>NW_024426996.1:8723275-9131857 GCF_017311325.1 Ursus maritimus | reverse complement strand
GGGGGTGGTCTGTTGGAAGTTGCGGCGGAGCTGGGACTGGAGACCCGCGGCCCCGGCGCAGCGATGGGGAGGGTCTGAGCTCCAGCCTCTCCCCCTGCCCGAGAGCAGCTGAGGCTGGATACATTTTTTAAAAGCCAAACTGCAAACAACTCTGGCGATGCCAAAATTCCCCTCCAAGTGACACGGCTTTGCGAAGGAGGTTTCCTCAGGCTGGGCTCTCTTACTCGCTCTGCCTTCCTCAGCGACGATTAAAGGCTTTGCTCTGGCAATAGGAATTTAGAAAAAAAGAAAAAAACTGCGCTAAACTCTATCGTGACCTCAAAGTCTTCGGACTGGTTAAAAAAATATATTGAAAGAGGAACCATCCTAAAAGAGATTCAGCATTGGAGGAGATGGAAGTTTTCCCCTTGCTCTTGGTTTTGTCCGTCTGGTGGTCTCGAACCTGGGACTTGGCGAATGCGGATTCAATCATTCATATCGGTAAGAAAGGGCAGATGTTGCCTGTGGGTACTTTTAACGTTTGGGTTAGAAAATGTTTCCCTTTGCCTCCCCCTCTCCGCCCTCTGTGTGGCTTATTGGCGCTGGCTTCGGTTTATTGCCCCTTCCCGCTAACCTTCCCTCACACTTGTTCAGTTTTCTGGCAGGATGTGGATGCTCGAACCTTGACTTGGGCTGTTGTTTCGCGGTGAATCGTGGAGTGTATGCTGGATGCGTGGGGGTCTCGAGTTTACCTCAGTTGTGCGTGTGTGCTGGGAAGTGCGGGGGGTGGGTTCTAAGTGTGTGGGGAAAGGAAGTTTAATCGACTCTACCTTCCATATTCTTTCCCGGATGTACATTTGCTCCATTAAAAAAAAAAATCTTTAGGGGAAAGAAGAGGTGTGTGTCACCTGTGAGGCGAAAACTGGGGTGAGAGGTGGGGGGAGCTCCCTTCGGATCGAACAGGTGGTTTTGCAACGTGAGCGAGCTGCGTTAGCCGCAGCGTTGTGCGATGGTGACGGGGTGCTAGCTGCGCCCCCAGCCTCCTTTTCCTCTTCGCGTCCTCTTGGCTTTGCGGTACTCGCGCAGAGTCGCCGCGACGGTGGCGGGAGGGGCTGGCGGCGGTGTAGCTGAGGACGGGGAGCCGCGCGCCTCGCTGCTTCGCACACTCCCCCGGCCTGGCGCGGCGGCGAGACTGGCCCCCGGGCGCACAAGAAGCGCAGGGCGCGCGGGCCGCCCTCGTGGGCTACCTTGCAGACACCTGCCTCGCCTTGTCTCGCGGTCAACTCTGACTTGCCGCTCAAGGCCGAGAGCAAAGGCGTTTGGGCTTCGGCCGGGCGGCCTGACTCCAAGAAGGACGCCGAGCCGGCTCGGAGATGCTCGTGGCCCCACCTATTGGCAACCAGACGGGCCGGGACTGGCCGCGGCTGGCGCGGGCGCGGGCGGGGGCGGGTGGGGGCCGCGCGTCATTATCATGCACAGCGCTCGCGGCTTCAGGCTCCAACTCTTCTCACTTGCTAATCCGTAAGAGCTGAGTGGAGACGGGCTCCTGCAGCCTTTTCTGCGTTAATGCGACGATTTCCTTTTCGGAAATTCGCGTCCGCGGGCCAGCAAGGTTCATTTACTGGGAGGAAGAGAGACCCCTCTTGGGGAATTTTCTGGGCACAGGACTTTTATCTGTCCACACGGCTTGATGTTCTTCAAATTGAAGCGACAGATGGGTCGCAGCATCTCCTCCTTTCGTCCGCCTGCCCCTCCCCTGCTCAACACACACACGGACACGCACACACACACCCCTCCAAGAGTCCTGGAAGGGAACCTGCTTCAGGTGGCTCTTGTGCCTGCCCAAGCGAGGGGCTTCTGTCTGGTGTGTGCCTACACAGCGGCCAGCCCCTCAGCTCCAGGGGACTCCTTCTTGGTCTCAGAGGCTGTCTTTGTAAACATGTCTGCCATTCTCTGTCATTTATATCAATAGAACCATATATGTCTCTGGATAAGGGGTAATGAGGTCAGGAATCGCAAAACCTTGTACTTATGCATTAAGTAAATTAAGCACTAGATAGCTTGACTGCTAGATCACGTTTTTCCTGGGGGCTAGCAGGGCCTGTGGGTTCAGAACTTTTCAGGGAGGAATTATGGCCTCATTGAGGGGTTCAGTAATGTTCTGATAGAATTCAGAAATGAACTGTGCTCCTCTTAAAGAAATGACATACATTTATGTCCAATTGTAAATGGGAGCAGGATGCAGATATATATATTACTATGGTACCGTTACATTCATTTTATGATTAGGGATTTCTGCCTATGCTCTTCATCGCTCAGGAGAAAAGGCTTGTGGATGAATGCTTATTTTATTGCTTATTCTATGGTCTACAGGATAAATGTATTATTTGCAAACACCTATTCAGCTGTCCTTTATCAGCTGAATACTATTTTGCAATGCAGTCTGATCATTTGTTTCTAAACAGAACACAACTCTTGTATTTTTTCCTTCGCATTCTGTTGTCTGTCAGTGTGACACGGCTTATTTATAACCAGACCAAAAAAAAAAAAAAAAGGTAACTGTGTACAAATTACAGATTTTTTCAGAAAGTAGGTTGTATGCATGATCTGTGTATATCCTATTAAAAGGAATACTTATAAGACAATTTGACTTGAATGCAATTAGTACATTAGGCAAGAGGATTAGCTTCTTTTATAGGCTACCTAATATTGTCATGAAGCTAGCAAATTGATAATTGCTTCAAATGCTTCATATCTTTTATAATATACTGATAAATATTACTTCCCAAATTAAAGAAAATGACCAAGACTAATTTGAGTGCATGTCAGAGGTTAAAAGCCCCTCCTACTTCCACCTCCCATCCCAGCCAAAGAATAATAAATTCAAAACTAAATGCCCATATTAAAGTTTTAAACCATCAGTGAATATTCATTGGATCAGTTTACCTGGTTGACTAGCAAAAGAGAATTAATTATCTTTAGGAGGTGATTGCTTTCATTTAAATATTTAATGGGAGAAATATGCTTATGGCAAATGTATTATTTCAGGATTTAAGGGATGAAAGTGATGAAACTGAAGGGAAAGTGAATATTTCAACTCTAGAGTTATAAGGAGAGATGCAGAAATGAAAGATTTTTCTAGCCTTATGTGGTGTGCTCACATAGAAAGTAGCTGCAATGTGTAGTTCAGGGAAGCTGGAAAGATAAAAAAGACACTGCTCTAATAGGTTCTTTAAATACTGAATCCTTTTGGTGTTGAACAGAATTATATATATGAAAACTCTCTCCATTCTTTCTTTCTCTTTGTTTTTATTTCATGCAGGTAGTTTTTAAAAGTCAATGACATATTTTAAACTCTAATATATTTTATTAAACACATGAGTTCAGTACAATGATGAAATATTGTGATTGAAGTGGCAATGTATTTATTTCAGTAAAAAATGCACTAATATCACACATAATTACTTTTTCTGTTAAACCACATTTTAAAGATATTTGATAATTACATACATTTGTTTAAAGCACATTCATACACGTAGTATTTAGAAATGAATCACCTAGATTGTGATATTCTTTGCCCCCAAAAAGAAAGATCTTTTGACATATAAAAACTGCAATTTTGAATTATGCTTTTACTTTGAGCCTGTGCATTGATTGAGTAATTTCATCAGAGCCACATTACTTGATTGCTTAGAAGTTTCCTAATGATCTGCATGCTGTAGGAAGAACCAAAAAATCGTGAGTGGAATGGCAATGATACTGTGTTTTATGAGGCTATTCAAAAGTCGCTCTGATTTATGTAGCTAGAAAGCTCGAAAGTCTTTGAGATTAGCCACGCTGACTGCTATTTTCTTCATACATCAGTCGTTCCACACTCTTTACTCCCTAAACACAACAGGAGTGTAGAGCATTGCTTTAATTAAGCAGGGATTAGGTGGCATTTCCAGTCAACTGCACAGTTTGTGTTTTGCTTCAAATCTAATATGGAGGATCTCATGTTTTAACAGTTTAATGTATGCTCATTTCTTTATCTGGTTCCTGTGCTCACAGAACTGATTGAGATGAGCTATCCTCAGTTATATATCTCTACAAGGATATGCTCAAACAGTGTAGTCACATATTATGAAAATCACTCGCAGGTTTTTCTTGTTATCAGTCATAGTAAAATACCTTATGCCAACAGGGAATAGAAACAAACCATTTATTTATGTTTTTCTCATAAGCACATGGTACTTTATCCTCTGAGATCATAATCATTATGATTTGTTTGAGAAGCCTAAAACAATGCACAGATTATTTTCATTACAAGAAAGTTCAAATTAAAGTATAAGACTGGTGGGTGAATAAAACGTCCACATTAAAAACAGTAATAGATGACAGATTTAAAGCAATAGTTTTCATGATTTCTGCACTGAGGACTGTTTTATCAAATACAGAATGTAAAAGTATTTCCAGAAAATGTACTGTGTCTTAGACCAAAATATATTTTTTCCAGCTCTTTACATAATATGCATTGGGTATGATAGCCCCCAGGAGTCATTAAGGACTCCTTGCACTGTATAAGATATCTCAATGATCTAAATTATCCCTTTTTTATTTACAGTAGTTGTTTTCTCCCTAAGTTACAGATAGCATATAGTGTAAACTTCTGGAATGTATGAACAAGTAGTTTCTGAATTGAAAATAAGGGCGTACTTTACTATTATTCTTTTCTGTATCATTAATACAGTTATTTGAAACATAATTCAGATGTGCATTAAGTTAGACAGTGTTATTAATCAACAATATCAACTATGACATGACTAATAAGCCATTACACCAAGGACCTTTGCTTTCTACTCCAAGTGAAGTGTACACCCAATAAATATCTCCTATAAATTTTAATTCAAATATGAATAAAAATCAAGGTGATTAACTTTTGACTTTTTAAACAGTAGAAACCAGTCGAAATTGTTAGGAGTAATGGAAGATGCATTATATTTAATTCAATTCCTAAGGCTAAGTTTATTATATTGTAATTTTATTTCAAAGGGTATTGTAATTTTAAAACCATGCTTTCTAATCTGGAAGTTTTTTTTTCTCCCCTTTCTTCATTTGCATATGTTATTTTACTACTAAAAAATAAAGTATTTGGTATTGCTTTTAGATTTTCATGATATTTCAGATTATAGACAGCATATTGGTGAGTAGCAATGCTTACACAATTTTACTGCAAATATAATGTTTATTAGAAAATACATTTATTGCCTAGAAAGAGAGCTTTGCCATTAGGTGTCACTGCATTCTGAGCTGTTCCTTTGTAGTCCTACTTGAAAACCACAGGAGATATATATATTTTTTAATTCTCTGAAAAAAATGCCATTCAATGAGGTCTATGATGCTATCAGATACAGGTGGTTTTTATTTTCAAACCAAAATAGGAAATATTACCCTCTCTCTTAGTCTTATAAAACTGTAGTTCTAGGACATGTCAACACCCTCTATTCTCCAGGTAGATTAGATTGCTAGACCTAATGATGTAAATTTTTCACAAATTTAAAATATAACAGAAATATATTCTTTAATACTTATTCTCTGTGAAAATATCTAAGACACCAAAAACGATACAAATATGCTATTACTGCTGGTATAAACAAATTAGTGGATGGCGTTTGATAAGTAATTTCTTAACTGTGGTAGTTCTGCTCACTCATGGAGCTTTTGGGGTACCAAACTAAATGATGTTTGTAACATGAAACACACACAGAGCTATGAAAAAAACATGTGGAAACAAATACAGATATATTTTCAAACCAGTGTCATCCATTGAGTTTTGGGCATGATCATAAATGTTTTCAGATAATTTTGGCCTGGTAAATATTCAGTTTTATGTAGTTTAACAGTCTTTTCCAAACACATACAACTACCACCACTACCAGTCCCATTGGGGTTTTGTGGTAATTTATATTTTTATGACCAGTGTCTGTGATCAGTCATTTTTCTGCTTATTGAATTTTTCTAAAAAAAGGCAAAATCTTCCTTCTAGCATATCCCATTACAAGACTAATGGAGATGAAACTTAGGTCAACTTAATCTGATAAATTCGTTTTAATATCAGCAAAATCACATAGAGAATGCAGTACTAGATTAAATGAATGAACACTCTGTCATATTATTTTAGACCTTATCTTGCACCAATATTAATTATAATAAATTAGTTGGAATCATGTATTAAGAACTTAGGGTAAAATTAAGTGATCAGATGGATATCTAAAGGATAAGGGAAAATACTAAAGTAATTCTGGGATTGATTATGTGGATATTTGTGGATTGAAGTCATTTGCTTCGGTGAATTTGGGTGTGGACACAAATTTCAGATGATGTGAATTACATGGGGGGGGATGTTAAGACATAGTAAAAATGTTCTGGATTAGAATTTAAGGGTTTGGGGCTAAATACCAATTTTATCAATGGTTAACTGAGCAAAATTGGAAAGTTATTCTTATTTTTTTGGTAAGATATATTTATTTTAGAGAAAGAGAGAGAGTGAATGCATGACTGGGAGGAGGGGAAGAGGGAGTGGGAGAGAAATCCTCAAGTAGACTCCCCATTGAGTGTGGAGCCCCATGTGGGGCTCAATCCTGGGACCTGAGATCATGACCTGAGCCGAAATCAAGAGTTACTTGCTTAACTGACTGAACCCAGGCATCCTGGAAAGTTATTTTCTTTAGTCTTTATTTATTATCAACGCTAAAAAAAGATTTAGACTAATTTTCATCTCAGCTCTAAAATTATGTGAACTAAAATGAAAACAGTTTCCTATATTTGAGGAATTGGGAGAAGATATACAGTCAAGTGTGGTTCATATAGCTATACTTAATAGCTAGGTTCAGAGTGATTTTAAAAGAAGAAACTACCAGGGGAAATAAATCGAGCATAAAATCTTAATCACTCAAATTAAAATGAAATTTTTTCTGGTATGAACAGGAATTATACATAATATATTTGTTTATCAGATATTCTAGATAACTCCAGTATCAGGTTGAGAGAACTGGATTTGTTAGTTTTTTGTTTTAGATTTTGTTTATGTGTTGTTTCGTGTCGATACTAAGGTGTTCCGTTCAGTGCTACTCTTACAGTATACCACAATGCTAGCGCTTATTAAGGCTCACCGGAAGAATGAGTAGTCTTCTGTTTTAACCGGCATAGACTTCAATACTCTTTAGAATTTACAAACTGAAAGCACACCAGGTATATTAGCGTATGTTTGGTATCACTCAAAGATATAGAGTATAAAGGAAATAGCCAGTGTTTCTCCGTTCTTAGTAATTTTGGATTCCTGCACCAAGTGTTCCAGCTTTAACCCTATTGTTATCCACCAAGGGGTTACCAGTGTGAAGCTGAGGCTGGGTTGATCCACTGAAAGCTTCCGTGAGTAAACACAGGAAAGCCCAGAGACAAGCTCAAGAAGCTTAGTATCGAAAGGCCTGCCCGTGTGTGTTAAAAAATTTTAGATCACTGTGTAATCAAGTTTCTTATTAACAAATATTTTCACTTATAAAAAGATTGAATAATTATATTAAAATAGCAATTCTTATACTTTTTTCTTTATTCCCAAATAATTCAAAGTACTATTTTAGAAATAAATTATTTTATTGGCCCAAGTACCTGATTTTTCTGAAGTAAACTTAAATAAGGCATTTGCTTCATTGTCAAAATCATAATTGTAGAAGTTAATATTCCTGAAACTACACGATAAGGTAGGCATTACTACCAACATGAATGTGTGCTACTTGGGAGAATGTTCTTTCATTAAGCAAACATTTATACTGAACCTACTCTCTATGAAGTACTGTTTTTAGGCTCTGGAATTAAAATACTGAACAAGTAAGCTGTGTCTCTGTATTTAAGGAACTTACATTCTCATGGGGGCGGCAAAAACCAGATAAATTATGTTATAATGTCAAGTAGTGGTAAATTGTGTGAACAAAAGTGTAAGAATGGCAGTTGAACAAAGTATGCTATTTTGAATATGGTGGTTTGGTAAGTCCTCTCTGAGGAGGTGATCTCTGGAGCAGAGACTTGACTCAAAGAAAGGAAGTAAACCATGTGGATATCTGGTATCAGAGGGCACAGCAAAGGTAAAGGCCATGAAACAAGACAGTAAGGAATCATTTGTTTAAGGAACATCTTGAAAGTCAATGTGCAACATATATGGAGTTGATTACTCAGCAAAGCAGGAAGTGGAAGGAAATAAGGTTTGAGAGGCAACTACAGGAGATCCTGTAGGGACTTTATAGGTCAGGTATTTAGATCTTCCAGGTATCTAGGGAGCTCCTGAAGGATCGAGATAAAACATGTGATATGAAATGATTTATATTTTAGTAAGATAATCTTCTCTGGGTGGACTGGCTGGAGTACAGCTGCGAAAATTCGTTTGAGGATAGTGAATTGCACAGAGCTGGTAGCTGAAGTAGATGAGTAGTTGTCAGATTGTGGATATATTTTGAAAATAGGAGAAATAGGATTTTCTGGTGGATTGCTTGGCTAGAAGAAATCCAGAGGGAGTAAAGAGGCTTCCAAGATATTTTACTTGAAGAAGTGGGTGAAATATGTTACTATTAACTAAAATTGGGAACATGGGACAATGAGTACGTTTTAGATAGAAATCAAAATTTGCATTTATTAAATTTGATAATTCTATTAAACATCAAATTTCAGAATTTAAGTTGGCAGTTGTTTACATGAGTTTGAAATTTTGGGGAGATTTAGGGATTTGAGCTGCACATTTGGAATTCATCATTTTAGATATGATCTTTAAAGCTATGAGAGGGGTAGCTCATTTAAGGGATAATTGTGTAGGGAGAACTTCAAGACTGCCATGGGACATTCTAAAATGTTTCCAGGATCCAGGAAAAGAGAAAGATGAGTGGCCTGTGAGTTAGAAAGAAAACATAGTAGTGTGTGATGTTCTGGAAGCTAAGTGAGGAAAGGAAAAACCCTGTCAAATTCTGTGGATGAAAATAGACTTGACTACAGGTTTTAGAAATGTTGAGGGTAAACATGACTTTGACGAAAGTGCTTTCAGTGGAGTGGAAGTGACAAAATACTGATTGGGGAGGATTTGAAGATTTAATGGGACCTGAGGAACTCTCAGTTTTTCTGTAAGGGAGAACAAGGGAGTGGTGGGGGTGGGAATATGAGGTAAAAGGTAGGCTTTGTTTTTAAAGGTGGGGGTTGGGATACGTATGGTAATTTTTTAAAGTTTCAAGTATAAGAGCATTTTCAGTTAGAGGATTTAAAATAAATTTTCTTTTTATTCAAACCAATTGGATTCCTGAGTTTGGATAGTAAGTGAATAGCACTGTTTTATTTATTTTTGTTTGTTTGCTTGTCCTTGTTGCTTTTGTTTTGTTTTGTAATCTGGGACCAAGGGAAGCTGGGCCTGTGCCAGTGCATTAGAGAAGTTTAGATGTCCTCTCTGAAATAGACTGTATTTGTTTTTCTGCATTTGTGCTTCATTTAATTTCCCAGATAAGCACTAAAATTTAGGTAAAAATTTTTTACCTGAAATTATGAGTGGATTATACCTTGATGAGTAATGGTATACCATTATAAATAGAATCAACATTTAGTTTTTTAGTAATATATTAATTTTAAGAACACATAATATTCCTATATTATAAATGGTATCAAAATAGTATGAAATCCTCTTGTTACAGTAGATACGTTTGAATTGATTATGGGTTTCCTCTAAGTAAATTCTACCATGTATTTGATATACTTAAAATCATTTGGGACAATTTTTAAAAAATACAGTTATTTCATAAGGCAATGCATATTATTGCCACATAGAAATTAAATAGATGAAAGAGATTCATATGATATTAATTTTCAGTGACACCTTTAAATATTCCTTTTATAGAACTTTCACTTCTATTTGTGCTATACTATAGCTGACAGATCTTTAGTCATAGGTGAAAATGAGGAAAGGAAATGTTCTAAATTTTCTAACCTCAGAATTCAGCCTTCTGAAAATGAACCTTAGTTCTCTCATTGGTCTCCTATTAATACACACATAAGTTATGTATATTTCATTCGTCTGCAGCTAAAATAAGAATATTTGTATTAAAATAAGAATACCAATAGCAAGTGAATTATATTTGTCTGTGTTCTTTGCCATTTCCAGTGCTATCTGCTCTACAAAAATATTTTCTTATCGAGGCAATGTAATATGAATGTTACATGTTGTTTCTGCTTGGTTACATCTATTAATTAATGTATAAACATGGAATACATGAACAGTGAGGAGATAGAAGTCCTGTGGTTTGGGCACAGCAATGACTGATTAAAGAAAGCAAGCTGTGTATGGCTGGAGCCAAGGAACATAATTAATGAAATATATAACATCAAAAGTTACTTTAAACTTGCTAGTTCATAACTTCCTGGGGTGGTGAAATTTAATCATTTGAAGGAAGTGTTTAGCAGATTTAAATACAAATTTAAGTTTAACGGCCATCTAAAATTGGTGGAGGCGCTTAGGGTGCTTAACCCTGATATCATTAAAATGACCTGCCCCACAAGCAGCACCTTTTAGATTGGCTTACTATCTTAAAAACCAAAGGCCAGGTAATATCTTAGGAGTTAAAGTGGGATAAGAGAGTCAGTCCTATTTTTCTGTTGCGTGTAGCTTAACTTGAATTAAAATCTAGAAGACTGATTCTTTCTTCTGATAATCTCTGCAATGTGACAACAGAAAATTGTTGGTAGTATAGTGGCAATTATGATCTTGCTCTTCACTCTCCAACTTCATCTTTGTGGCTTCTATAAACAGCAATAACAGAAAACTAGTAATTTTTTTTTAAGAAATGCCAGAAACTCTTACATAGCCCAGAGGACACATGGTTTTTATGAAAACTATTATAAATTTCTTATTAACAAAATTATTGAAAAAATTTTTAACACATCAGTGTGGTGGTAGTCAAACACAGACTCAAGAGGGATTACTCTCCTTTTCCTGGTGGTGTAGTCATGGTGTGTTTTGGATATTTTTTATAATTCATTATTTTCAAGCTAAGAAATCA
The DNA here is from genome assembly GCF_017311325.1 of Ursus maritimus. NCBI lineage: Eukaryota > Metazoa > Chordata > Mammalia > Carnivora > Ursidae > Ursus > Ursus maritimus. Next base: position 9,120,815 of record NW_024426996.1, on the reverse strand, counting down.
TAATCTATATCATTATCTTCCATTTGCGGAAAATATACTTTTAGGGTGTCATGAAAACCATTGCACGTGACTTTTTTTTTTTTTTTGATTCAAGCAATGCTTATTGAGCACCTGTTATGTGCTCAGTTGATTACAAAGCTATTCACATAAGACATGTTTACCATCCTTTATTTTTTTATTTTTTAAAGATTTTATTTATTTATTTGACAGAGAGAGACAGTCAGCAAGAGAGGAAACACAAGCAGGGGGAGTGGGAGAGGTAGAAGCAGGCTCCCAGTGGAGGAGCCCGTTGCGGGGCTCGATCCCAGGACCCTCGGATCATGCCCTGAGCTGAAGGCAGATGCTTAACGACTGAGCCACCCAGGCGCCCCTGTTTACCATCCTTTAAAAACTTTTACGTATATCTGTCTTCTGAGATCATATTGTAATATTAGGAAGCTGAAGTAGAGCAATTCAGGACTCATAGTTGGATGACTGTGTTCTACTAGGGGATAGGAGATTGTGATAATTCAACAAATGCCACCTTTATGGTGCCCTTAAAGTACCGTAAAACAAACATATATTTCAGGTAAAAATATCAATGGAATGGGGAGATTACCACTTATAAAGGGTCTTAATTAATTAATTAGCTAATTTTTTAAAAGATTTTATTTATTTACTTGACAGAGAGAGAGACAGCCAGCGAGAGATGGAACACAAGCAGGGGGAGTGGGAGAGGAAGAAACAGGCTCCCAGCAGAGCAGGGAGCCCGATGTGGTGCTCGATCCCAGGACCCTGGGATCACGCCCTGAGCCGAAGGCAGACGCTCAACGATTGAGCTACCCAGGCGCCCCTAAAGGGTCTTAATTTATAATAAAACTTTCTTTGAGTCAGCTTTCTGATGGTTGCTCCTTCACCATGTTATACCTTTAGACTAGAAAGTCAGTGCAGTCATGTGCTAGCAAGTGCTAAGGGAATGTCTCTCCCTTTTTCCTCTTATTCTTTTCATTTTTTCTTCTATAGACCCTAGTAGTTGTGCTCTAAGGTCAAGTAAAGGAGCTTTAAGATCCAGTTGTTCTGCAATTAATAAAAATGACGAGTTCCTTTTTAAATTTAATGGGACATATCAGATCATTCCACTAAGCATGGTTTCTTGGGTATGGAGAAATTAAATTACATTTTCTTTTTTTCTTTACTTTTGAACCTACTAGTATATGACTGTTTTCATGTTACTAATCTGTACTTTGTTCTGGATGTATAAAACCTCACTGAAAATGACAGCTTTGTACCTTAGCAGACAAAAGGGGAAAATTACCTCACTGAAAAAGTAAAATTAGTTACTTTTACAAATGGAATAAGTACTGTTGGGAAGACATTTTTATACCAACTTTTAATTATGTAAGTGTAAGTGAGACTAAGAAAAACAACAAAAATTGAAAATAAGGGATAGTTCAAAAACTGACCATTACTTGTATCTTTCTCTGCAAGAGTCCTTGTTGTGGTTGATAAATAGTTAATAAATAGCAAAACTGGCTGCTCCCATTTTTTTCTTTTTATTTTTCCTGTCTACCCTTCACTGGCAATGCTAATGAGCAGCAAATGGCCAAAAGCAAGGAAGAAGGAGCAAAGCAAAGGGTTTTAGATAATCTATAAACCGGAAAATCAGCCCCTGAATGCTCATATGCACAGGCTTGCTGAGAAGAAATAGTTTATTTTCTGAAAATATTGCCCAGATACTGAAGATAGAACTTGCTTTTGGCTGCTGGGCTTGTAAAAGGAGTGATGGTTCCAGGCCACCAAAGAGGAATACTCTGAATAATACAGGCTAGGGGCAGAATGAAGAATATTTTTGAGAAAAGAGTGTCCTTCAGGGGAGATGCCGCTGACAGCCGGGACCTCTGTGATTAGCTCAGTTCCATGTATCATGTCCATGGTGATTTTTTTTTTTTAAAGGAAATATGTGGATTTCAGCTATACCTCTTAAACACTTTAGGTAAATATGTAAAAATGTGTTGGATTGACATTCCTATCAATATGTATTATGTACCGAGCATCGACATTGTATATTCCCAATTGGCTTCTAGCTATTGCTATATTATATACAATAAGGAAAAATTTGAATAGTGTACTTTTAAAAAGAAACTGTGAAGCACATTGCAATGGTAAATATAAAAGTCTGGTTAGTGGTTAATTGAGGTGAAAAGTGGGAAGGAGGGAAGGTGGTGATATCAAAGAGAGGTGCATAGTTTCAGCACTATTGATCATGTCTTATTAAGCTGAGGGGTTGTTACACACATGTTGATTTCATATATATACTTATATATTTACATGTATATATAAGTAATATATGTTCTATATATTCATATATATTTTTAAGTAGTGATATATCTGCTGTTGTGTCTGCTCACTGAGAAATCTGGTTCTGTTCAGTTCTACCATGGTTAGGGAATGAAGTTTGTTTTTGAGATCCCATTCCTGTATAATGTGGCTCAGTCTTTAACACTCTTTGGAGATGATGGGAATACTTACGATATGCAGGATCATTAAATGGCAAATCAGACAATAATTCAGAAGTTTATGTTCTAGCATAGGACTCTCTTTGATGGATTCAACAAGCAAGTCGCTTTCTCTACTATTGAGGACCTTTTCTTTGAGTCCTTTTTATCCTTTTAGTTTGGACGGGGAGTACCCTGAAGTGTTCAAATGAGAGAGAAGAGGGGAAGATATGTACAGAGAGAACAACTAGGTTAATGTTATGAGACATAGCTTTTCATATTCTATGCTTTTAATATCTTCTAATCATATTTAAAAAGCTAATGTATAATACTTTTGTAATTGATAGTACAATAGCATTAGCATCTGCTGTCTCACCTTGGGTAAGAAAGTATGAACAATTCTTTTATAAAGTTAAGTATCCTTAGAAATACTACTAAGAGGAGGATTTTTTTCTTGATATTATTTAGATGTTATTCTCTGCTTATGGAAGCTGATAATGAAGCTAATTAATATTTTAATATTAACTGTCCTTAACTCCGAATACAAACTAAGATATTATACACTGTAATGATAAGCAGATAAAGAGCATCTTGTAGCCAGTTGAGCTTTATGATGTGGCCCTTGATTGAATATCCAATAAAATAGTTAATTTTAATCCATATAAAGCAAAAGGAATGAGGAGAAACCCTTCCACAAAACAAACTTGAAGGCAGAGAAGGGGTAATTTTTTTCCAGCTTTATTGAAATATAACATGTATCTTTATTGAGAGAATTGACATTTCACATTGTGTAAGTTTAAGGTATGATCTGATACATTTGTATATTGCAAAATGATGAACACTAAGTAGCATTTGCTAACACCTCCATGGCATCACATAATTACAGTTTCTTTTTGTGGTAAGAACATTTAATATCTACTTTCTTACCAGCTTTCAAGTATATAATACTGTATTATTAGCTATAATGACCAGGCTGTACTTTAGATCCCCAGAACTTGATATTCTTATAACTGGAAATTTGTACCCTTTGACCAATATCTTCCCATTTCTTACACACTTTACCCCTGGTAACCATCACTCTACTCTGTTTCTCTGAGTTCAGCATTTTTTTTAAAAGATTTTATTTATTTATTTGACAGAAAGAGAGAGAGCACAAGCAGTGGGAGCAGCAGGCAGAGGGAGAGGGAGAAGCAGGCCCTCCACAGAGCAGAGATCCTGATGCAGAGCTCATTCCAGGACCCCAGGATTATGACCTCAGCCAACAGTAGCCCCTCTCTGAGTTCAGATTTTAAGATTCCACATATAAGTGATATCCTGCAATATTTGTCTTTTTCTGTCTGACCTATTTCATTTAACATATTGCTTTCAAGGTTATTCAAGTTGTGGCAAATGGCAAGATTTACTTTTTTTCCTAAACAATATTCCACTGTGTATGTGTGTATATATATTACATATATATACATTGTGTGTATATATATAATATATATATATCTCATATGTATCAATTTTGTCATCAGCTTTCTCTTGTTCATTAAAGTATATTACATTATAATTACCTTCTTCCTTCCCAAAAAACTCATGCAACTCAATTATTTTCATTTTGAATGAAAAAACATGTGGTCAGTATAAGTTATCCTATTTTATAAATTGGCCCTCATGGAAAAAAGGAGTTTGTTCAGCACTCTCATGAGAAAGCAATATCTGGCAAGGAAATGTGTTGGCCAAAGCCAGAATTATGAAATAGCGTGGCAAAAGAGGGAAATAGCATGTAATTTAGAAGAAACATAAATTACAATGGGGGATATGATAAGACAGGAGACTAGAAGTTAGGAAGATCCCCGTGAGATGTATGGGAATTCTTTAAATAATTTAGGCTAAGAAATGCCCACCTTCGTGTTAAAAGATCAATAGTGGCAAAAAGAGAGAGAGAGAGAGAGATCTATAGTGACAATGTGTAGATGGTAACCAGTTAGAAGACCTTGGCGGTACTCTAGGTGTGTGTTGGTGAAGAGGGGTGCCAAATAGTGGCAAGTAGGGATGGAGGGGAGAATTTGCATAGAAGAGATGCTAAGGAGCTTGCATCCATTGCTGTGGCCATTCTTTAGAAGTGGGAGTAAAAGAAAGTCTAAACATCATTCCTGAGTACTATCTTGAGTGAGCAGATGCAGATACTATTCACCAACATAGGAAACAGAGAACAGAGAAACCGAGTTCTGTTTGAACTCAGTATTATTTTAGCATGACTGTGAAGTGTCATATCCCAGATAGCAGCTTTTCAATAATCCCTCTTCCTGACTCAGATGAAGAAAAGAAAGGTCATTCTCCATAGAAATCAATCCTATTTTGATCTAAAAAAGGAAACTGTTTTTCTGGTCATTCTTTCCTAACTTTTCTTTCAGATCCACTGTTTAATAATGTAGTTTCCTATTTAAAATGTGATCCACTTAAAATATTGTTAAGCTACTTATATTTGGAAAATAGTAATTTTACAACACTAAGACCCTTAGATTTTTAATTACTATGTGTGCTTATTTATAATTTCAGAATTATTAATTCTAACTATTACTGACCTTTTAAATTATATATCTTTATTCTCCTTCCTTAATATGAGTATACTTTTTTTTTTAGATTCATTTGTTTATTTTAGTGAGAGAGAGAGTATGGAGGAAGGGGTGAAGGAGAGGGAGAGAGAATCTCAAGCAGACTCCCTGCTCAGCAGGGAGGGAACCCAATGCAGGGTTTGATCCCAGGACCCTGAGATCGTGACCTGAGCCAAAATCAAGAGTCGGATGCTTAACTGACTCAGCCACCAGGTGCTCCTTAATATGAGAATACTTTTTAAAAATCCAAGTCTGGAATTAATACTAAGAGACTAGTGCTGTTAATTTATATGATAATTATGATAATTATTTCCAATCAATTTAATGTATTTTATTTTATTTTATTTTTCTATGTATAGAATTGTTGATTTATCACTTACATACAATAGCTGGTCCTCCTCACAACAAGTGCCCATCACCTGTTTATTGGTTCTTTATAGTTAAGAGTCTATTTTGGTTTGCCTCTCCCCCCCCACAACCTTGTTCATTTGTTTTGTTTCTTAAATTCCACATATGAGTGAAATCATATGGTATTTGTCTTTTTCTGACCGACGTCTTTTGCTTAGCTTAATACTCTCTAGCTCCATCCACATCTTTGCAAATGGCAAGATTTCATTCTTTTTTATGGCTGAATAATATTGCATTGGGTATATACATGGGTATGTGCGTATACACAACATCTTTATCCATTCATCAGTTGATGGACATTCGGGCTTTTCCCATAATTTGGCTATTGTTGATAATGCTGCTGTAAACATCAGGGTACACGTATTCCTTTGAATCAGTATTTCTGTATTCTTTGGGTAGTGCAATTGTGGGTTGTAGGGTAGTTCTACTTTTAACTTTTTGAGGAACCTCCGTACTGTTTTCCAGAGTGCACCAGTTTGCATTCCCACCAATAGGTTAAAGGGTTCCCCTTTCTTCATATCCTTGCCAACACCTGTTGTTTCCGGTGTTGTTAATTTTAGCCATTTTGACTGTGTGCAAAATAATTTTAAAATTAAATGATCTTTGGCAGAATCTTAGGTAATTAGAGATAAAATTTTAATTTCTTGTACATGATTGCTATTCTAGTTTCATATTACAAGTAGAATCCCCTTATGTAAATAAATGGAAGGGTAACATGGAAGGGTAAAAATATTGCCATAGAATTTTGTATTCTATAATTACATGTTATCTGCAACACAATTACCTGAAGGAAAGGAACACTGTGCTTCTAGGATGGCAGAAGCAAAGCCTGAAATGGGACACAGGTCCCATTTAGAACATACTAAAGGGATCTTTTGGTCACTTCAAGCCTCATTTTTTAGTGTCTCAGAAAACTGATTCATAGTTAAGGATTTGTGTTCTCAGATAAGAAATGTTTGCAAACACTGATCTGGAGTCAGAATATGAAAGCAGAGGCAGTGTGTTTGCATGTGCATGAAAACACTGGTTGAACTGAGGAGTGGAAAGGAGTAGATCCAAATAAGCTAGTGTTCTTTCTGCCTCTGTGTGTCTTGGTTCAGAGTCTAGCCTGTTTTTGTAATACATAGTGCCAGTGCTTCATCCAATAAAAACAATTTAGGTATGAAATCATTGGAATTTGACTTTGCCATCTCACTATTTTTTTTTTTTATTCTTACTAAGTTGATCACCTGTAAGAAAGCCAAAATGGGAAATCGAGTGCTCAGTTGGGGAAGGAGGGTTTCTAGCATCTCTCAATCTTGCTCTCAGGCACTCTAATTGGTTTTAGAGTAGATTAAGGGATTAGACATTTTGAGTCAGTGAGGGATAACCTGAGTGACTTGAGTCAGTCACAACCTGTGATGATTGATAATTTTTGCAATCTTAAGTGATCAGAGAAGCATACACTACCCTAAACAGAAGCACTGGCTTTGATGTCCCAGTTATATATTCAAATCTTGCCTTGGTCACTTTGCTACTTCATAGCTGTGAAGTCTGGTTAAGTAATGAAACTTTGAAAATCTCAAATTTACCTGCTCCTGCGTCCTCTCCACCTCATTTGTTATAAGGACAAACTGTAATAAAATTTGAAATATGGACTTGAACTTCCACAAATTGTCAATATTCATACTTCAGGAGATTGAACTTGCAATTTAAAAATACTGCCCATCATGGCCTTTGATCTGGGTTGTGCATTAGAAAGTGGTTGACACACCTGAGATCATATAAGGCTCCCTGTTTATTCTCTATTCTTGAAACATTAATTCAGATTTACAGCTATGGCTTTTTTTTTATAGCATATAAATCAAAGGTGAAGGTCATTATTAAAGTAACTGAATTTAAGGTTAACTATTCTTTCAGAGACACTATTTCACTCTTAATTTCTGTGAAATAGATGACTACATTTTTTTTTCACCGATATTGATATTTACCTAAGCCTTTGTGGCCATACCCTTTAATTTGAAATAGGGTGATCTTTATTATCCAGGCCAGGACTCTTCTGAGAGTAGAAATGGCAGTATTAAGATTTCTGTTGGGGCAAAATGGACAAACTAGGGCTGACTGGAGGCAAACAGGGGCAAGGCAGAAGTCTTCTTTCAAAGCCCTACCTGGAGGCCTGTGATAAGTTTGCAGTTTGGCCCCCCTCAAAGCACCCCTAGGCATATTCTCTTTCAAGAGGCAATAATTCTGTTTCGGCAACAGGTCTAACCTTCCTCTTTTCCAGGACTTTTATGCTGATTAAAGAAATAGACTTAGGTGTTGTTTTGTTTTATTTTTAATTACTTAGAGTGTTTTTCTTTATAGGCAGAAAAGGAAAATAGCTAAGTTTATGTTGTCTTTTTTCCGACAAACATATTTAACTGATTTTTTAAAAATCAGAAACTAGTATCTGCAATTGTTCCCTTTATTGTTTACATCCATTCCCCTCTTTGACTACTGCTCCTAGCAGAAGTCATTGGATATTAGCAGCTGCATCAACTTGCACCTAACCTCAGATGCAATATGTTTGGAAGTAAATAAAGAACATGTATTCTCACATGGAGTGGATTGTTCTAAGAAATATAAAAACAGTTTACAACAAAGTTTAAATTTGCCTCAGTTTTCCATCCTAAAAAGATAAATTATCAAGAAAATGTTTTTAAATTTATTTTTTTATAGAAATATATTTCAAACTAGCAAATACTCCAAAGAGGAGGATAGACTTAGTTTCAAAGGTGCATATTTAAAAACAATTTAAATTTATTTTGTGATTTTGAATCAATTATACTACAACTACCCTGCTCTCTAATTGAGTCACCCTCTATAAATTTCTCTCTCAGATGCATGCCCTTCTTCACTTTGGTTTGAAAGTAATTAGATTGTCTTAACCTTCCTTTCCTTTCTGTTCCAAAGTCTGGTTTTATCTCAAGAAATGATCAGGTGATGCCCTCACACTGTCGCTTTTCTCCTGAAATCCTAGTTCATATAAACCTTATTTCCTTTTCTTCACTTCTGGCAACCCAGTTATTACTTTCTATGTTTTCCAAATGTGAAACTGAGTTTGAGAGCATCCTTCTACACTGTGCTCCAGAGAAGAATGAAGTTTCCTCCTTTCTTCATCTGTGGTGATTTTTAGACTTGGGCAGACCCTGCTCCTTAGGTCGTCTTCCCTGTAGAAATCATAGAGTCTCACAGTTGGAGGGAATATTGGAGGTTGTCTATAGTCTAGAGTCCTACTGTTGCTGATGAGCAGATTGAGAGGTTAAGTGATATTTGAATGCTGCATGCATAGATAGGAATTTTTGAATAGTCTATTAAGCATAATTTTTACTGAAAAAAAGTAATTATATTCACATCACCAAAGAGGTATTAATGGGCTATTGGCCAGGAGATAGAAATAGCCCAATTATGCAGAATTGGATAATTGTTTTCATTAACATAGGGTCCATTTTACCTGTGCTCTACTATATTGCTGTAGAGTACTGTAATTAATTCCTTTGAAGCCTGCTAATATAATGTTAGAGGTAGTTAACCCAATTGTTGGAGAACTATTCCCACAAGCTGCTAGGGGCAGTGAGTATATATATCATTTTTTAGAACTTCTCCCAGAATTTAAGCATAGCAGAGTCTAGCCAGATCCAAATGCTTCTCCTCAGACTACATACTCCACTCCTCCTTCCTCACTTTCCCTCCTTCCTAATCCCCTCCTTCTCCCCACAAATGCAAGTTGGGTTTTTATATTTACTACAGTTAATTCTGTCTCCATCAAAACATGTTTCTATGCCTTTATTTTAATTGCTTGAAAATATGCTATTTCCCCTTGGTTTTTAGCACTCTTGGAGACAATTTATTCCAACATTCTCAACCTTAGTGTTTTCATATGTAAAATGGAGATGTAACCACCTATCTTGAAGGGACAAGTGAAAATAAATTAAATAGATTACAAAAATTAGAAAAAAACAGTGGCTGAACAAAATGAGTTTTCAATATATATCAGTTTGCTCTCTTTCTTGACTATCCGTCAAAACTTCATAAATATAATATTTTATTTAAATATTTGTACATTTTATTTCTACTTTGTGTATATTTGCCAAATATCTTAAAGCTAGAATTAATTAATTTTTGTAATTATGTCAAGTGAAGAGGAAAACTGTCTATGAAAATATGGGCTATTTATATTCTCATTTTCTAACTCAAACAAAGAGATTTGCTATTTGTTTAATGTGTCAGAAAACACCTTAAACGATTTTATGGATTTTTTTCATCCTTTTTCTTTTTTGCTTGTGAACTTTCATAAAATAGATTTTCTAGTTACATAGAAGCTAATAATCTTTTTGCTAACTGGACTCATTTTGAAATATAACTCTTCTTTAAGTCTTCTTTCAAATTCATTTAGCTGTATACTTTTTATGTCTTTAAAGTCATGATCTCTTCAACTCGTGTTATTTTCTGGCTTTTAATGTGCATTCTACAATAACAAATCAGTTAATTACCTTCTAATCTTATTTTAAAATTATTGTTCATTTTTTCTAAATTTCCTAATGTTTACTGTACTGAAATGTTTCCTTTTTGTGTCATATCATCTATCTATCATCTATCTATCTATCTATCTATCTATCTATCTATCTATCTATCTATCTATATCTATCTATATAGAAAATCCTGTGGGGAAAAATAGCGTTTGGTGAGAAAATAAAGGGATAGAGAAGCTGCAGGAATTTGGTAAGCATTTAATTCTCTTGGCAGTTTTACATATATGTACTCATTTACTAATTGTTCTTTTTTTTAAGTTAAATTAGACTTCTCTTCCAGAATTGAGCTATTAGTGTGATTTTAACCATTAGAGCTACCTTCACAGGTTTATAACTGATTAGAAGTCACTAAATTATTTGGGCAATTGAAGACAAATCACCACAATTTGTGTAGAACCCTGAATGTAAAATCCACAATTTGATTTTAATTTAAAGATACTTTAATGAAAGAAGACTTTGATTGTATGGTATGTTTAGAATTACCGAGTATATAAGGGTGTGTTGAACTAGTATGGCCACTTTGGGTGCCACTGTCATGAATGTAACAAATAAATATAGTACCCTTAGTTTTACTTTATCTCTCTATGAAAATACCTAAAGGATACTATAGAAGATAACAAAAGAATATAGTGAAAATGACTAAACCCATTCTCTGTAATGAGAATAAAAAATCAGTTGTTATTCATAATCATAGATAAGAACCAATAATTAAAGTGACTTTCAGCCCTCACAATATGTCAGTCATCGTTGGAAAACCTTTGTCGATAATATCTCATTAAATTGTTAATATAACCCTCATAATGCTTGTACTATCATCATTCCTCTTTTGCAAATGAGGTTAAGGGACGTTTAGCAGTGCTATGTAATTTGCCTAACTTCATTCAACCACAGAACATAAATAATAGGGTCTGACATCTGTCCTCCTTTCTTCCCTTCTTACTTACGTATAGAGAATAGTTCTTGTTTTTTTTTTTTTTAAGATTTATTTATTATTTGACAGAGCGATAGAGAGAACACAAGTAGACAGAGAGGCAGAAGGAGAAGCAGGCTCCCCGCTGAGCGGAGAGCTGGACACTTGGCTGGATCTCAGGACCTGGGATCGTGATCTGAGCCGAGGGCAGATGCTTAACCAACTGAGCCACCCAGAGAATAGTTTTCATTGAGTTTTTATCTATTCCGTGCATCCCATGCTTTTTTTTTCCCCTTTGGTAGTCACTGTGCTAACAAGAAACCAGATTCTCTTTTAAGAGCCATCTCTGATTTTCTAATCGGTGTGGTGCAGGGTAACCCATGCATTTCTCATCACATCCTAATATTATTTGTAGCCTTGCATTCGATTTTCCATCAACTTGAAAGAAAAAAAAAAAAGAACAGAATATCTCTTCTAGTGCGTTGTCATTTAAAAAAAAAAATCAATCCTAGTTTTTTTGGTGCTTTATGAATGGTATTATTTTATTGTAGTTTTTTCTGAGTCATACAATATCAATGATTAATAAAAAAATCGCTAATTGGCTTATAAAAGATTTTATTTATTTTAGAGAGGGAGAGAGAGAGAGCACACATGAGTGGGGGGAGGAACAGAGAGGAGGGAAAGGAGAGAGAATCTCGAGCACTGAGCCCAATGTAGGGCTTGATCTCAAGACCCTGAGATCATGAACCTGGCGGAAACCAAGAGTCTGACGCTCAGCCGAGTCACCCAGGTGCCCCTGTGTCTGTATCTTTAATTGTCTGCTCACAGGTTTCCAGTTGGTTATCAGTGGATTATACAAGTACTTGAAGTTAAAGTCTTCATTCCCACTATTTCTAGAAAATTAAAGATCTGTGCTTATCTATTTTCCTGCCTGTGATTCTAGATAAACGTCTTTGTGCCCTCTTAATCTCTGGTCCTCACTGGGAAAACTTTAGTCAGATCCTCATTTTAGAGTAGATCATATGCCAGGGAGTAAGCAGACATGTCTCACCTATGTTCTATTTTACCTTCTTCCCCACTGAGAGATGGGAGTGGTTAGTTACCATGATTCCTTGGCTAGATCTTTTAGTTAAGCTAGTCAGGCCCTACTTAAAATATTTGCCAACAGTCTTGCCTTATGAGAACCAGATTGATTTAATTTATTTCACAGAAATGACATTATACCTGTTTAGTTTCACATCTTTAAAAAATTTTCTAAAAAAATAAAAGAATTCTAGATTATATGTTTTAATGAATTCTTTCCTGAAATTTTGTTTTCCTCTAATCCATCAGACATATCAAACTTTCTTTCTGAACATATATTCTTTGTTATCCCTCTCATGTGTGGAACAGAAAGGAATTAAAAGAAAATTATGATGATTAAAGTAATGTACGAAGTGGGACATAGTACATTATTTACAACAAACTAGTTTTACATGTGGAGGGATGATAGGTAAGGGCCACCAGGAAAGAAAATAAGCACAACGAATAGGTTACTTTTACCAATATATTTTAAATAAGATTCTCACATATGTTAATCTATAAGGTGATAATGCTTATCCACTTGACTACAAAGATAGAGACAGAAACAGCAAATGTCTAATAAGAACAAAACAAATAATACAAAAATTCAGGAGGAAAAATGACCTTTACAGATAGCTGCATGTGGTCGAGGTCTCTGCTGGAGCAGGACAAGGGCTGCATCCTGTGCCATGTTAAATGTTCTTCTCTGCAGGAACACCGATGCAGGGAGAGGGTGCAAGAGAGTGACAGATAGGTCACTTCAGCTAATGTCAGCCAGATAAGTGACTGCCACTCAGTAGGCCAGAGATTTGCTGAGTGGAACTTTGTGAAGTTCAGTCAGGATGGCTGAAAGTAGACATTCTGAAGAAATAACAGAGTAATCCACTTGTGCTCATTAGGAAAATGATGATAATTTGTTTCTATGATATGCATTTATACTCCTGCTATATTTGTATTAACCTCTGTTAGTTTCTCAAGTAATCTTGCAAAAGATACTGGTATCTCTTTTCCTAGAAAGGATGGGTGTAATACTAAATTTTCTATAGCATGAAACCTGTATCTTTCCTTTGTTTCATTTTGAATTGTCTTGTTTTGAAAGATAGCTTTATGCTAATGGTCACAAAGAACATAATAAAATGTAATCTGAGAAAAATCTTTGTTGTAGGTAACTAAAAACAACATTTTTTTTTTCTGGGTATTCGGAATAAAATTTAAGAAGCAGAAGTACATTTAAAAAATGGATCTTTTAGGAATGTGCTAATAGCCAAAGGTTAGTTAATACCTACTGGAAAGTGCTCCTGTCAGTATGAATTTGTGGTTTTCATGTTTCACTTTTATGTCCTTCCTAACTATGCTTTAATCATGTATATATGAAGCAGAGAAAAGGAGATTGGACTTGGACTTGAAACTGGAATAAGTCATTATATCACTTTTTTCTTATAGAATTAACACTTCAGAGCCTTCTCATCCTGGGTAGAGGTTTATATATATATGTGTGTTTCCTTGATTATAGTCATCCTTCCCATGTTTAGATTTAATCATCCAAGCCGGTTAACCCTAAATGATTACTATTCCAAGAATAAAAATCCTAAATGATTAAGTGTCACAAATGGATTAGAACGTAAAGTCGCAAATGCTTTTTCTGTAGGCTGTGATTATCTACGAAGCTGATAGTACAGAATTGTGCCTTCTGGCTTCTTTCTAAGCCCACTCCATATAAACTTTGGCATTTATTAGAGAGGCAAAGAAAAAAAAAAGATGACATCTACACACTAATTTCAGTTTTTGTGGGTTTCCCACTGTCACGCTAAATTGTATAAATTGTGTAAATATGATCCAGCCATACTTCTCTCCAACCATATTTCTCTCAACTTGCTTACTCTATTTCATGTATACTTATTGATTTAGCGTCCTCTTGGTTATCTAAAAGATAATATTGGTGGATAAAGTTAATATCTTACGTGTTTTTTTTTTTCATTAAAATAATTCTCATGCTATCTATCTGCTCAATAGGGTTGTTTGGAGACTCATAAAAAATTGTTAAGCACAATAATATATATTTATTTTTTAAACATTCATTATGCTATTGTGGAATATCTAAAGGTATGAAATGTTCTTTTATACCCTGGGTGTACAGAGATAAATAAAACAGGGAAAACAATCAAAAGCCTTGTCTGAGACTGTCAATAAAGAAATAATGAAAGTATGGAGGGTTATGAAGAATAAGACAGCAGGGTGAGGGATTAGAGAGTGATGGGAGTATATGAATTTAGACCGGCAGGTCAGTGACATAATCTCTGAGGAGATAACATAGAGCAGAGACTAAAAGGAAGTGATTATCTAGTGATAGATTACTCTAGAAGGGGGGAGAAAAAAGGAGAGGAGAAGAGATGTGAGGAGAGAGAGAAACATGCTTGACCTGTTTAGGGACCTGCAGAGATGGTTGCTAGTGTAGCTATACTGCAGCAAGCAAGGGCGAGTCTGTTAGAAGAAAGTTCAAATAGGAAGACAAAGGATTATTATTAACTCATTGGGAATCACATATTGCACTATGATAATGGTATCGTAGAATCTCACTTTCATTTAATGTGTTTTTTTTTAAATGGGAAGGTATGGTCCAATCTCCATTTTGCTGTCAGAAGCTTTTTTTGTGACTACCCTGGGAACATGGGAGGGGATCCCCTATATAAAAGGCAGCAGTTGATCCTGTTAGATCTTCCCCATCATGCTCTTTACACCAGTTTGCACCAGGGTTCTCGTAATTTTAGGATTTTGGGGGGGTCAAAGGAAACCAGATTTTGCAGGGAAGAATTATGCAAGTGATCCAGAACAAAGATTGGTGTGTGTGGGGTGGGTGGGTGGGGGAGGGTTGATCAGGGACCCTGGAGCCTGGGATTGAGGGAATTAGACACAAATCCTCCTTCAGAGGTGTTTTCCCTCAGCAACAGTAACCAGAGAATGTGCTGTGGTTTGTATGGCTGGTTTCAGTAGTAGTGACCTCTTTACAAGTGTGTATAACCTTATATTGAGCATTCACTGATTATATATTACCTTTATTAATAGTTACACTTTACCAGTTGTGACATTTATAAGAAGAATTGATGATTTCAAGAATTCTCCCTCCACCACCCCACCCCTGCCCAAGAAAGAACTTTTAGACACATTTTTATTTATAGAGACAGTATTTAGAAATGTCTTAATCATTATTTTTTATGACTGAACCCAAGAGGATTCTTCTTGTAGTGCCTATAAATAGAGTAACTCTCCACATACTATCTACTTAATGATTTTTCAAAAGAGAAAATATAAACTAAGTTTAAACTGAAATGTAGGTATTCAGAAGGGAGACTTGCTAATAACTAGGGTTTTCAGAATGGAAGGTAATAGGATATATAAAGCGCTGCTGAATAATGTTGAAATGAGTGTGAGTAAAGAGTGAAGCAGAAATGCTACAAAGATGCATGTATTTCAGTGCGGATGTTTGTTGTTAGAACTTGGTAGTATAGGCTGCTGACAAACGGCTTTGAAGCCATCAGAAATACTGCGTTTAGCCTGTGAATCATTCCTGAAGTCAAAAGTCTTACAAAAAAGAAAGTCTAGCTACTAACCAGAGAGAAGTGGTGTTGCAAAGGAATTCTGAATTTTTCCAAGCTTATCTCAAATACATATAAAAATTATCCCAATCAGAATATTTACATTTATAGGAAAATGAAGTGTACTTTAACAGTATGCATAGGAACTTCTTTTGCTCATCAAGATTCTTTTTCACAAATATTTATTGAGGAATTACTACCCTATTCAAGGCCCTGTATTATTCACTGTGGAGGTGCTTCACAAAATTGAATTGTAGGGTTTGTCCTCATAGCACAGGGGATTTGAGACTTGTATAGGGAATTATTGGAAGACACAGTCCACGCAATTTCAATTATTACTCCCAAATGATGTGTCAGACTGATCTGTTATTTTTATGAAGAAATTAAAAAAAATGTTTAAAATGTATTGAATTTCTTTCTTTTTTTTTTAAGGTTTTATTTATTTATTTGACAGAGAGAGACAGCCAGCAAGAGAGGGAACACAAGCAGGGGGAGTGGGAGAGGAAAAAGCAGGCTCCCAGCAGAGGAGCCTGATGTGGGGCTTGATCCCAGAATGCCGGGATCACGCCCTGAGCCGAAGGCAGACGCTTAACGACTGAGCCACCCAGGTGCCCCTAAAATGTATTGAATTTCTAATACAAACCATTTACTGATTTTTTAAAATGGGAAGACAAGAAGACTTGTGTCAACCATTCTGAGTGCCAGTTGAATATGCAATCTGAAAACTAGATATTGGAGGTAAAATTCAGAACACTTAGCTCCACCTGTCCTGCTTTGTAGTTACCTGAGCATCTCTCTCCCCTAGTATTTGAGTAGCACCAGACACATGAGAATATGCGTTACATGTCTAGTTCCCATGATGACTACCACTGATTGGCTTCACAGCTGACATTATTTCTGTATAAAATAGTCAAATTGCTAGTGTGAGAAAAGCAGAAGCTATTGAGCCAGACTGAATTAAAAATTCTGGTTTATGTAACAATATAATGTTCTGCATTTCAATTTGAGTAATGGAGTTAATAATTTGTATTTTGTTAGAGTTTTAGCCTTAATTTAAATAAGGTGATATACGTGCAAATCTGTTACACAATATGAAACAGGAACACTTATTGCTTGAATTCCCAGTGTCTGTTTTCCCTAACCCTTCCCAGTAGCTCCTGATTTCATTGTGTATACCTGTGGAGATCTATGGATACTGTAGCACTAGGAGTAAACCACGTGATCCTGCCTGAGACCATCAGCACATTCATTCCTCTTGTGCGTGGTAATTGGTGAGGGGTAGACATATGACCTACACTGGCCTAATTAGAAACTTGAACAAAGGTTTTGCCATTTTCTGTAATGGTACTGTATGTGGATGAGAAACCTAGACTTGTTATAGCTATCTTGGCTCTCAGCCTGGAGATAAAGCCAGCAAATAGAGCAGAGAGGAGCCAAGAGAATCACAGAGAAATAGAGCCAAGCCTTGATGGTACTGTAAACCTTTGGATCACATTGTGCCTGGAGTCTGCTCCGCCCTGACCCCCTTTGGACTTTTCATTATGTGAGCCAACAATTTCCTGTTTAAGGTTGATTTAGGTTTTCTTATTTATTTTATGTTAAGCACCCTAACTGATACAGTAATTAATCAATAAATCTTAGCTTCATGACCTCTTGAGTAGTTGATTACTACACTGGAAAGGGTCACATTCCTTGTGGCTTTTTATCTTTTGAAGGAACTATAGTTGAGGAAAAATAATGTCTCAAAACTCAGTTCCAGAATTAACACCAAACCACACCCTTTACAGAATAAGAGTAGTATATCGTAGTATATTAAGAAGTTTAGCATGAAGCCTCTATCAGCCTGACTGAATTGGAATCCCAGGCTCATCAGCTACTCCATATGTGATCTACAGAAATTTACTTACTGTCAGAGAATAAGAAGATAACCTATCCAGAGGCTTTGCCTATCATATAGTAAACACTCACTAATCATTATTGTTATTTATCCGGCTTTTTTTTCTGACTTGGGGCAGGGTCATATTAGGGAGTTATTTAATCTCAGTTATGACTTTTAGGATTAAAACAAAGGAATCATAAATGTTATGCGTAAGTCAATGCATTTCTGAGTTGATCTGAATCACTTTTTCTTAGACAATTAAAGAAGACTGAAGTGTTAAATAATTTGTATTTTAGAAGGTATACAATTATTGATTCATAATTATTTATGAGGGATATTTTCTGCAAAATAAGAAAGATGAGTTACACAGAGGGATGGCTGAATATCTAAACTTGAATGGTTATAAAAGCCAAATGCCAGAATTTATACATGTGTATGGATGGAAATAATTTTAAAGATGTACTCTGAGTGACTGTTCCAAGAATTGGTTTCTTTAATGCATGTAGAAGGCTATAACTGAGTAGTCTTCAAAGAGCTTCAAAGAGCTGTGGTAGTTCATGGGAGAGAGATTAGACTTCTTTTGTGAGGACAAAATTTATGTGTGCACACTGAAAAATGAGAAGTACAAAAAAGCCCAAAAGAAAATTAAGTTGTTCCGTAATTCTATTATTCAGGGACAAGCACTGTTAATATTGTGATGTATGTCCTTATTTTCCTTATTACACACACACACACACACACACACACTGTGTTTTTGATAATGTCTACATTGTGCAAATGTACACATTATGAGTAGATTTGGGTTTTGGATGTATGTATACTTAACAATTCTTAGGTGTTGCAAAGCCACCCTAACCTTAATATGTTTAGAACTGAAATTCATTCCTAACACCATCTCAACGCACTGTTTCATCATGATGTCTGTTACAGCAATTCCATCTGGTAGTTGGGAAAACCAGAACCCTGGGAGTATTGCTTGATGTCTCTCACCTCCAACCCCATAACTAAGTAAAGACAAGCCCCACTGTTTTTGCATCTCAGTATCTCAAATCTGTTTCTATCCTATCTCTGTACTACTCCCCAGGTACAATTGCCCATCTCTTATTGTGAGTATTTCAGTAACTTCAGAATTTGAGTACCTGTGTCTTCTATCCTCACTAAGAGGGTCTATTAGAGTAATTTGAGTAATTTCTTAAACATAAACATGGTATCATATTCCTACTGTGTTTAAAATCTCTAATGTTCCTATATGACTTTATAAGATGAAACATAAAACCTTTACCACTGACATATAAGGCTCTGGGTTTTCATACCTCTGCCTGCTCATCAGTCTTTGCTCCCCAAACCACGTTGGCTTTTTCAGTTACCTTCATGTCATGATTCTTCTTCCTTGAGACCATCGGGTTTATTGCTTCTTTTATCTACATGATTATCTCAACTTCACACCCCATCATGCTCCACCTTTGTAATCAAATGCTGTTTCCTCACTGATGTCTTTTTGGCTCCCTAGTCCAAGTCAGATCTCTCCTCATTCCATGAACTGTGCTTATGCTTCACATTATTTATCCCAGTAGAAATTAAAAGATGGTGATTGTGTAATACTTTATATGATATGTGACCTAATCTACTGTAACTTCACAGGGTTAGGGACTGTATCTTAGACATATCTCTATTGTTTAGGGTGGTCTTTGTGCATAAGACTATACAGATTTATTTAGTACCTTTATTATATCATAAACTCTACTCAGTATTTTCTAAAATAATGCTTTTAATGTCTCTATTATTTTACTGTGAAGATAGAAAACAGTTTATTTAATCAGGCCTCCATTGTTAGACTTTTAATTTATTTTTATTGTTTACTATTGTAGACAATGTTCCAGTGAATTTAGGAATTCATTGAATTGTGGGTAATGTAGGTTGAGAGCCTGAGTTGGGGATCTTGTGCAAGTAATTTGAGGACTGCTCCTATAAGAAAACTGAAGAACGTGAGCAAAGCAGGATAGGGCATAGGGAGAAGCTAAACAAAAAATTATTACGGAATTCTGTTCTCTGCCTGATCATAAAGGGGTCTCTGGAATTAAAATTGCACCACAGTGGTTGTTATGCCTGGAAACCAGGGGCCTGGACTTACACACATTACTCTTTAGCCATTAACTCTGTGTGTGTGTGTGTGTGTGTGTGTGTGTGTAAGTGCACAGATGTGAGCCTACAGTACCTGTACCATAAAGAGAATCTAGGCAAGGCAGTAGTAGCACCTGGTACGGAGACGATCTATAGAGATTTTATGGAAGAGGTCTTGTTTAAGTATTAAGTAGGATTTTGATATATAACCCAACAGGGAAGAACATTCTTAGGAGGAATAAAACACAGTGAGAACAGTGCTGAGCATGTTTTTGGGAAAAATAGAGTTATTTGTTATAAAATAAAGGCTCCATGAGGAGTGGATATTTGGAGATAAAATTATAAAAATAAATTGGACGTATATCACAAAAGATCTTAAATTCTAAACATCACTTAAGGAAGAGTTTTCATTCAATAGATATGTTGTAATGATTTTGGGTTAATTTTAAAGATCTGTAGATTTGTAAGTATAAAGATCTTTACTGCTGAGGCACAACCTTACTTTTTTCTACACTGTTAATTGAGTGTTACATTACTTTTTGTAAATGCAAAATTGTAAAGTAGTGTGCCTGGTGTTGAGGAAACCTGTATATGAAAACACACACACAAATTCTTTCTCTCTCTCAGCTATATATGTATTAAATGCATCTTATGAGGAAAGATTGTTCTAAAACATTTTACTTTTATATTTTTAGATGCCATAAAAAGAATTAAAAAGTGTTTTTCTTTAAGGAAATGCCATGAAAAACAGTGTAGTGAAAACCATTTAAGGATTTTGTGCACATGTGGAAAGTCTTAACCTATAAACACTACTTGAAATCTTGAAAAAAATCTTGCAGTACTCTGTGATTACTAAATCATAAATGTAACATTTAGTTCTTCTCAATTTAATTCTCCTCATTTGTAAATTATTATTGGATACCTCCTTACCTTATGGGAGGGGTTGGTAATTGAAAAGTTAATGAGTTAATGTTTATAGAGACTTTTTGAGGCCTTTAGATGAAAGGTACAATATAAATCCAAAATATTAATCTTTAAGTGTGAAATACTCTAATTACTTCCCATTGCCACAAGGACATTATTGGAGATTTATACCTTCCTCTGAAATACCTGGCACAATTGTTATATGAGACAGCATAATTTTAGGTGAACCATTATAATTTTGTGGTCATTACCATGTATCAAAAAGAATAGTTTATATGTGTTACATTTACATAGTCAGCATCTGAATATTTCCCATTATTCATTTATTGATATAACAAACATTAAGATGATTTAAAATGCTGATCCATTGTGCTGTACTGTGTTGCTGCCAGTACTTTTTTTGTGATACAAGGTTTAAGGAGAAAATGGAAAGATTTTTAAAGAATTTGAAAGAAGATCAGATATTATGCTCAATATATTGGCTTTAAAACTGGAACAGTTAGATATTCATTAACTATCCTATGATAGTAAAGGATGAAAATAGTCATTGTAGTGATATTCTTATATTCATATAATAATAGTGGTACCATTTATTGACTATGTATATTTTCTAGGCATGGGGTTGATCATAGTTCATGCATTATTATGATCCTCTGTAATAGCCCTATGAAATGGCGATGGAACTCTAGAATGCAAACATGAGAAAAAGGAGACAAAAGGCAGGTAATTTGCTAGCTCAAGGTCACAGAGCTACTTGGAGGCAGAGCCAGGATTTAAACCCAGACAATGTGACTTCTAAACTTATTCTTTAGCCCCTTTATTAAACTAAATTTCCAAAATGCTACCTTTCCAATATTCTTCCTATTTCACTGTTTTGGATTCCACTGGAATATATATCAAGATAATTTTAATAACAAAATGAAACTTGATGGAGTTCCTAGTAGAAGCAGAGTTCTCTTTTGCCAAGTTTTTCTACATGAACTGCTTATTTGGTTTCTTGCCAAGCCAATAAGCATAAACACTGAAATTGCAGAGAAGCATCCAAGACACAAAGCTCATTTTTGTTAGGCTCATGTTGAAAACAGATTCAGCACAAGTAAACTGAGTTTAAGAATGGTAGTCTCTGGAATTTTTTTGCATCTGGGAAACTAAATTTGTTTTATGCATTCGCCACAAATGAGACTAAAAATTCCCTTGGAAGGAACTTTTAAAATGAACAATAAAAAAGAGTAATTTAAGAAGATAGTAGAATAAGGCTATTCCTTGTGAAAAATTAGAGAAATTATGTATCTAGTTTAGAAATCGCATCTCTTTTCTCCTTTCTTTCTCTTCCTTACACCTGGTCTGCACCGTTCTCACACACACACAAAATCAGCATTCAGATTAATCAAATTTCTGAAACAATAAAATGAAGTCTTTTTATTCTTACTCCCCCCAAATCTATTTATCACATTTTCCAGCATGAACATCCTGAAGCAAATATGTATAATGTTACTGTCTGTGTAGAGTGGCTCAGAGGCTTAGTAACTGTCTAAACTCTTTGAAACTCTTCTTTGTGCACAAAGCCCCTCATAATTGTCTGCTCGATTTCCACATTCATCTCCTACCATTCTCAGATGTTCTTCCTGATCTTTGACTCTCCCTATGGAAATGCTACCTGCTAGTTCATGTTTTGGTGCCTTTTGACCATGTTGTTTTCCCTACCTGGAGCTTTCTGTAATAAACAGCTATTTATATCTCAGGATTCAGCACAAAGAAATATTCCTCTGTGAAGTGTTCCTGTCCTCCTCCAACAGAGAAAGATAGTTGTCCCCTCTGAAGTCTCACTTGGCCCTTTCTATTTACTATATTGCATTGCAATTACTTATTTACCAGTCCCTTTTCCATTATATTGTCAACTGTTTAGAGTTTGTGCCTGTGGCTTGTCTTGTTTATCATGACTGGCAGTGCGCAGAGTAATTCACAGAAAGTTAAAATGGGGCTTGTCTGTCTCAGAGTTTTTGCTGAGGCCACAGAGCAGAGAATAATATGTGTCAAGTGTTTTAGTTGGTCTATATGAGCTTGCAATAGGGGTTCTTAAAACCAGTTTTTGTACATATTTGTGATAGATTAATAAATGAATAGGTAAATTAGTGAATTTATAACTTTTTTTAAAGATTTATTTTTATTTGTTTGAGAGAGAGAGAGAGAGCATGCACTCTTGAGTGCATGTGTGGGGGAAGAGGCAGAGGGAGAGGGAGAGAATCTCAAGTGGACTCCCTGCTGAGTGTGAAGCCTGATGTGGAGCCTGATGTGGGGCTCGATCCCACAACCCTGAGATCTCAACCTGAGCCGACATCAAGAGTCAGACATTCAACCTACTGAGCCACCCAGGCACCCCGTGAATTAATAACCTCTGATAGGCTATTGCTTTTGTGTAAACTTATGTCTTTTTTATTTTTTTCACTTAATATATGTGGCTTATGCGTTTTTTGGATTTACCTTTTCAATCAAATTGGAAAGGCTCATCAGTTTACCAGTACACTTCCATTTCTAGCTATCATTGCTTCTGTCACTGCCACATTATGTCAGTACTGAAAATGAGCCCCATATGGTAGAGCGTGTTCTGTCTTTGTCCTCCTTGTTAGTTTAGGTTCCGGTATAGGAAGGGATGGTAATTCACAGTCGATTTTCTACAGCTTTAGTTTTATTTTTATATTCATATGCTTAGTTATTCCTCTAAAAACGATGCCACTAATAAATCTAGAAGTTCATCTACACACACCTATAACCTGTGTTGCAATTCAACTTCCCCATGTCCTTCAGTCACCTCAATCTGACTTATCTTTCTTTCAGGGGCCTTTGAGCTCTTGTCAACTGTTAGCCCTCAGTTTGGACCACATTATGTAGGGATATCTCAGGACGTCAATTTGCATAGATTATAAAAATGCTTAACTTTAAAAGCCTTTGGGAAGGATTTAAGCTCTCCATTTTTTCCTCTGAGAATCCTTGGCCTGGAAAAAAATTACCCACCATTTGCCTGGGGATCACCTTTATATGCCATTGATTTATGAGAAGGACAGCCTTTGCAGGCCACCAGAGGTCCAGTCACACCTTCTGACAACGCAGTGGGTGCTTACTCAACTATATTTGCACAAGGTTTCCAGGTTTACTGAGATATACATGCAACTGAGAGCTTCCCTTGGTAAAACTTTTTTATATCTCCTCAGGAAAAGCTTGATTTCAGAGCAAAGCAAAAATTTTTCACTCAAATCAAAATTGATATTTAGAAATCTTTCTTTATTTGAGAATATTAGCAAATGCTGCCTGACATTGCATGGTGAAATACTAGCTTAAGAATCTATTTCTAAGAAGTATTTTGGTAATTGACAAATGTTAAGAGCCTGGTATGGGAACCATATAGACTTAGCCTCACATCTGCTACAAACAGATAAACATTTGAGAATCAGGGTTCATCTGCTAAATTCCTATGGATAAAGAAATATTTTGGCTATTTTTTAAGAATTTAAGTTTATGTAACAATTTGAAGGATACCAATATAGTCATTGTACCTTGTCAGGATCTTTTTTTTAATTGAATAATAAATACCTATCGAGTACTTTATTTATTCAATTAACAGATGGTTATTGTGTGTCTGTAGTACTGTTGCTGGGTACTCAGAATTTGAACAAAATAGACCAAGACATTGCCCTTGGGGAGCTTAGAGTCCAGTTGGGGAGACAAAAAAAGTATTTTAAAAATATGAGTTAAAGTTATTATCATCAAGAGACTTAAAATCAAGGTGGAAAAAAAAAAGAGCCTTAAAATGTTAAATAAAAATGCAAGAGTTAAAATATAGAAATGTAAAATAAATAAGTAAATAAAATACCTAAGAGAGCAGAGATTTAAGTGCTATATAAATTTAAAAAGTGAGACTATGAATTCAGAGGGTGTAATCACTATAGTTTGAAAGGTTTATTGAAGAAAGTGGGACTTGAGACTGAAGAAGTTACATATTTAGTGAGGTCAGTGATCTCATCATTGGCTCATTTGAGTTAAAGTGTTCAGAAGCAACAGTGTTATCTTAACTCTAGAATTTTCAGGTAAATTTACTTATAATCAATAAATATTTATAGAAAGGCCTTCTTGAAAGGAAATCGTTAAACAAAATCTGATAAATCAAGTAAGATTCAAGTGTGGGTGTTCATTCATAGATTTCCTCTGCAAACAATTTTGGTGGAAGGAGTTTTCAGTAAGATGATGAAGTATATTGATTGTTACTGTAAAAGAAGAGCATACAGATTTTTAGGCAATCTGTTCATTGGAAGAGGCCTTAAAATACTTGCAAATTGGCAGCTGCTTCCCAATGTCCTAATGGCACTGATTATGCTATATTGTCTTATTCCTAAGCTATATCCTGGAAATTACTTGACTGCTTATAGAAAGGCAAGGATCTGTGTCCCTTATGTTCACTGTGTATCCTAAGGATGATGTAATGGGCAAACTAAGCATGATATAATAGTCAATCAAAATATATTTGTTAAATGAGTAAAAGGTGTATTGTAAAATGAAGAAAGCCTTATTTCACATATTTTCCTAATAGTATTACAAAAATAAATTTGTCATCATTGCTTATTTTTATTCAATGGATTCTCAAATTTATATTTCTTTTGCTTATTTACTGTAATTTGTGTGTGTTTTTCTTCATATCTTTTGCAAAACTTTGATTTATCTTTTCTATAAGTTTTCTGTATTGTGAGTAATTTTACCAACTGGAAAAGAAAGGCTCAAAGTAACCAACCTCTGCATGTTTGTATTTAAAAACATGTCTAATACAATCACTCTTATTCTGTGTGTGTGTGTGTGTGTGTGTGTGTATTGTGGAACACACACAGTATACAGCAGCTAACATATGATCACCTTACAATCAGAGGTTTTTTTTTTAAGTTCAAAAATAAATCCAGGCCAGCTAGCTAATTTATTTGAGACATTATGTTTTCTATAGGAATGCTGTCTGAATTTCTTTATGTACATTCATTTCCTTGTTTCAATTTGAGAAATGAAGTGTTTTGTGAGATTATGAAACTAATTGTGGAGTATTGTGAAACGAATTACAAATTCTCAACTATTTTCTTCTCCTGTTGCTGGATTTTTATTTTTCCCTTGTTTACCTAACATTTTAAAGATTGTTTGCTTCTATTTAAAGTATTGCTGCAAAACTTCTTCTCACTAAAAGTGTGACTCAAAGCAAGAACAACATTTATTTTGCTCATGAATCTCATGATTTGGGCATGATTTGACAGGGACAACTTTGTCTTTTCTTTACTCAAAATCACCTGGGGCAGCTCAAGGGCTGGTGACTAGAATCTTCTTCCCCTCTTCCCCCCACTTTTATTGAGGTATAATTGATATACAAAGTGGTATGTATTTAAAGTATACAATGTGATGATTTGATATATGTACACTTTTTGATATAATTACCACAATCAGCCATTAATACATACATTACCTCCCATAGGTAACTATTCTTGTGTGTGGTAAGAATGTTTATGATCTAATCTCTTAGCAAATTTCATTTATACAATACAGTACTATTAACTATAGTCACCATGCTGTACAGTAGATACTCTTACTTATTCATCTTGTAACTAAAAGTTTGTACACCTTCACCGGCATCTTCCCCTTTCCCCCATTCCTCAGCCTTTTGTAACCTGTTCTACTCTGTTTCTATGAGTTTGAGCTTTTTTTTTTTTTTTTTTTTTTTTAAAGATTACATACGTAAAGGAGATCATACAGTATTTGTCATTCTCTTTCTGGTGTCGTTATTATGAGGTACTCATACTACCTGTGAACTGGTATAGTGTTTGAAAGTAGACTTGGAATAACTGTAAATATATATTGTAGACTCCAGAGCAACTGCTAAAAAAGTGAAAAAAGAATAAATGATATGCTAAGAAAGGAGAGAAAATGGAATCATATAAAATTCTTAATGAAAACCAATAATAAGCAGAAAAAAAGTAGGAGACAAAAATAGGAACAAAGAACAAGGGCCACAAATAGACAAGTGTAACAAATATGACACATATTAATCCCTATATCAATAAGCACTTTGAATGTCAGTTATCTGAATGAACCAGTTAAAAGACAGAGATTGTCAGAGTAGATCCAAAACAAGACCCAATTGTATGTTGTTTAAAGTAACCTACTTTAAATATGAAGACACAGACATGAAGAGTACATTGATGGAGAAAAGTATACCTTGCTACCACTAATCAAAAGAAATCAGTGGTATATATATTAATTTCTGACATAACTGACTTCAGTGCAAGGAAAAATAGGGATAAAGAAGGGCATTACATTTTGATAGAAGGGTTGCTTGTCCAAGAAGAGAGAACAATATTACAGTATCAACTGTGTGAGGCAAAACTTAATAGAATTGCAAAGAAAAATAGATGAATTCACTATCATAGTTGACCACTCAACACCCGCCTCTTAGAAGTGGACAGATCCAGTGTTGTAGAAAATTGATAAGGAAAATAGTTGAACTTGATGACATGATCAATCAACTGGACATGATTCACATCTATAAACTACTTCATCTGATGAAAGCAAAATAAACATTCTTTTCAATTTAATATAATATTTACCAAGATAAACTGCATGTTGGGCCATAAAGCACACCTTAACAAATTTAAAGTAATAGAAACGATTTTCTGTTCTCAGAATACAATGGAATTAAATTAGAAATGAGTAACAATATGAGAACTAGAAAATCCCAAAATATGTGGTGCTTACACTGCACTCTTCTATATAATACATAGGTCAAAGAAGAAATCTCAAGAAAAATTTAAAAATACTTTAACTTAAATGAAAATGAAAACACAATTTACAAAATTTGTGGGATATAACAAAAGCAATATTTAAAGAGAAATTTGTAGCACTGAATGCATATATAGGAAAGGAAACAAAGCTGAAATCAGTAACTTGATTTTCCACCTTACAGAACTAGAAAAAGATCAATTAAATGCAATGTAAGTAGAAGAAAAAAGAATTAGAGCAGAAATCGATGACATTTAAAACAGGAAAGCAATAGGGATGCCTGCATGGCTCAATCAAAAACTCTTGATTTTGCCTCAGGTTATGATTTCAGGGTCCTGAGTTTGAGCCCTGAATAGGGTTCCATGCTGGGGTTGGAGCCTGCTTAAGATTCTCCCCTCTCTCTCCCTTTCCCTACTTAAGATTCTCCCCTCTCTCTCCCTTTCCCTAAACCAGGAAAGCAAAATAAATAAGTAAATAAGTAAATAAGTAAATAAATAAATAAATAAAAACTAGTTTTTTGAAAGATCAATAAAATCAATGTCTCTAGCCAGGTTAACTCAGTAAAAAGGAGAGATGACAAAAAATATAAAAACCAGAAATGAAAGAAGGGACATCACTACAGATCCCATGGACATTCAAATATAGTAAAAGAATATTATGAACAGCTCTATGTTGATAATTTGATAACCTGGATGTAATAAAACAATCCCTTGAAAGACACAATTTGCCAAAACTCACACAGGAAAGAGACTATTTGAATAGGTCTCTATCTATTAAAGAAATTGAATCAATAATTAACAACCTTCCAAACCCAAAGCTCCAGGTCCAGATGGGTTTACTGGATAGTTCTACCAATCATTTAATTAAGAAATTACACCAGTTATCTACAATCTGTTTCAGAGGAAAGAAGCAGAGAAAATACTTCCTACCCATTTTATGAGGCCAACAATACCCTCAAACCAAAACCAGGTAAAGATATTATGAGAAAATAAAACTATAGACCAATATCTCTCATCAACATAGATGTAAAAATCCTCAATAAATTTCAGCATATTTAATTTTACAATGTACAAAAAGAACTATACACCATAACCTAGTGAAATTTATCCTGGGTATGTAAGACCAGTTTAACATTTGAAAATGAGCTAGTATAATGCATCACAGCAAAAGGCTAGAAAAGAAAAAAAATACACACAAAAATTAACAGATGCAGAAAATGCATTTGACAAAATTTAACATCTGTTCATGGTAAAAACTCTCAATAACAAGGAATGAAGGGCAACTTCCTCAACTTGATAAAGAATATCTGCAAAAAACCTACAGCTAAGATCATACTCAATGGTCAGAAACTCAGAGCTTTCCTACTAAGATCAGAAGGAAGGTGAGGATGTTCCTTTCACCACTGCTTTTCAGTGGTGTTCTGGCTAATGCAATAAGACAAGAAAAGGAAGTGAAAAATATATAGCTTGTGGAAGAAAAATGAAACTGTCTTTGTTCACAGAAGACATGATCATCTATGTAGAAAATCCAGGGGCGCCTGGGTAGCGCAGTCGTTAAGCGTCTGCCTTTGGCTCAGGGCGTGATCCTGGCGTTCCGGGATCGAGTCCCACATCGGGCTCCTCCGCTGGGAGCCTGCTTCTTCCTCTCCCACTCCCCTGCTGCGTTCTCTCTCGCTGGCTGTCTCTCTGTCACATAAATAAATAAAATCTTTAAAAAAAAAAAAAAAAAAAAAAGAAAATCCAAAAGAATTGACAAAAAAAACCTCCTGGAATGAGTAAGTGATTATTGCTAGGTAGCAAGGTACAAGGTTAATGTATAAAAGTCCATTGCTTTCCTAGCAATGACCAAGTGGAATTTGAAATTAATAACAAAATAACATTAACATCCCCAAAATGAAATACCTAGGTATAAATCTAACAAAGTATGTATAATCTATATATGAAGAGAAATACAAAAATCTATGAAAGAAGTAAAAAAATAACTAAATAGATGGAACTATTTCATGTTTATGGATAGGAAGAATCAATATTGTCAAGGTGTCAGTTCTTCCCAACTTGATCTGTTGATTCAATGCACTGTCTTTAAAAATCCCAGCAAGTTATTTTTTGAATGTTGATAAACTGATTATAAACTTTATATGGAAACACAGAAGACCCAGAATAATCAACACAGTATTGAAAGAGATAAATAAAGTTGGAGGACTGACACTACCTCACTTCAAGGTACGGTATTTAGTACTACAATCTAGAAGAGTGGTATTGGCTAAAATATAGACAAATAGATCAGTGGTACAGAATAGAGAGCTCAGAAATCATCTTTGTGGGGGCGCCTGAGTGGCTCAGTCGTTAAGCGTCTGCCTTCGGCTCAAGGCAGGATCCCAGAGTCCTGGGATCGAGCCCCGCATCAGGCTCCTCTGTTGGGAGCCTGCTTCTTCCTCTCCCACTCCCCCTGCCTGTGTTCCCTCTCTCGCTGTCTGTCTCTCTCTCTCTGTCAAATAAATAAATAAAATCTAAAAAAAAAAAAAAAGAAATAGATCTTTGTAAATATAGTCCACTAATCTTTGACAGAAGAGTAAAGGCAATATAATGGAGCAAAGATACTCTTTTCAACACATGGTGCTGGAACAACTAGATATCCACATACTAAAAAAGGAATCTAGACAGACCTTGTACCCTTCACAAAAATTAATTCAAAATGAATCCTAGATATAAATGTAAAATGCAAAAGCATAAAACTCTTAGTGGATGACATAGAAAACCTAGATGACTTTGAGTATGGTGACACCTTTTTAGATACAACGTTAAAGATAGTCCATTAAAGAAATAATTGGTAATCTGGACTTTATTAAAATTAAAAATTTCTGCCTTGAGAAAGACAATAGCAAGAGATATTGTGAAAGTACTTTGTATGATATTATAATAATGGGTATATGTTATTATATAGTTCCCCAAACCAATCGAAAGGACAACACTAAGAGCGAATCCTACAAACTTTGGGTGATTATTTGTGTCGATGTAGGTTCATCCTTGATAAAACATGTAACATCCTGCTGTGTGACATCGATAATGGGTGGGTTATACATATGTGGGGGCAGGGGGTGTATGGGAAATCTCTGCACCTTCCTTGCAATTGTGTTGTAAACCTAAATTTCTTTAAAAAAAGAAAATCTAAAAAATAAAAAATAAAAAAGGAATGGAAATATCATTGACAATTTGGACCTATTTTGATTCTTTTCTTTGGCCTAGGGAGGAATTCCACTTTCTTGAGAATAAGATCTGAATTCTTCAGTGAGATTTTAGACACTTGGCAAGAAATAAGGGAAAATGGCTGATGGGAAGGAATGTGGGTATCTGTCCCATTAACATGACTCAAGTAATGTGATATTTACATAAGTATGTCTTTTTTTCTCTTCTCACTTTCAAAATTTTGGTTTAAATTGGAGAAATATTTTACCCCATGGTATGTAATTATGTCCTTTTCTTTTCAGCTTTATTGAGATACATTGACAGATAAAAATTCTGTACACATAAAGAAAACAATTTGAGGTTTTGATATATGTGTACCCTGTGAGATAATCATCACAGTCAATTTAATTACATATTTATCAATTCATATAGTTAACATTTTTCAATGTGTTTGTGATGAAAACATTTAAGATTTATTCTCTTAGTGAATTTAAAGTGTACAGCACAGTGTTGTTAACCATAGTCACACTGGTGTACATTAGATCTTCAGGACTTATTCATTTTGTTTAACTGAAACTTTCTACCCTTTAACCAATATCTCCCTATTTTCCCCTCTCTCCAGTCCTTAGCAACTATCATTCTACTCTGTGAATTCGACTATTTTAGATTCCACATACGTATGAGGCATGCAGTTTCTATCTTTCTGTGTCTGGTTTATTTCACTTAGCTTAAGGTCCTCCAGATTCATCCAAATTGTTGCAAATCCTTCAAAAAGGCTGACTATCCCTGTCTGTGTGCATGTGTTTATATTTCACATGTTCTTTATTTTTTTGAGATACTGGTTTTATTTCTTTTGCTATATAGCCCAAAGTGGGATTGCTGGATTGTATGGTAGTTTAATTTTTTATGGATCTTCTGTAGTTCTTCCACAGTGGCTGTACCATTTTCCATTCCTACCAACAGTGGCAAGTGTTTCCTTTGGCAAGAGTTTCCACCCCCAATGCTTGTTATATTTTGTCAGTTTGGTAAAATACATTCTAACAAATGTGAAACGATGTGTCCTTGTGGTTTTTGATTTAAATTTTCCTGATGATTAGTGATAGTGAGCACTTTTTATACATCTGCCAGACATTTGTCTGTCTTCCTTTGAGAAATATTTATTCAGGTTCTTCGCCTATCTTTTAATCCAGTTATTTGGTTTTTGCTACTGAGTTGTAGGAATTCCTTATATATTATGGATATTAACCACTTATCAGACATATGTTTTACAAATATTTTCCCCATTCCATAGGTTGCCTTTCATTCTGTTGGTAGTCACAGATTTTTTAGTTTGATGCAACCCCACATGTTTTTGCTTTTTGCCTGCCTCTTTGGGTCATATCCAGAAAATCATTGATTAAACCAATGTCAAGAGTTTTTTACTCTTGTTTTCTCCTAGTAGTTTTGTTTAAGGTCTTAACTTTAAGTCTTTTATCCATTTTGAGTTGATTTTTGTATATGGTATGAGATACGGATCCAATTTCATTCTTCTGTATATGGATATTCAGTTTTCCCAGCACCATTTATTGAAGAGACTCTACTTTTATCTTTGTGTGTTCTTGGAACTCTTTGAAAATCAGTTGAACAAAACTTTATAAGTTAGTTCTGGGGTCTCTGTTCTATTCTATTGGTCTGTTTTTATGCCATACTTTTTTTTTTAATTTTACTTATTTATTTTTATTTTGAGAGAGAGCGAGAGAGTGCATGAACAGGGTGGGGAGGGGCAGAGGGAGAGGAGAGAGAGAGTCCTAAGCGGGCTCCAAGCCCAGCTCAGAGCAGAGCCCAATGTTTGAGCCTAAAACAAGAGTTGGATGCTTAACCAACTGAGTCACCCAAGCACCCCATGCCATACACTTTTGATTACTGTGGTTTTGTAAAGTATATTGAGATCCAGAAGTGGGATGCCTTGTGCTTTGGCGAGGGAGGAGGGGGAGTGTGATACCTCCAACTTTGTTCTTCTTGTTCAAGTTTGCTTTGACTATTTGTGTTTTTTTGTGGTTCCATATGAATTTTAGGGTTTTTTTTTTTTGTTGTTTTGTTTTGTTTCCCAAATCTTAAAAGTTGCTTATTGGTGGTAAATGCTGAAACCAGCCAGCACCTCAGCTGGGGTTAGGGTTGGATACCTATCTACAGCTTTTCTTTGTGGCTGCTAGGCTCCCAAACAAAAAAATGTCTGAGTTCTGAGGGTGAGTGTCCCAAAAGACAAAGAGTCAGGGGGAGATGAATTTTCCCAGAAGTCACACAGCCTCACTTCTGCCATTTTATTTATTAGAAATGAGTCATCGAGGCTGGTCTTTTTGAGAGGTGGGGAAACATACCCAATCTTTTTATGGTAAAAAGGTCAAAGATATTGCACACATGTTTTTAAGTTATCACCATGTTCTAAGTTACAAATGACATTATGGTAAAAATAGTTTTTAAATTTCACAGAGAAAGATTTCTTCTTATTTATTTACAACCAATTCTCATTATTCTCAAACAATTTCTGCATATTTTCTACCAATTTAAAAGGGAAAAGGGCCCCAAATATTTTTGATCTCAAAGGAAATTATCTTGTTGTCTTTTGTAAATTAAAATGGGAAGCTCTTAGAATTAAGTATATTCAATCTTCTGCTTTTACTGCCTTAAAGGTTAGCCGTGTGTTTTCAGCATATTTAATTATTAGTCTTTTCAGTACACAAATGAAAATGGTACTAAGTTATAAAATATGTCATTATTAATTTACCAGGTATTTAGCTTCACTCACTGGAGAAGAATTAGGGCCTAAAAGCATTATTTGAACAAGCAAAATCTTCATTACAGTAGCTGCTACTGATTGGGGAACTTTTAGTGCTACCCTGTCAGCTCTTACCTATGAGAGGCAGGACAGCTCCTCACTGTTTTTTTCACCCTAACTTGTTACATCATCATCTGGAGGCTTTTGTTATTTGATTTAAATCCTTCCAAGATCAAGTCAAAGAAGAAGAGGTCAAATTTCCATTGGTGTGTCCCATTTATCTTGTGTAGAGACGCAAGTCTGAGAAACAAAATTAACTTGTGACTAACCTTACAAAATTATATTTACAGTACAATTTAAGCTCATATTTATTTTCCAAATTTTTAAGAAGATTTTATTTATTTATTTGTGGAAAGAAAGCACAAGCAGGAGGAGTGGCAGGCAGAGGGAGCAGTAGGCTCCCCGCTGAGCAAGGAGCCTGACAGAGGAGTTGATTCCAGGATCCAGGGATCATGACCTGAGCCAAAGGCAGACTCTTAACCAACTGAGCCACCCAGGTGTCCCTATTTTCCAAATTTTAAATTCAGTATCTGGGGAGAAAACCAACACTATTTTGTAGGAAAAGTTTCAATACACAGCTAACCATTTGCACTCTTTTTTCATTCGTGGGAATAATAGCAATCAGAATTTAAGAAATTCCCTATATTGTTAAAAAAAAAAATTCTTGCTAAGTTAAAGGAGTTATCGTCTTTTGTATAAATGTTTTCTTATACAACATCATTAATGATTTAATGTATTTTATTTCAAATTAGTTTAGTTGTGTGTAATATATGTGTGTGTATCTCTCTCTCTCTCTCTCTCTCTGTCTGTCTCTATCATCAATGAAATACAAATCAATGGGTTAATTTACCATGAAAGTGTTATTACAGTGAGACAGTTCATTTTCTAGAACCAAAGGATCAAAGCACTGCTAACCAGGGAAGGACTGGATCAGCCCCAGGTAGAACTCTTGAAATCAACTTGCTATATCCTTTCCTCCTTCTCCTTGACTGACTGCTTCACCTTTATTACAAACTTTTCTGCTTTCCAGCTTACGTAAGTGAAAGCAGTCTTTGCCAATAGCTTCAAGTTTACTTCTCTCCCATTCTAGGGAGCTGGAAGGTTGAGATTAGAATTTCATATCTAATTTTAGGTTTCTGAGGAAGGACTGATTTGCTAAGCTCTATTAATTTTTTAGCCCTGAGCTAAAGAATTGTGCCCAAGGAATGAGTTCACTTTATTTATTTATTTTTTAAAAGATATTGTTTATTTATTTGTCAGAGAGAGAGAAAGAGAGCACAAGCAGGGGGAGGGGGAGGCAGAGGGAGAAGCAGCCTCCCAGTCTAGCAAAGAACCTGATGTGGGACTCGATCTCAGGAGTCTGAGATGATGACCTGAGCCGAAGGCAGACGTTTAACTGACTGAGCCACCCAGTTGTCCCTGAATTTCATTTTTTTTTAAAGATTTTATTTATTTATTCGACAGAGATAGAGACAGCCAGCGAGAGAGGGAACACAAGCAGGGGGAGTGGGAGAGGAAGAAGCAGGCTCATAGCGGAGGAGCCCGATGTGGGGCTCAATCCCAGAATGCCGGGATCACGCCCTGAGCCGAAGGCAGATGCTTAACCACTGTGCCACCCAGGCGCCCCCCTGAATTTCATTTTAAATAAATTTGTGATTGGATGTAAGATTCAAGTGTTGGATGTGTCATTGTGGAGACATTATTCCCAATTGAGTGTGTATGAGGGTGTGCATGAGTGTATTATATGTGTATATGTGTGTGTGTGCATGTATGTATGTATGGTGGTAGGAGGTTGATGGTTTAATGAAATAACAATATGCATCCACTTTGTAAGGTTAGACCTATGCCTAATCATTTCATTTAAACTGAGTATATTTCCTTCTCTGGTTGATTTATTATAAGTACAGGAAATATATTGCATAATTTTTCATTTGAAGATCCAGCTATACTTAGAATAGGCTGACAGAGTCATCAATTTCAAATTAATACAGACTCCTATTTTACATACAGGATTATTTCCTGTATTTGCCAAAAAAAAAAAGTCAATGTATTGATTTTTTAATAGTAGTTTTAAAAATTTGAAACATCTCTGTGTGCTCAGAAATCACATTAGATGAACCTTTAGAGTGATAACCTAAAAATTGAGACAGTGATTATAAATAAGAGGCTGAGGCTCAGAGGTCTTATATATTTTGAAATAATTTATTAAAAGAAAATTTTCATACATTAGACCAAATAAAATAATAAATCACCATTTATAAAATGAATTAATCATCTAAGGAAACAACACCAGCTTTATAACAAAAGTGAAAGCTGCAGACTTTAATTCTTTAATGCAAATACTTCTAGTTACTGAAATTTCAGTGTTGTAGAATTTTTTAATATAAATTGTTTTTAGCATCTAATAATTTTCAAATTATTTCCTTCACAGAGGAGCAAAAATAGTTTTCATTTCAAAGGAAGAAAATGATATAATAACAGAGGCATTCAGTATCAGGGAAAACATTAGAACTCAGAGTTCCTGAGGCATAATTTTGAACTTATTCAATTAAGTTATATCTTTCAGAAAGAATCAATAGTTAATTACCACTTTCTTATAACTAAATTAGTGCTTTATATCTCTTGGCCTAGGTGTAAATCAAAGGGATGGAGTTGTAAGAAGACAAAGAATGATTATGGCAGTTTATTTGTAAACATTGTAAAGGATCTATACTAATTATAGAAGCATATTTTAAGGAAGTTTCAGAGATTAAGATATGGTTTATGAGACATTACATCCAAAAACACAATGTTCCAAGGTGCTAAGTAAGGCAAAATTAACAGCTAAATATAACCCAATAGAAATTAAGTAAACAAACTGTGTAATTAGAGTAGAAAGAAATTTGGTTAGCATAGGTTACAAAAGGACGAGATCAAAGACACTAATTACAATATTAATTAGAGCCTTTGTTGGCCTTAAATTGGTGGACTTAGAATTCTCTGAAAACTTAATATGTGTTAATTGAGCATTTGGGAAACTACTAATAGTAAGGTGTGTTTTCTTTCTTTCTTTCTTTCTTTCTTTCTTTCTTTCTTTCTTTCTTTCTCTTTCTTTCTTTCTTTCGAGCGTCAGTATTAATTGTAATGAGAAAATGGAGAGGTTTTTTATTAATGACCACCAGTGGCTACTTGGATTGTATTTTAGTAAAGTTTCTGAGCTAGGGATGTGATTGCCCTTGGCTTTTCAGATGATAAATCCAGCTTTAATTTAAAGTGGATTCAGAAAAAATGTAATTTGAAACAATGATTTGAAAATCTATGGGGCACCTGGGTGGCTCAGTTGGTTAAGCATCTGCCTTCCGCTTCAGGTCATGATCCCAGGGTCTTGGGATCAAGTCCCACCAACAGGCTCCCTGCTCTTCAAGGCGTCTGCTTTTCCCTCTGCCCCTTCTCTCAATCTTTCTCTCTCAAATAAATAAAATCTTTTAAAAAAAGAAAATACAGACAGTGGAAAATAATACAATTATCCATTTGTAAGGATAAGGTAGTTGCAATGAGTTTCCAAGCAGAAAAGATTAAAAAGGAGGGACTTTTACTCCATGATATCACAAAATAATAAACTTGCCAGTTTTTAAAGAGTGGGTACATGACCAACTGCCAAGTTGAAAATATTAATCCTTTCATAGATATCAACTCATCATTAACCTGTGACAGATATGTAGTTAGATGTATCTGTAAACAGTAGTGATACACAGGAAAAATTGACCTAAAATAAGATAGAAATGTAAATAAATAGGAAATGACTGGTATTTTTACGTATCAAATCTTAATTTTTATTTAAGTTATAGTCTGTTTTTAAAGTAAAATGAAATTAAAAATATTTTTGCAGGGAATGAGGGAAAAAGAGAAATAGTTCATCTATTTCTCATCACGACAAGATTCTAATTAGGGGTATACTTTAAAAAATACTATTTTAATGTTTATTTTGCATTGCTTTAAGGAATATAATTGGGGATATTGGGTGTAATCTTCATGGGGAAAACATTTATTTATTAATCCTTTTATTGTAAAATAAAACTGGGATAATGAAAACCAAATATGCAAAAATGTGTAGTTTAAATATTGATTGTAAGGTAAACGTTTTTGTAATCACACTAAAGTGAAGAAATAGAACTTAACTAGTCATCCTACAAGTTCCTTCATCTACTTCCAACAGAATCACAAATTGCTCCCTCTGCTCAAAAGTGACATTCTCCCTGTATTTGTTATGGTTCTATGATGTATTTTTTTTGGGGGCATATAATTACATATCACAATCCATTATAATTCCCATATTGCCTTCGTTCTATCAGTTACACTGTGGTCAGTGCTCACCACCAGTCCTTTTTCCTGTCTTGCTAGTCATTTTGGTTGTCTAAATGTCAGTTTTGTTCAATGTAAAATTCATTTTCTGAATATAATACATGTTACCTTAGTTTCACCTAGTCTAAAGCTTTGGTGCTGAGGTCTTCTTGTAATGCGATTTTCTTTCTCTTGCTTTGTTTTCCCTTAAATCTTGCCGTTCAATTCCCCCAGAAGCCCTAAGGAATTTTTGTTGTTCTCTAATATCCAGTAATCTTTCTCTCTCTCTTTCTTTTTAAGATTCTTATTTGAGGTAGTCATTCTGGATACTTATTTCATATGCATGCCGTGATCTTCAAGGTGTAGTATTACATATATACTTTATTATTTCAGGAAAGTTTCCTTGAATTATAATTTAAAATTATTTTTCTGGTCCCTGGCTTTGGTTTTAGTCTTCAGGGTCTCCTAAGATAAGTACACTGAGTCTTTTGGCCTGTCTTTGATATTTATCAGTTTATCTTCAATCTTTCTTAATTTTTTTTAAGTGTTTAAAATTGCCTTCCTTTTCCTCTTCTTATTTTTTAAAGTATTGTTGTCGTGTTTATTTGGTTTTATCTTCTTTGTAGTTGAGTGTAATAATATAAAAATTATTTTTATTCTTATTATTACAAAACATAGTTAACATAAAATATGCTATCTCATCCATTTTTACATATACAAGTCATGGCCATTAAATACATTCACACTATTGTATGGCCATCACCACTACCTATTTTCAAAACTGTCTATCACTCCAAACAAACTTTTTACTCATTGAGCAATAACTCCCATTGTCTCTCCTTCTAGGTTCTGATAACCTTTAATTTCTATATCTGGATATTTTCCTATGCAAGATATTTCATATGAGTGGAATCATACAATATCTGA
Organism: Ursus maritimus; assembly: GCF_017311325.1. Taxonomy (NCBI): domain Eukaryota; kingdom Metazoa; phylum Chordata; class Mammalia; order Carnivora; family Ursidae; genus Ursus; species Ursus maritimus. The sequence continues at coordinate 9,082,249 of NW_024426996.1, read as the reverse complement.
CCTTATGTATCTGACTTACTTCACTTAGCATAATGTTTTCTAGGTTAATCCATGTTTTAGTATGTGTCAGAATTTTCTTTAGAACTTCCTTCCATTTTATAGCTGAATAATATTCCCCTTGTATATATTTACCACATTTTGTTTATCCAGTCTTCTGTCGATGGGCCCTGGGGTTGTTTCTATTTTTGGCTGTTGTGAGCAGTGCTGTAGTGAATGGTGGTGTGCAAGGATTTCTTTGAGTCCCTCTTTTCCTTTCTTTTGTGTATATACTTGTGGGTGGAATTGTTGAGTAAGTGACCACGATTTAACATTCCCACAGCAAATGTGAAGGTTTGAAATTTTTCACACCCTCATTAACACTTTATATTTTCCTTGTTTAATCATTATAGTAATTTAAGTAGGTGTGAAGTTGTATCACACGGTGGTTTTAATTTTCATTTCCTTTATCATTATAATGTTGTTGAGCATATATGTTCATTTGCTTATTGGCCATTTGTATATCTTCTTTGGAGAAATGTCTACTGAAGTCCTTTGCCCATTTTCTAATTGCGTTGTCTTTTTGTTATTGAGTTGTAGAGTTCTTTATATATTCTGCATATTAAACTCTTTTGCTTTTAACAATCTGATTATAATGTGGTTTGGTGTTATCTCTCTTTGCATTTATCCTAATAGTTTATTGAGTTTCTTAGATGTGTAGTTTTGTGGTTTCTATAAAATTTGAGAACTTTTTGGCTATTGTTTCTTCAGATAATTTTTTCCGCTTTCCCTCCATCTCCTTTTTTTTTGGGAACTCCCCATAATGCATATCTTGATCTGTTTTGTGGTATTCCATTGTTCCCTTAGGCTATTAGTTTAGTTTTCTTCATTCTTTTTTCCTTCTTCTCCTCAAGCTTGTTAATTAAATTGTCTTGTCTTCAAGCACACTAATTCTCTCTTTTTCCTGACCAAACCCGCTTTTGAGTTCCTTCAGGTCTAGAATTTTTTTTTCCTTTTTACAATTTCTATCTCTTTTTTGATAATTTCATTTTGTTCATATATCATTTTCCTGATTTCATATAATTCTTTGTTTTCTTAAGGATTTTCTTTATTTATTTGTCAGATTGAGAGAGAAAAAGAGAGACTGTGCATAAGCAGGGGGAGTGGCAGGCGGAGGGAGAAAGCAGGCTCCCTGTTGAGCAAGGAGCCCAATGTGGACTCAATTCCAGGACCCTGGGATCATGACCTGAGCTGAAGGCAGATGCTTAACCAACTGAGCCATCCAGGCCTCCCCATATAGTTATTTATACCTGTTTTCCTGTAGTTCTTTGAATAATTTTAAAGTCTTTGTCTAGTAAGTACAATGTCTGAACTTCTTTAGGCATGGTTTCTGTCAATTTATTTTGTTCCTTTGAATGAGCTGTACGTTCCTGGTTTTGTATGCTCTGTGATTTTGTTATTGTTGTTATTGTTGAAAGTGGAAATATGAATATTAGAATGTGGTAATTTTGGAGATCAGAATCTTTTCCCAACTATTTTTGCAGAGATGGTATTCCTTATCGTGTGTGGTCACTGAAGTCTCTGTTCCTTAGCTTGTGTTTAGTTGGGGCTTTGACAGTGTTTACCTTAAATTCCAGGAGCTAAAAAACAAAAAGACAAACAAGTAAGCAAATAACCATCTCTTCCAGTCTTTGCAGATAGGCCATCAATAGTTAGCCAGACTTGCATTGAGCCTGGAGATCAGCCCAAATTGAAAATTTATGGTCTTCTTTGGTCTTTCTGAGCATGCATTTTCCCTGGGCATGCTCATGGCTTTCTGATTTTCTTTTTGTCCACACCCGTATTGATTACCCCAATTTCCCAAGAAAACTCTGTATCAGCTCTTTCTCCCAGGCTTAAGTATATTGTATGTCTCAACTGAGCTATTGCCTGAGGCATCTGCAGGTTATTTTTCAGCATTACAATGTTTTTGATCCATGGCTCACCACTTTCTTGGCCTAGATGAGTTCTGACTTAGGCAAAATAGATATAAGCACCATGTATCAGTCTTTAAAGGTAGCTTCCAGATGGGTTAGAGCAGATCTACACAGTAATTTACATATGGTCTGCTCTTCTCCCTCTAGAATGAGGAACATAGGGAACATGGGCTGCTGTCTTCAAGATGGCCGACACACTGGGGAAAAAATGAGACAAGGACTAGTAAAAAGGCCAGAAAGCTTTCCTGTAGCTTGGTTGTTATAAAACTTGGTTGCTATAAAACTTGGTTGTTATAGAAGTATGACTATTTTCCAGAGTTTTGATGAAGCTGATTCTGACAGTTTCTGCTAGTTTTTTGGTGCTTCAGGTGGTGGGAACTTGAGCTTAGAACTGCCTATTGTGCCATTTTTCTGATGTCACTTGAATTTTCATTTTTAAGATAATCTTTTACTTTGATTGCTTATTTTTTCCTGAGTAATGTTATATCATTTCTGTTTTACTAATTGGGATATATGTTTTTCTATTACACCTTGTAGCTTTTCTTAATGTTTTAGCTAATTTTGAAAGAGTATGTTACCATTTTTGTAAACTCAATGAACAGTATTTTCTAGCATTATTTCATTGTCTATAGGGAGGTTATGTTGTTGTTTAACTTTTCTTTTTTCTTACAATAATTTTGTATGTGTTTGACGTTGATGTTTTCTGCTGCTTCTTTTGTTTAATCTAATTTTTCTGAATCTTAAGAAGGCAGTGTGGTCAGGGCAGCTTTTCTAACTTACAAGAACCCATTTTTTACTGTTTCTTTCTTTTTTTATTTTCAGAAATACTGCACTTTTCTTTCTGAGATTCCTTGCTCTCTTCTCCTTCCCCACTTTTATTTGAATAATTAACTATTTTTGTGTCTCCATCCTGCCCAGTTTTTATTACACTCCCAACAAATTTTTGCTAGTATGGAGTCTTGTCCTTGAAAAGAGTTCAGGTTGGTCAGTTTGAAAGTTCATAGGTATATTTCTACTCCCACCGTCAGACCTACTTGGTGTTTACCCAAGTTACATATCTACTACTGAAGTTCTGTTATCAAAGTGGACTACTGCGCTTTCCATTGAATAACTTTTGTCTATTTGGGGCTTGAGGTTTTCTGTGAGGTTTGTCAGACCCTATTACTTCTCTTTGCTTTCTTCTGTATATGAGTGCAAAACCTGCAGGTTTGAGACTGTTGGTGGTTTGTCCTCACCTGTCTATATTTTGGGGTTTGTGAGGATACTTTGTCACTTAATTTTGTAAATGTTAGCTGTGTGTTTTTTGTTTGTTATCTTGTTTCTCTGTTTTGTTTCGTTTGGGGATTTGGAGAATTTGAAGAGCCATGGCACTACTATTGCTACTACAGTCATCCTCTCAGAGTATTATTTTTTTCAAAAAATAACAAAAATGAGTTAGTTTTATCTGAAGATAAGTTTTATACACTATACAAATTTTGTCCACAAGTCAATTGGAATTTATTATAGACCTGCTATATGCCAAGTATATAGGCTGACATTAAGACAAATCTGGTTCATATTATGATTAATATTGCCTTAGACTTGGCTAGACTATTCAGAATTAGTAGATTCTGCTGTGATGACTGCCTTTTACAATATAGACAAAATGGAAAGATGAAATCATTAGCGGAATGATAGGTCAATAAAACCTTTCTCTTGCACTTATAATGCCCTGCTGCTCCTTATTATTGCTATATTTTTGAAAATGACTTAGAAGTTTTTCTGTGCAAAGTTCATTTCTCAAGATTTTGCCCTATGTTTTGCTTAGAATCTTCTTTTAAGATCTTTACATGCTTCCTCATTCTCATGATTCAAGAATCAACTAAAATCTTACTATTCATGGCCGGCCTTCTCTTGTCATCGTAGTTCAAGCTCACCTCCTGTCTTAGCGTACAATGTTATATTCTTTTATTGATGTATTTATTAAATCTTAGGTTTTCTTTATTTTGGATGTATTTGTTTACATGTTTACGGTTTATCTTTCCTTTCTGGAACGTAAATAAGCTTTTTAAAGTTAGAGATTCTTTCAATGACGACCACCATTATGTAACCGGTTTCTAAAAATATGTATGCCTCAAAATATTTGTAGATGTTTTTCCTCTCTAAGTGTTTTGCCACTATTATTTTTTTGGACCAATTGATATTTTAGTTTTTGGAGTTATTCACATAGTATACCACTGGAAGTAGCAAATGAGAGATTTCTTCTATGCCTGAGCAATTTTTAGAGTTTAGAATACAAGTTTTCATAAAGTAACTATTAAAAATATTATGTAAATAGCATTAGATAGCAGTTTAATTTTAAATTTCTTTTAGAATGGATTTTGTATTATGAAGAAAAAGGAAGGGGATGAGGGCAGCATGTGCTAACAGAGCTGGCTTATTCTAAGGTAATATCCAACTTTATGTTATGAGACATAAGCCCAAACTCTACCTCTTATTAAGCTGTTTTTCTAACAAAGAGCATTTTTCATAAAACAAAATATATTCAGTTGGAACAAAATTATACTGTTTCCATATTTATAAGTGTTTTCAAAGCATAGAAAAGTTTTCCCATACCTAAAATATAATTTAAAAATATGCCTTCTCTAGAGTCTATTGAGATCATTCTTGTGCTTACTGGATGTTACGTATGTGACACATATATAATTCTGTTTTATGTATGTATTTTGAGTTTTCGACAGCTGCCCTTTTCGTCTTACAGTCATGATAGTATGTTTTTTTTTTTCATTTATGTGGAAAAAGTTAATTGATACCTGTAAATTGTAGAGGATAAAATACTCATTGGTTATAATTTTTCAAAAGTTAAAGTGCCAAGTAAAATTACTCCATTTATAATATTTTGCAATGTAGACCTTATGGTTGTACTTTGTCACAATATTTTATTTTTCTTTACTGAAGAGGTCTCTTTGTTTTAAGTTAATTTATTTATTAACTTTCATATTTGGGAAATATATACTTTTAAATAGTCAAATTTCATATGAAAATAGCTGAGGAGAGAGTTTTCCCTCAATCTCCCGTTTTCCTTTGTCCTAAATATTTGACACAGATTTTTGAGTTATATATATATGTATCTATAAGTATCTATATATATAGATACATATATATATATATATATATATATATATACATACACACACACACACACACACATACACACTCTAATTAAAGACTCCAATTTTTAGGAAAATATTCTATTTTAATGTTAGCTCTTTTTAGTAATTTAGCCACTCCCCATATGTTAAAACCTTACATGCTTTCTGATTTATGGTAGTCTCAATTTATATAAGTATATGTGTATTATATTTATCTGATGTGTATATATTTACAAATTATATGTAGATCTGTTTATAAGCCAGTATATGTGTATAATATACACCTTCGTGTATACAACAAACATATATAGATGTGTATATAAATACAACAAAAATATAAATGTCTACATATTATATATACAAGTATACATACACATATGTCAATATGCATATATAAAATATATGGTTTACTGTGATTTGTTATTTCACTGCACTTTTCCCATTTCAGCAACATTGTTTCTATAGTAACTAATGCACTGGAAAAATCAAAGCAGAAAATCAAAGCAAAACTTTCCAAATCAAAGGTTTGGAAAAAGCCAACCAAAGCAATGCTTAGTAAATGATAAGCAGGTGGATGTTTTTGTGTAGGGTCACATGTTTTGGAAGTGGCTAAAACAAAATGAAATCATTTCTCTATAACAAAATACAGTCTAGTTGAGGTTGTAAACACCATATACTATCTTTAATAAAAAAAATGGCCAAATCATTATGGTTTTCAGAAATACACATACACATATCCACAAAACCTTGACTACTCTGTATGTAATATTGAATCTGTATTAGGTTATAATATAAAAGAGGATTATGGCAATACTGCCAGACTGAGCCAGTATTTCCAAAGTTTGGATCAAATATTTATTTAAGAATAAGTATATTTGAAAAAAAAAGACTTCTCTATAGAACTTTTAAATGAATTATGTCTTGCAAAAATGTCAGGTGCCTAAGCACCTGGGTGGCTCAATTAGTTAAGCAACTGTCTTCAGCTCAAGTATGATTTTGCAGAGTCCCAGGATTGAGTCTCTCTCTGGCTCTCTGTTCAGTGGGGAGTCTGCTTCTCTCTCTGACCATCCCCTTCTTTTGCTCTCTCCAGCTCTCTCTCTCAAATAAGTAAATAAATAAAATCTTAAAAAAAAAAAAAAAAAGAATATCAGGTGCCTGAGGATAAGGTCAATTTTTAGTTATTTTTCTATGATTTTAATTCTAAATATTTAAATCATTTAGTGGAATTAGAATATGAGTCTTTCAAACACATAATATTTTGTTAAAACCATATTCAAGCTAGTGATGAAGTTTATCAGTAGTCGGAATGTTTATGGCAACAAATTAGAGGTATTTAAACAAACAGTAACAGAAACACACAATAATTTTGAAACATTGAAAATAATTTGAAATTTGCTCTTCTTACCTTACTCAGCTAGCTTACCTGTATCTCAATGACTCTCACTCTTCACTGGTAAGAAAAAGAATATGCACTCCCATTCATACATGTCATTTGGTTATAATGATCATTGTATTAATGATCATTAAGTGAGGTGAATTTACCTGTTATTTTTCCTATTTTTAGTACAATAAACACATAACACAGGCTTTATTATTTTTTTTGTCGATATGGACAAAAGATTATTCCCTAATATAAAACAACATTATTTAAGACTATCTTTAATAAAAATACATTAAGTAGTTGACTCTTATTGTTAAATCTCCAGGATATGTTGTCAAATGCAATATTTTATTTTATTTATTTTTAAGATTTTATTTATTTATTTTAGAGAGAGAGAGAGGGAGAGGGAGAGGGGAAGAGAATATGGGGTCTGGGAAGAACAGAGAGAGAGGGAGAAAATCTTCAAGTAGACTCCCTGCTGAGCACAGAGCCTGACAAGGGACTTGATCCCAGGACTCTGAGATTATGACCTGAACCAAAACCAAGAATCAGATGCTCAACTGATTGAGCCACTCAGGTGCCCCTCAAATGTGATATTTTAAAATATTTAAAAAATATATATATATATATTTATCTGATTAATGTGTATTGAATAGCTCTTAAGAACATAGATCTTTCTGGGCTTATGAAGATACAAAGATTTGTTTTACACAGGTGTGGAGATAGCATGATCATCTATAAAGATATGGAAGTAGAAATATTTGTTAAAGCAGTACTGGAGATAACATGATCAAAAATAATTTTAAGACATACTCAACAAGTTCTATGATACAGTTGTAGACAAAGTGTTAGATGAGGGAAGAATTTGATAAGGTTAGAGAAACTTGCTTACTTTATGGGTGTAAGTGGCTTTTGAAGGAGGTCTTTTAAAGTATAAGAAGAAAAAGCAGAGAGAGACCAGTACAAATAAAAACAGAGAGGCATGACAGCTTCCAGGAATGATAAGCAGTCCAGGATGGTTAGAGCATAAGAAGCATTTCAAGAAAGGTAATTGTATGGAAGATGGTGATTGCAATAATGAGTTTTTGTATTATGTGTATTGGAGAGAAATAACATAGTTGCATTTGTATTGCACATACTGTACTGTGTGTATTGCATAAGACGTATTGAACATATGATGAAGAATTAACTGATAAAAAGAGGACTGAATATGCAGAAATTTAAGAGGAGTTAAGAAAAGCTCAGATATGTAAGTGTTGCCGTCCTGGGAGTAGATTAGCTTACTTGGAAGACAATTTAACCCCCACCCCTCAAGCCTTTGGGACCATTAATATTTTAGGAATTCTCAAAAGACGAAGAACAAAAGAAGGAGAGATGGAAAGAAAGTTTGGAGATGTGGGATTGGAAATTCAAAGTAGATATTAATAGTACTTGGGTGTTAAATAAATTGAATAGATTTTGAATATGGGTATGATTGAATACTAAAAGGGATAATATTGTGTCAGTAGATCATACTTAGATTTTTATGCAGAGTTTATTACACTCCTCATTTGTTACCAATTTATTTCCATTTCATTAAACAAAAAGGTGGTATATATACCTCCCATCATATATATATATACCTCCCATCATATTTCATGATTTGAAAACTCATAAATATTAGAATATAAATATATATTATGCCTTTCGTGTACATTTCTTGCTTTATGTTCTTGTGTGTTTCGACTAATTGTATGTGATTTCATGTTTTGAATATTAATAGTAGCATGCATCCAAATAGGAAGCCTTATTTGGGGGATGTTCCCCCATGTGAAAAAATAAATAAATTTCTTAAAACGAAAATGCAAATATTGTAGTTAAATTCTACTTAAATTCTTTGTAGTAGAGAAAAGCTGATTTCCTAAGGGGGTGATCTTAATTAACTTCAGCATTTTTAGTTGTAAGATTTTTTTTCTTTGCTTTCTCACTTTTTCATTTTATAGTCTCTTCTTCATGTCCTTACCCCCATGAGGTGCTCTCATGCTTTCTGCTCTTTCCTTTACCAGATCATGTTTCCATCTAGTGATCAGCTGAAAAAGTTTAGGACAAATATACTAAGACCCAAAAGAATGAGAAATAACCCAACAAATTCTTAACATAAAAGCAGTTTGAGTCAGACAGACCTAAGGCTATTTTCTAGCTCTACACTTACTAGCCGTATGTCTTTTAGCAAGTTATCTTTTCTGAGCTAGAATTTTTTCCTTTGTAAATCAAATAATTAGACTTAATGACAAAGTATATGAAAAGCTGAGCACAATGCCTGCCAGTTTGTAGTCACTAATGTTGTGTTAATTTTATCCCTCTCCACTTTCCTTTTTTTCCTTTTTTTGGTGTGACGATATGGAGACAGGTGAGAGTGATGTTTAGGGACAGAAAGGCTTTCTACCACATCTGAAATGACACATCTGCTCTGCTTGCTTTGGAGGCCAGCGTAGTCTGTCTTGTTGCCAACTCAATGAAAAGCTCTAAAAGCTTGCCAAAACATTTTCTCCTCAGCATTTTCCCTAGGGCTTCTAATTCCAAGTGACTTTTAAAAACGTGTGACCTTTGATATTGACTATTTTTGGGAAAAAAAAAAATCTTTATAGAGGAGTACCAGGGGTAGCAGCCCTGTAATTCTAAATCCCTTGCTGAGCAGAGAATTCTCATCTATCTGAATTGTATTTCTTTGTAAACTACCTTTAATGGTTTGGCTTGGGCAGTTTAATCTCTCACCGGAGATAAGAAAGAAATTCTGTGAACACAGCAAGTATTTTAAGACAGGAAAGGGGCAAAGAAAAAAAAGATTTAATTAAGCACAGAGCTTTACCTGGTTTTCCCTGCTGTTATTTATAAGCAACAAATTGCCTCTGGATTTACACCTATATACTGTTCCACAATTTTTATTCTGGCTTCGGCTTCTTTTTTCAATCTTGTACAGTGGGAAGAAAACTTGCTGTAGGTAAACATGCCTTACCTCTCTCTTCCCTGTGTCTTCATCGTTCACCAGGGATACACCCCTAGTCTCCCAAGTTCTCTCTGTACAATTTTCATCCTGACAGTGTGTCACCTTCACCTATTTATACATTCATAACTTCACATAAAAACAGATTGATAAAATAAAACCATTACTTAGCGCTGTAGCCACATATTAGATCATAGAATAGTAGAAGAAGTGTGTCTCGTGTTCTGGAAAATTTCACAACTGCATACATACAAATAATATAATGCAATGGGAGAAGTGTGAGGAGAGAGGCATCTTCACAGCACTGTTCAACTAGGTCATGGACGTTCCATAAATAACATCAGTGATAACTGAATGAGGCCTTGAAAGATAAGGAATTTGCTAGGTAGAGAATGGAAGATGATTCTGGGTGAAGGGAGGTAGAACTGACTTTAGGGACCTTCAGATTTTTAAGAGCCTAGGTCTCCAAAAATAACACCACAACAATCCTGACTCAAAATGAACTCTACTGAAAACTTTTGTGAGGTTACCCCCATTTATCACCCAAAAGACCTTTTTATATATAAAAGATACATATATTTAGCTCGATTAGATATGTGTGCTTCATTTTTAATTGTTCTGGTGAGTGTTAAATTTCTTGAGGTTGAGGAGTGAGTCTTCCCTATATTTTATTACTCTGTATAGTATCCACAGCTGGTCTTGTTATACTACTACTACTACTACTACTACTACTACTACTTCTACTACTACTACTACTACTACTACTACTACTACTGCTACTGCTACTTCTACTACTGATAACTTATTTATTTACTGTGCACCAAGGACTATGGTAAGAAATAGGCATGTTGATTTCTTTAACTCCAAATTTGTAAGATTTAATTGTAACTCTGAGATTAAGTATTATTACTGTTTCTACTCACAATTTTAAAAAGCTATGCTTAGTGGTATCAAATGACCTACCAAACAATGAATTTAACTCAGGTCTAACTTCAAAGCTGTAACTCTTAATAAATACACTATCCTACCTTCACAGAAAAGTCATCCCACATATATTTGCTAAACGCTAAATGAACAATTCTTAAAATAAATCAAATTAACACAGTTGAATAAATCTCAAGAAAATATCAATGTATGTGATAGTGTATGCATTGTAAATTCAGATAAAATCTGGACAACCTTAAAATAAATGAAGCAATAAAATATTTTTGAAGATGATTTCACCACCTTGTGGTGCTCTATTATGTGCTTTTAGGATTCAGGTGTTCACACTGTAGATGCCATCTGGCATGGTCGTTTTCTAGAAAACAGAGTATCTGTAGCTAACTTTACCTGGACAGTCCCATAGCAAGCAGGTGTGATGCGGAAGGTTGGAAAAGCAGTTGGAAGAACCAGTGAATATAAAGAAGTTTGCCAATCCCTTGTAATCTTTTTTATGTTTCCAAACTCCTTTGCTGCCAGTATCCTGGTTTTAGTGGAAGGACCTCCAGAATTCATGATCCCTGTAATCTGGGCTTCTGGCTCCCATATGTGCCAATGAATTTGCAACAGTAACGTGGTATAGTGAGCATCTGGCTTTTAATTCAGTTTTCTCTTTCTATTCTAGGAACATCTCTCTGTTAATTAGAGGAGTAGCAGGGGTTAAAATGCTAGCAAATGCTGTAGATTTATGTTATTGTTGCACAGTGTCCTGGAAATAAGATGGGAAGGAATAATATCCAAGTCTTTTACATTTCTCATTAAAATCCACATGAAAACATATGAGGTGAAACACTTAGAAGGTGAGATTGACTAAATAAGATACTGAAACTGGTTTATTGGCATGAATGATGTCCCTTTCACAGTAGTTATCCTAGAAGCCAAACAATATAGTAACGTCACCATTGCTCACACTGACTGGGGCTCCTTTGTTGGTGTTATCTTTGGATTCTGTGGGATGTACTTTGAATAATTCTCAACAGTGGCAAATCTTCAAACTTAGTGTCAGTTCTGTTTTTGCCATTAGCAGAAGTTAGAACTTGCCAAATTTGATGAACAAAATGGGTGATCAAAGTGGGAAGTATGATTTATTGGCCAAAAATAAAGTGGGATTACAAAATAATGGTAATTAAAAAAATTGTTCTTTATAAAAAGGCCCTGATTATTCCGAAAGAACATTTTTAAACTTATTTTGAAATACTATAGGTTCCCTATGGCATGTATTTTCCAATTACTTAATTAAATGCATGCATCTTGGCTTATGTTTACCATTTCATTTTTCTTTTTTAATTTATAGCCATACCTAATATTTAAACTTTTTGTTGTTGAGTGACATTATACATATTTTAAAACCTCTTTCAGATTATTTAAAACTAGCTAAAACCAAATCTGTCTCAAACTAATGGGATGTATTTTGAAAAGTAAAGAAGATAAATGGTTTTGAGGCGTAGGAAGTTCTAGCCCAAAAAAAGAAGGACTAAAAAACATTTGGTACTCTCCCAGGAAAATAATGTGAGGTAATTATGAAGTGAGGAGAGAGTCAGACTAGTCAGACTACTATTTTGTGAAGGTTAGAGTGGCATTTTATTTATTATTTTTATATAATACTCAACCTAGCTCTTTGTAGTAGATACTGTTTTAAGTTTTAGTAATTATCCAAGTTTGCAGTCAGTATTCAAATCCTTCTGTCTGATTCCAGAGCTTTTGCTCAATTCTAACACAATACCTCTTATGTTCCCTTCTTTAAAGTGAGAGAAGAAAGAGAAAACTTGGAGGTGGTTTAGTTTTCACGTTTTTATATTGTTGATTGAATGTACCTGAGAGGGCACATTTCTTCAACAATCTTATTACTCAAAGTGTGGCCAACAGACCAGCAGCACAGCATCACCTGCTAGCTGAGTAGTGATGAATATGAGATGCCACCCCTGACTTCTGAATTAGAAGTTGCATTTTAACAAAATCCCTAAGTAAATTATTTTACCGCAGTGCTCACGAGTATATTTTTGTCAGTCTTTTCAATAATATTCCACTGTCTTCTGCATTTTTTCAGGCTTTCAAACAAGGCAAAATTTTTCTGCTGTGGGAAGTATGAACTCATGAATAAGTACGAACTCATTTTGACTTCAGAACCATAAGGAACTTTGAAGGTTGTTTCTAGCATTTTAGTTAAAGGACATGAAACTGATGAACTTTTAAGTTGGACATATTTCCAAAGAAAAAGCTATCAACTGCTGGCTTAATAGCTGTATATTCTTTAAAAATTGATCCATGGGGCGCCTGGGTAGCGCAGTCGTTAAAGCGTCTGCCTTCGGCTCAGGGCGTGATCCTGGTGATCCGGGATCAAGTCCCACATCAGGCTCTTCCGCTATGAGCCTGCTTCTTCCTCTCCCACTCCCCCTGCTGTGTTCCCTCTCTCGCTGGCTGTCTCTCTGTCACATAAATAAATAAAATCTTTAAAAAAAAAAAATAAAAATAAAAATTGATCCATGACAACTCAAAAGATTGTTAGTAATACTGGGGTCAAATACTAATGATTTATAACTTACACACTTTAAAGCTATTCATTTTTCTGGATACTGATCTTTGGATCTCTTATTATTTCTCTAATGAATTGGTCATTTAGATTTTCTGTTTATTCTGAATTGAATATAATATGCTGCATTTCTAAAATATAATAGTATGAGTGGAGCTTAGCTTACTGTTTATTAACCTGCTATTTTTTAACAAAAATTATTTTGAAGTCCTTTATTCACACATTTTTAATGTGGATTTTTATTAATTCCTGTGTCTGGAATTATATTTAACTAATTTTTACTTTCTAATCAAGATAACATTTTCCATTATATGGAAGATGCTTCTTCTTCACTATAGATGGGCACAGTGTAATATTTAAATTCAAATGGTCTTCATGTCTGAAAATATTTGTACCCCTAATAACTCCAAACAAGATTTGAAGATCTGACAGCTTATGATAGAGGTACAGATGCAGTGGAGGGAATATAGTCTTCCCCAGGATCCTAAAACAGGCTGAATTGGCATAGTCACACAGTGCATTAGTAGGAGTATGAGGCTGTTCTGTAAAAAGACTGTGGCAGCACTACCTAGCAGGTATGTATTTTCTAGTCCTGCCACTCAGAATATCTCCCCTTACACATGAAAAATAAATTATGCTTCTCCTCTAGGGAAGGAAAAAAATGATGTTAATTGAACTACTGAAACTTAAGAAAAAAAAGTAGTCATCTTACTAAACATAAGTGCAGTAAGGTAATTAATCTTTATTTTATTTCATTTCAGTGAATTCATGTTATGGCTCATATTTACTAAAGAATGGATTTATATATTCATTCAACAATCTGTTTTGAGTGCTAACGCATGTTTGGTATTTTTCTGAGAATGTAAGCATATAGCAGTAGAAAAGAACACACAAGTTCCTACCGTCATTCAGTGGGGACAGGCAGTCAATATAAATGAGTAAACTACATGGTATGTTAATGATGATAACTTAGATGGTATGAAATGGTGGAGAGGCTATTGAAACTTTTTAATTAGTATAACTTCTCAGGACCTCACTAAGAAATGCCATTGAGTAAAAACCTGAAAAAGTGAAGGAGACTGTGTTTGTGGATACTTGGGGTAAGTGTGCTAAAGACAGAACAACAGTTGTGAATCCCCAGAGGCAAGAAAGTGTTGATGTATTGGAGTTGGCAAGGAGACCAGTGGAGCTGTTGCAAGAAGAAAAAGGGAAATAGAAAAGTACCATCAAAGTAATAATAGGGATCCAGATTTCAAGGTAGTCTGAAGGTACTTTACCTCTGACTTAGCAGATACAAGTCTTGGACCATGATTTAGGAGTACAGGAATCATGTATTTATTTATCTATTTGTACTTTCGTCTACTTTCTATTTTGTTTTGCCATCCCATCGAAGTGGTAGATAACTAATACCAGTCAGCAAGACTAGGTACTACTTGTCTTTAGGATTGATTCTGTCTTCCAGAGGACTTACCCAGAACCAGTGTATTGTGCATATGTTCAGCTAGTTCTCAAGGTTAGCCAACCTCACAGATGTCTGTGGTTCTGTCTCATCTTCTGCAACCCCCACTGCAGATCTATTACTTTTGAGATATCCTGCTTTCCTCTTCATCTGATTTCTTTAGGTCTAGCCACATTTTCTGCTACTTCTAGCCATACATGGGGACATCAAACCATTCTGCTCTGCCCATGCCACTTCAACATAGATTACAAAGGCTTTGTCTGCCTAGACTCACAAATCATCTCTGCAGCTGAGAATGGACAGAAAATCTTTGATCAGGGATCAGTGGCTCTCTCAGTTCCCATCTGTATCTTTTCTATTCTTTGGTGAGCCCCTAGGAATCGTCTCTCATTGCAGGATGGCAGAGGGAAGAAATACAGAAATCTGTACTCTTAAACTCTCTTTCCCTCATACATTTTGTTAAACCAATAGGATCCTTTAAGGGTTTACTTGGGTTATTGGAAGATAAAAGATTTCCTAGGTCTTTTCTTTCATTCTCTAGTCCCTCCTTTATGACCTCCCACTCTCCAACATACTGTATCCCCCATATCTCCTCCTCTTTCTTTTCCTACTGAAACATTTAATGCAGAACAGTCTATGTGACTGGATGTCAGAGAGGTCAAAGAAAGAACAGAATTAGGAGTAATATATATATATAATATATAAATATTAATATTTATATATAAATTTATATATAAATATATAAACATATAAATTATATGTATATATAAATGACATATAAATATGTAAGGAGTTTCAAACTATTTGAGACAGCCAATGTATTGATTCATTTAATACTCCTAATAAACCTATGAAGTGAGTACTATTATCATGGTCATTTTTCAGTGAGCAAACTGAGGCCACGGGTTATTAAGTAACTTGTCCCAGAGTTTTTAGCATTTAAGAAATTATATTCAACCACACATACAAAACCAACATTCTACAATGATTTTTTTCAAGACTAGAGATTTGGTCTACTCATTTTTGGGGGGCTACACTTAACATTATGTCTGACACAAAGTCAGCTCTCAATATATGTGTATGCGTGGATATGTGGATATGCATGTACATACACATCTATCTATATGCTTATTAAATTAACAAACAAGTTGATATAAGATTGGTTTTAACAAATCTAAAGTTCAAATTATAGAAGAATGCAAAGACTATCATCAGACTATATTTCTAAACTCAAGGTAATACTTTTCCATAATTTTTCTTATATGCACACTTGACCATTATAAATTATAATTGTAGCTTCTGCAAAAGTCAGAGAGTGCTAAATGAATGGTTAAAAGAATGAAAGAATGAATTAATGAGTGAATGAGGAAAGAGGGAAGCAGGTGTCTGTTGTACAGAGTTTTGTGAGTCCAAGATATTTATGTTCATCAGTAAGACAGGCTTCAAAATAGCTGTAATTTATTGGTAAAGCCCGTCCTTAGCTTTGTTAACTTTTTTACAGCATAGAGGTTTCTTTTTGGTATAATATAAATCACCCCCCCCCCATTTTACTTATGTGGACTAATTAGACTTCATACAAAATAATGTAATTAAATGACAAAATTTGTGTTATGGTAAGTCAATAAAGGGTAGAAATAATTATTAGACAAAATTATAATTTTTTTTTGTCATTGAGGAGAGGCATAGTATGATTTTTAAATGGCTGATCCCTGTGGGCCATGTCTCTGTGGTTCAGGAGCCTCAGTGATGGTATCTCCTAAGTTTGGCAGAAGTAGAGAGTAGACCTTTGTGATGCTAACGGCAGAGAAACAGAGCTCAAAAATAAAGGGAAGGCTTTTACCTTTTTGCTGTGGATTTCTGCAGTGTGCTGTGTCTGCTTACTTGCCTATCAAGATCTTCCATTCTGTTCTAAACATGCATTAGTCCTGGGAGTGAGAGAGCAAAAAAATCCTGAAACTATGGAGCACGGGTCACACCCCTGACATATAGGATCTATTTTAAAACCGATACTCAAATCTCTCTGCAAACTAGCTCAAGACCTACTATCTTTTTTTAAGAGTAGTGGCTGTGTGAGTATCCTTGCCTGTAGAAATTAGGAGCATAAAGTGGTGTTTAGAGTGATAATTCTGGAGTCAGAGAGATCTAAGTTGTAATGACACCTCTGCTATTCACTGCCATTGCTATCCTATTAAATCACCTAACCTTTCAAACCTCAGTTTCCTCATCTGAAAAATGAGAATAATAAAATGTTCTACTTCAAAGAATTGCTGTAAGGATTAAATATAAAACACTTCATCTATCTTAAATTCACAATAAATGTTAGCGACTATTATATATTATGATCACTGACTTCCTGTCTTTTTTTAAATATTATCTCATTTAAAAACTTGGTTACCACATCAATAAAATATTTTTTCTCTTTATGGGTGAAAAAAGAGGCTCAGAAATGTTAAATTTATGTTCCAATAGTTAAACATCCAGTTAAGCATCAGTCTTTTACAACTAAGTTCCTCCATACTTTTCACTGTTCCATATTACCTGCTTTATTTTCTACCTTGGGAGCAGATAGAATGGTATACTAGCTAAAAATCTTTAATTTAGCGTTGTATTTCCTGAGTTTCCATGCTGGATGGAAAATATTTGACAAACTAAAAACTTCTTCTAAGCCTCAGTTTTCAACTTTACAAAATAGGCATAATAATGGTATGTATCTAAGAGCTGTCAAGAATAAATGGGATTATTCATCTAAAAGTTTTAATACCTGCCATATAGTAGGTACCCAAAAAAAGTTAACTACTATTATTATCTATCTCCTTGGGAATCAGTCTTGAAGATGTTACTGTTGTTCAAAAGTGTTTCTATTTTATTATTTAGAATTATATTAAATTTAATTTATAATATATATAAGAAACCCAGACATCTAGCTTGATTACTTTATAATTATATTAGTTTCATGTCTCAAAAATGATATTCTCCAGATTACTAATCCAGAGGTTAAGAACTTCTACTTGTTTATAAAAACAAAATACATTTTTGAAAGGTGAAAACATTTTACCAATGAGGACATACTCAAAAACATTGCAAAATATGAAAATAGTTTCAAGGGAGGGTTAAAGCTCATTGTATAATTAATAAAAGTATGAGAAATGTATATAGTTCCAAGGTAAGAAATTTGAAAATAACTTGTAAAGATATTTACTAAAAACAAAATATATTACTTGAAGAGTTGTTAGTTTACTGTTTTTTTAAATTATTATTTTATTTTGATGAAACTTCAGACTTAGAAAAGATGAAAGAATAAACAAAAAATCCCTGGGTACTTTTCACATATATTTCCCAAATGTTATCATATTTACTTTACACTTTTCTTTGTGTGTGTGTGGGTGTGTGTGTGCATGTATGTGTGTGTGTGTATATTTAGATAGTTTTTAAAACTTTTAAAAAATAAATTGTATGTGTGATGCCAATTTGCCCCAAATACTTACGTGTATATTTCTCTTATGTTAATAACTGCCATAAAATAAGAATACTCAGAAGTTAATACTGAAACAATATCATTCTCCAATATACAGACTTTACTGAGATTTTGTTATTTGTTCCAATCATATCTTTTATAATGAAATAAAATCCAAGAACCTGTGTTGTACTTACTTTTCATATTTCTTTAGTCTTTTAATCTGGAATCATCCCTGAATATTTTCTTGTGTTTCATGGCACTGACATTTTGTAGTAATTCTGTAGAGTATCCCTTAATTTGAGTTTGTGTGGTATTTCCTCATGATTAGGTTATGCACTTGTGGTACTTTGTAATAGTCCTATTACGAATTAAATTTTCAGCCATTAGTTTTAGCTTCCACTGGTGATTTTTGCCTGAATTGATTAGTACATATTAAGATATTGGCAAATGTTGATTTTCTAATCCCGTTATTCCCACTACATAAGTTAATTGTGTCTTACTTTGTAAAGGGAAAGAGAACAATCATGAAATATTTTTCATGTACACAAATAAAATTATAAACTGTTTAGTGCTGGGAGGGAAACAATGAATACACTGATGTTGAGAATGATTTGGGGAAGGGTTACCTTCAATTGTGGTCAGTGAAGTGAGTGATATTTAAGCTGAGAGTTTAAGAATAAAAAAGGAGCTTGTCATGTAAAGAATGGGGGTAGTTCAAGCAAAGAGAACTGCTCTGGGTTAGAGAGGGGATACACCAGGTGGTAGAGTGTAGTGGGCAGTGGACAGAAGATGAGTTTGAAGGAAAATGTATTGTTCTGATCACTTCAGGTATATAAACTAGTAAAGACTCATTATTTTTCTCTAAGCATATTTGAAAGCCATTTAAGGTTTTAAGTGAAGAAATGACATGATATGATTTAAAACGAGACCAACAACAGTTGCTTCTTTGTAGCAAATAGGTTGGAAGGGAGCAAGTGACAAGCAAATCTGTCCACTTGGTCTGCCTTAACTTCTAGCATCACTATTTAAGCTACTCTTCTCTCTCCTTGGAGTATAATGGGTTTCTAATTTGTCTCCTTCCAAACTTCTCCACACTTTAAAATGATCTGTTAAAGTAAAAAACATAGTGCCATTGTCCTTCCTGACCAGGAGTGCTAGTAGACCGG
The DNA here is from genome assembly GCF_017311325.1 of Ursus maritimus. NCBI lineage: Eukaryota > Metazoa > Chordata > Mammalia > Carnivora > Ursidae > Ursus > Ursus maritimus. The sequence goes on along the minus strand of NW_024426996.1, from coordinate 9,063,209 downwards.
AAGAGGTGAGGACAGGGTGGGATAATTAGTTGTAGTGAACTCAAAGTTATATTGAGTTTTGTAACAGGGAAGGAGAATAACAGCTTGGAAACAACATTGGGGGAATAAAGAAGACTCAAAAGTGGAAAGGGTTGGAACATGAAGAAGGATGGGGGTTTTGGATAGCTTTAGGCTGATTCAGGCAGTATGGGCCTGAGAATCTGGGTAATACCAGACACCCAGGCAGGTATGTCTTCTGGTTGCCTGTCCTGGAACGTAATGAGATGAATTCAAAGATGGTAGCCTAGAAGTTCTAGTCCAGTGGTGATCCCGAATGCTGTCACTTATGGCATGGAGCCTAGAACTGGAGTGTAATTGGGAGGTAGGGGGTGAACCAGGTGAGGGACTGGGACTGGAGAGATTTATGGCTGAGCCATTTTAAAGCTTATGGACCTTTTTATTGATGACTGTCTGTGATGTCTCATGTCTCATGCTGTAATGTTGGCACTTAATAGTCCAACAACACAGTAACAGTATATTTAAAGTTTTAATAAATGCACTTTGCTGTGAATTATATTACACACTTTTATTTTATTACTTGCCTACAGCTTGGTTTTCTATCCACTGTGGATTAATTTTTAAGTTCTTTGGTTTATGGGAAAACTGAACTCATATGAAGAGCTTATAATCTAATTATAAACCTGTGAAGAGGCATTGTGTAAGAGATTATTGCATTTGGTTGGAGTTTCTATTAGATGTCTTCTAAGGTCTCATCCTACTGAGGGTCTATGATTTAATGAACCAAGCATTATTATCATTTTTTTTTTTATCACAGAGTGAACTAGAAAAGTAAAGGGTGTTAAATGTGACCTGAAGGAAAAATCAACTCTAATAAAGATACATCTAGTGTGAACAATTCCTAAGCTTTTGATCATTCAGTGGAACTGATACTTATGTAGGTATAGATTTATGGTAGTTTGAAAGGCATGTTTCAATTGAATGGGTAAGTTGTAAAAATAAATAAATAAAAAAAATTAAAAACGTTTATTACTTTAAGGGTTTCAAGAAACTGCATGAGGGCCTAGTCTATCCCCTTATTTTACATCCACTGATTAAATAAGCCATATATAATTGTGGTGAAAACTTGACCAAATTTGTAACATTTTTACCAGCTTTTACTGATTGAAATAATGAACCAGTGTTATACCTTATAAAAATATAGCAAATGGTGGTAAAGATATAATGTCTTCTGGGTGCAAAGTTATCTCTGTTGACCAAAAAAAATAACAGACTTTCTACTATTGTAAAGAATGGGTTTGTCCCCTCATAAATATTCTCTTCACAGAGATTCCCCTATGATTAACTAATGGCCTTAATTTACAAGGAGTTAGTCTACAGCTGTGGAAAGGACATAAAAAGGTGACTTACCTGAGATCAAAACCGTTCCAATTGTTAAATATTATAATGAAAAAAATACAAGCCACCTACTTCTTACATTTTTATAATTTTTCAAATATTTTCCCTCAGATGCTCTGGGCAAAAGGACAGCTGCTTGTTTATAAGGCAGACTTAATTACTTTAAACACTGCAGACTGAACCATGCACCTGTAACATGCGTCAGCTGCAGGGTCATTTTTGGCAATATCCTTACATTCACTCCTAACAAAGTTCAGTATCTATTTAGTTAGTATGTTGCAAAAACTAATTTATTCGGAGCATATGGTCTAACAAATGGTGAATACATTTTCAGATGTTGGGGGTATGTTTAGGATCCTGGAAAAGTGTGGATTCTTACATAGAGCCACATAGACGTGAAGGGCCTGGAGGAAAGTAGTCCAGCAATCTTAATTCATAAGTGAGGGAACTATTCTGAAAGTTAGAGGCAGGGAATAAATTTCTTTCCCTCCTCTTAACAAAGAAAATATTTTCTCATACAAAATATTTGCCAATGAAAGAAACCTTGATCATAAATAACAATATGAAACATTTGTTCATGGGTTCTTTTTATATATCAAATATGAAAGTATATTTGTGGAATGGTGACCTGGTTTTAAAAAGAAATACTGTCTTCATTATATTGAGCCGCTTAACAGATGTATATAAATGTAACATTTCTATTTTTATATGATAGCTGCTTTGCCTGTGTATACAAGGGAAGTTCAGACAAATTTATGGATTGAGAGAGTAATTATTAGATTCTTATGTTACATAATTGATACTCCAGAAAACTTCAGTTCACAAATGAGGATTCTTAATTCTAATAGTTACTCCCAAAATATGTGTCAATGCCCTTCTGCCAAAAACTACCATAAACATCAAGTTTATTGGTACATTGCAGGAAGGGAGACTATACAGGTGAGGAATCATAGGGTGGCTCAGTCAGAAGGTGTTAGAAAGGATATATAATGTGATATGGACTTGTATTGGGTAATTTGAGAGCAGCGGTCCTTTTCCTACACTGGATGCTGCCAGGAATTACCACAGAGGTAATTCTGTGCTTGTGTGTAATAATTACTAAAGTTGAAGCTGTCATTGGTAAAGATTAAGCAGTTACTGATAATAGCTGCAAAAGGGGATGTGTGTAGATTTTTGAAGTTTGTACAATGTTCTTATTTTTGTCTGTGCTCAGATATTTCTGCAGAGTGGTCTTATTTTGTCTTGACCTATTACAGTCAGAGTGGCCCTATCTGATGTTGGTGCTCTATGAAAATGTTTTTGTTCAGTAAGCAAGCACCATGGCCTCACAGTGAGGGTCAGACCAATTTATAGTAACATCAAGGCCTACCTGATAGTGTAAGACCAGCTGCCAGAGACTGCTTTCTCTTTTTCACGTGTAGTAGCATATATTTCTAACTGCATATTTCATGATGAAATGATCTCACGTGTGATATGATAATTTTCCAACTTTACATCATGCTTTCAAATTTCGTTAATGTCTATCCCCATCACTGGATTGTAAACTCCACAAAGGCAGAAGTGATGAGATGAGGACACAGCGAGCCTTAGCTTGGAGTTGTTCAATGAGCACATATTTACAAGGGACACTTAAATGTACAATAGGATGAAGGACCGGAAATAGGAAAAATCCTGAATGTCCATAAACAGAAGGTCGAATATAACTAAGGATGAACCGTGTAGTAAGTTCAGAAATGTGGTTACAAATCTGAAGACATGCATACGATGGACCCTGTTAGTATAGGACACCTGAGACAGGTTTACGTAAAATGAATAGCTACCTTATAAAAGAATAAACGACTGAGCAAGGAGAAGGATGTTCAGGAGGAAAGCAATCTCTGACCCTAAGAGAGGCAGCCACAACAATGTAGGTTGCATCTTTAGAGCTTTAAATGCATATAAGGAGAATATACTCAAGGACGTCATTTTTCCGTTAACATTGTAACTGGATCTGCGGCACTGTGGACCACAAAGGGTCCACAGAAAGGGTATATCAAGTATATCTTCAAGTATACGTATGTTCAAGTATATCTTGATCAGTATGTGTCAGGCACTGTGTTAAGGGCTAAAATCATAACACTAAATAAGAGAAGATGGGATTGCATGAATGATACTTTTTCATTATCATCCATACCATTCAAACAGTCTGTAATTCTTTTGTCTAAAATCACTGGAAGGATCTAAATCTAAGAGGTGATTAAAATGAGAAAACTATTATTTTATTCACAAGACATTGGGGCAGATGCCACAGCTGGCAAATATATTCTCCAGAAGAGCAACTATTGTTTTTGAATGAATAGAATCATATAGTTGTATGTGAAGATTATAGAGTCTGCACCAGAGAGTTATTACAAGGAAAAAAACATTGCTAAATCAATTCTGATATTTTATTAAAAGGCCAGACTACTTTTTGCATCTTCATTATCTGTGAAGTGGTAAAGTTTTCCAAGCAAATTTATTTCGTTGGAACTGTGTTCCATATCAGCCTTTTCCTTGAAAGTGGCAGCTTTTCCCATTTATATTTCTTATGTAGTTTAAATTTTGCATTTTATTCATTTTTTCAATGATGTATACTGGTGCAGTATTTACTAAACAGAAATTCAGGGAAGAGTTGTTTTTCTTTTGCTGGAGCTTAAGTTTGGTATCAGTTGGTTTTATGTCTGAGTTCTCACGCATAAAATTTACAAGAGGAACAAGGAATCATGTTAATGAAATCACAGAATTTGATGGAGGTGACCAAACTTCTGTAGAAATTTGCAGATGATAAAAAATGTATACTAAAAACTGTCATAGCCCATACAATTTGTGTGTTGCTGTTATCTGTTGTACCTTTTCTTGTTAGGTACCCTTACATGGATTTAGTGTGTAAAGTTTTGAAAATCGTGATATCCTCTACAGAAACGAGTTTCAACTGCTCTCAGTGTTCATTTTGTTAAAGGAAAAACAAAGGTGCTGATTAATACCATGCCATGCTTGGGAACTCTCCATTTGTTTTTGCTTTAGTTGTTTGCCATAAATAAGAAAGAGGGAGGGAGAAGGGATGATATTGAACACCTTTTCTTGTTGTACCCTTCTTCGTTTACTTTGGAGAGGTGGAGAATACCACAGATTAATAAATGTTTAATGCCCTCTCCTTGTCCTCTCATCTTTCATATTTAGTGTACATTGTGAAATGGGCTGCACTTTTTTTGCAATCCAAATGTATCAGGAAGTTGCCCATTGACCTTAGAAAAATGTCTGATGAATATGCAGTTGATTGTATTATGTAAGAAATACAAAATAAATATAGGTACATTATTGCTATAGTGATGTATTTTACTAAATTGTGACTGTCATCTGTTAGATACAAGAATTTGTAATGTAAATTGAGTAATTCTGAATAAGTGGTGCGGGGCACATACAGAATATTTCTCCATAGACAGAAAAAAGTAAGAATGATTTTTATTCAATTTAATTAAACATAACTAAGTATTATTGGTTGCTAAGAGGGTCAGTCCTAAAAGTTTTCATCACAAGAGAAAAAGTTGTAGCTATAAATGGTGATGGATGTTAAATAAACTTATTGTGCTAATCATTTTGCAATATAGATGTATACCAAATCATTATGTGGTACACATAAAATGAATACAGGGCTGTATGACAGTTGTTACTCAATTAAAAAAGTATTATTAGAATCTTCCTTCATGAAAATGTAGAATTTTGGGGTAAATTGGTGCAAATAGAAAAATACACAGTTGATCCTTACATAACACGAGGTTTGGGGTGACTAGTTGAAAATCCACATACAACATTGACTCCCCCACGGCTTAACTGCTAAGAGGTTACTGTTGACCAGAATCCTTACAGACAACATAAAGTCGATTGACACATGTTTTGTATGCTGTGTATGTATTTTAAACTACATTCTTATATAAAGTAAGCTAAAGAAAAGAAAATAGGCTGGTGATGGGTGGTGGGGAGGGCACGTATTGCATGTTGCACTGGGTGTTATACGCAGCTAATGAATCACCGAACTTTACATCAAAAACCAGGGATGTACTGTATGGTGACTAACATAATATAATAAAAAATACTTAAAAAAAAAGAAAATAATAAGGAAGAGCCAATACATTTACAGTATTGTACTTTAGTGAAAAAACTCCACATGTAAGTGGACCCACATATTCAAACCTGTGTTGTTCAGGGGTCACCTGTATTTATAGTTCTTAGATAAAATTTCTTAGATACATAATGAGTAAAACCTGACAAATACTGCTAGTGTCTGAATTCTGGATTGTTACTAATATATATGCATAGCAAGCAAACAGATTATGGAATTCAGACACTTCCCACTAATATACTAATATTTTGAAACTTCCCACTAATGGAAAGGTAGAAACTATATAGTTTGGGGAGCAATACTTAATATTACATAGCAGGTTTTTATATTTCTGAATTTCATGAAGGTAAAAGGTTAATTGAAAAAATCTGTTGAACCTAAACTGTGTAGCAAGAATAGTACATTTTAAGAAGATAAAAGGTAGATTCATTGGGTCCTTATGAGATATCTCCTTATTCTGAGGAGCTTGTAATAATCTTAAATATATGGTTAAGGAGATAGTCTTCAGTTGTGGACGCTTGCCTCTATGTGTTACATGCTGAACTTGGCCTGTTCAATTTTTGTCTCCTAATGAGGCAGCTTGTTGCTACTTTTTAATAGTACAAGTCAACTCTTGCCTTTGCTCAAAGGATAGACATTTAGTGGAAGTCTCTTGTCAGTTGATTTCTACAGAGGGCTCCAATCCTCCCTAGGAAATGCTTCTAATAGTTATCACCCTGCTTCACTTAAGAAAAATGCCAACAACAAAATTGTACTGAGGCGGCAGCTCTCTTCTGCATCTGTCAGTCAGTGTTCTTGGAGTCTGAGTTCTCTTTGGCACAACTGCTGTATAAAAGAGGCATTTTCAGTTCCTTGGTGGAGTTATTTCCTGTTTGGACCCAGCTTAAAGTTCAGTTCCTTTGCCCTTATATGACACATCCTAGAGATTATTTAACATTTCAACTTTATAAGTCTTCACACAAGACAATTCAAAGGAATATAAATGTTCTAAAAGAATATTTTGATTCAGCTGGATTTCTTTTAAGTGGTCTTGTATTTTTATTTTCTCAGTATATTCTGTTGATTGAAGATAACCTTTTGAAATGAATTCTAGTGTTTAATTTTTACTTTTTCTTATAAAAGTGCTCACTTTAAAATGTTTTTAAAATGCCTTAACTGCTTGCTGTGCTGTTTTTTTATAAGTGAGAATTATCAAGAGAAAACATTAAGTTCTATATTCCTCTACTGGAATTGCTATTACTGATTTTTTTGTAGTGGCAAAAAAATAATTAAAAAAGAAACAGTAGACTCGCTCTTTCTCATTTAACAAAGCTAACTTCTACTTACCACAATCACCACCACAGAATTTCTCATTTAACTGAATTGATATGTGTTTAAATGCTTACCACTCAAAACAAAAGAGGCCTGGTCTAGTCATCATTACAAAACAGCTTTTTATTAGAAGTATAAATTTCAGGTGGGTCTAGAATTTAAAGAATCCAGAAACTTCTAGCTCTGCTATTTTATGACATTAGGCTACATGATTAACCTTCTTAAGTCTGTATTTCCCTCAAGTTTAAAAGAAAATTGTTTTGGTTTATGATCCTAAAAAGCTATATGCATATTAAAATGCTGTAAATCTAATCATATTTTAAAGGGACTGAAGCATATACCTTTTTAGGAAGCCAAATTCAAATGATGTTCTAAGAAAAAGAATTATTTTGTATTATGAATAATCACTTTAATTTCTACCCAGCCATTCAATATATGTGGTTATTGAATTTTGTAGTACAGTTTCGAGGTCATTTGTCCTTTTATTTAAATATCTGAAGTGCACCAATGATTACTGTCTTTTAATATATTAAATCACATAATTTTAGAATTGGAAAAGATTTTAGAAATTATTAAAATTTTTTCTTAGATATTAGAAAAAAGGAGACCTAGAGAAGTTGAATGACTTGCCAAGGTAATTTGTTGGATAACGAAAACTGAAAATTAAAGATTTTAAGTGATCACTTCAGTCCTGTAGATCAAATTAAGTGTTGTCAAAAGATTAGACATTAAATTATTCAACATTGACTCAAACTAGTCTTAGATAGTAATTTTAATATTTGTGCATTGTATAGGTGGTTGTAATTTAAAGGACTAACTTAGCATGTTTATATACATATAAAAAATGTTGGTTTGATGATGGTATCACATTTGAGGAATTTTCTTTGTGATAGTTTATTACTGGGTATCTCCTTGACCCAATATAATTAAATCCTCATTTAGCTTTTATTTTTCACAGTATGTGGAATGTTCACATTATTTCAAAATAGCCAACTATTTATATTTATTATTATATTATATTTAAAATATATTTATATTATTCATTGACTCAAAAATATGCTTGGAATTTGTCTTTGCAATAAACCATTCCTGTTCTATGTATACACACACAGTTCACCTATGTAATTTGGTGTATGCAAGGAATCAGAATTTTTTATTCCTTTCAGATTTGAAAAAATTTTTCAAAATTATAAAAATGCTTGTTAATTTTTATCAAGTTGGACAATTATCAAACGTTTTTAATTTATCATAAAGATGTTGGGGAAAGAGTAACTTGTACCTGATTGACATCATAAGTATGAATCAAAACATTTTATTTGCTTCATGAAAATGATTCATTTTATTTGCTGCCTGTTTTTTTTTTACCTCATGTCTAGTAATCTTAGTTATAAAATATATTATGTCCACAAACCAGGTATGCTTTTATATATTTTGTCTTCATTTATCTAAAATTTAAAAAAATTAATGTCTTTTTTATGTCTTCACTTCCTTAAAATTTAAGAATTAATTATGAATGTTTTCCTAAGGGAAATTACTCTGGAACCTATTTATATTTAGGCTAAAATTATATTCTGCTTTTTAAAGAAAGTTTGCCACCACTTTTCAAAAAAGTTTCGCCACCGGATAAATAAGACATGCAAAATAGCCAGTACATTTAATTTTCAAATAAAATAGTTAAGCATGTATTTATATGATTATTAAGGTAATTACTGATGTCATTATCATACACTAAACATTACTTTTTTTATCTGATAGCTTTCCTTAAGTTGGCAACTCTTTTCATCTCCCTTGGGTTTCAGTCAAGTATGTAAGGAATCCAACATGATGCTAATAGCTGTTTGGATGCTTTTGTTCACATGAGTTGGAATTTGTTAAAATTTTCTGGAAAGTGTATGGAGATGAGGAAAAAAAGTATACCCTGATAGACTCTAATCATAATTAAAAAAGCTTATGTATTTTGAACTTTTATCCATAGATGTTAAGTATTGCTATTTACTAAAAAGGTAATTTAAAAAATTAAGCATCTACTGTATATAAATTATATTTCAATGATTAAATCTTATAATTAATGGAGAGATATGGTGGGGCTGGGCAGTACATTCTATAACCTATTATTTTACAAGAATAACAACTACGATCATGTGTAATATGGTCATTATTGGCTCTGATAGCAATGGAAGACTAAAGAGGATCCATCAGACATACATTGGAGTTACTCAAGTGTTGTGAATTCATGAGGCCTCTCATGATGCTATTTTCCATCCTTGCACTGTTAAAAACTGATCATCCCTGCAGGAAAAGGTTGGAAATATCCCTAGAGCTTTTTTTTCCCCCTTAGAGCTTATTTTAATAGCCTTACAGGCATCTAATAAAATTTTATTTATTCAGTGTCTTTAATTATATTCAGGTCTTAAATTGTCTTTTAAGCCATCCCGAAGGTACAGTTGCCGAGGTGCCAGGCTGCACAAATAATAATCCTGTACTTATTGCTTTGGAGAAGAAAACATTGTTTGTGTTAAGCAAACTTGTCACACAGATTAAAAATGATCTAATTATGTAAAAAACTGTTAGTCTACATTATATATTCAAAAGTGTTGATCTTTAATGTGATATAACCTAGCCTTGATTGGTTAGTATCAGTAAAGCAGGGCTACTACCACTCGTATTTGGAATGCATTTTTACTTTTTTTGGGGTATCATTTAGCCCTTTTTTATATACATAGAGGGTACTTGTAAGTACATGTTGACTTTTTTTTTTTAATGTAATGACATCATTGTGAGATTATACAGTTTAGGAGAAAGATAATACCTATTCCAAACATAACATTTCTATTCTAAATGAAAAAAATTCCTTGGTTCTTTTAGCATGTTTATTTCTTGAAGAAATTGTTCACTAACTCTACAAAAGGACGACTTCTTTAGCCTTTTCAAGCCTCATTTTCTTATCGGGAATCTGTGCAAGTTGTATCATAGAGCTTTAGTGAAGGTTAAATAATATCAGGTATTCATAAGAAAAGTTTCTCTCCCATCCCCGCCTCTGAATATTTGATTTGGCTCCATATTCTCATTTTCCACCTTTTAAGAATATTTTGTTGACTTAGTTGCATGTATATTTGTCAGCAGCCTTAAGAATTCTGGGAACAATATATATTAATACAAATTAGTTCTTGGTGTAAAATCTTTTGTTTTAATTTAGTTTTTCATAATGTAAAATATGTAAAGTGATTCAAAATATGGAATCATGAGGTATAGTTATTTCTGGCTCATAAAAATTCACTCTTCAGGGCGGTGTTTTCTTTACCTAAAAATCAGCTTTTTCAGATAACATTTTGACTAATTCAATTATATAACTAATGACTAATTCAAATATATAAAATGGTAGATATAACATTACATCTCATCCACAAACCCATAATAATCACTAAATGATATGTTTGGCAAAACATCAAAAATAAAAATTCTTAGATACTCATTGCTTTGTAACTGGAAAGCCTTTTTTTCCCCTCCACGATTAACCTATTAATTTTTCTAGAGATTTGTATAGTATAAGACCCTTGAGGTTTACTAGGTTCCAGGCACTATGCTAAGGGCCTAATATAATATAATATAATATAATATAATATAATAAATATACATCTTCACAATAACCTGATGTTAGTAACTGTTATTATCACGCCATACAGGTGAGAAAACTGAGGTACCAATAAGTTAATAGATTCACCTGAGGTTACACAGTGACTGAGTGGCTGAGCTAGGATCAGAACCTAACTGTCTGGTTCCAGAATATACTTTTAACCTATATTCTACATAATCTCTATTACTTTTACTGTGTACTTTATATGTGGAGACAAGTGGGCCACCCCATGTGTTAGATTGTTTTTCCAGTTGTGCTGTATTATCACTGAATAATGACAAAATTTTTTTTTTTTGATCCCTGGAAGATAGATTGATACCTGACCAATACTGCTATGTGAACTCTATGGGAGTGGGAATTTTTTTTTTTTTCCTTTTTTGCAATGCCAGTAATCCAGAAGGTCCTGTACCTCACCATGCTAATGTCACTGATTCACTTCTGTATGCACTTCAGTGAATTCATTTGGGTAACACGCATTTTCACCACAATGCTGAAGTTTCTTTATTCTAATGCATTCTTTAAAGGAAATTAACCTCCACCATAAGGAAGTGTTTTGGAGCTTAATTTCAATGTGTGAAAACTTTGGCTTGGAATATCAGTGAATTGATTCTGAAATCTGAATTGGTCTACGGCCATACCACCCTGAACGCGCCCGATCTCGTCTGAAATCTGAATTGAACTCTGGCTCATTTGTAACCTAGTGTAAAGATTTATTTGCTTTTATGCATGTGTTCTAAAATCTAGCCTGTGGTTTTAATTTTGGCAGTGACTGTTTAGCATCCCACTTAATTTTCTTTCTAAGACAGCCATTGGAAATGATAAAGACAATGAAGATCAGGGTGTCTACAGACTGGAAATTTATTACTGTTTTTTTTTCAGGTATTTTATGATTTTTTTCCTCCTAAGTTGAAATAAAAAAATTTTTTAAATGGGTTTTTGGGTCTGTGTAATTTCTGTAGGTCATTAAGCATTCCATTAGTATTAAAAATATAGTAGGTAGGTGTCTCCACATTTAGGGTTTGGATATATTTATAGCTTATGCTATGATTGAAATGATTTCAGGGATGTAGAATTTTTGTGTATTTTTTTTTTTTTATTCTGTTAAGTGACTATTGAGTATATGACAGTACATGTTCTCCTGAGGTCGAAGAAAAAAATATTTTAAAAGAGGAGCTGAAAAAAATATAGAGATAGCTATATCCATGGCAACAGTGTAACACCCATACAAAAGGGAGTGAGAGTGTGCTGGCTGGATAGCTGCATGGCAACAGCAGAGTCCAGCAAGGGAGGAGGAAGGAAAGTTTAGAACCAGGGCTATAGTGGGCTTTTTAAATGTGTTAGTCATATGCATTAATAAACCTGATTACTGTCTTTTTAGCGTTTTTCAGTCTCTTACACATCATATTTGTGGTTTTAATTAAAAAGAATAGTTGGAAAATTTAGATATGTGGTATAAAGTCAGTGAATATGCACTTTATGTCAACATGGCTATATGCTATGGGAAATCAAAAGCAATTATTGAGAAAAAATTCTCTGTGATTCATCAGTGACATGTATTTGTGAAGAATTGAAATATGTGTCTGTAAAATAACTTTCAAATTTAAAAAGGCCTGACCTTTATTTTATAATTGTTTTTCCAATATGAGTGTGCAAGTATGCATATATGTCTATATGTATATATTTTTCATATACATATGTAAAGTACTGCTGCATTCTTCTAGAAAATCAGTTCCTTCATTTCCTCATATATTTTGGTATTGTAGGAGATAAATGTGAACATTGTTAGTACTAAGCAAAACCTTTCTAGTAAATTGAAATTTTTGAAAATGGTATATATTGAATTTCTGAGTTTTTAGTGTTATACTTTTTTTTTTAACAAATCTAAGCTAAATTATTAAGCATTATATCAAAGCTCCAAAGAAAAACGTTAGAGTTAAAATATACCTGTGAACCCAATTCTACTATACTCCTAATGTAAGAATCATCCCAGTTCAGCATTTTGTCTTGCATTTATTCCTGGAGGGCTTTGGGATTTATCCCAAGGTAAATATATGAAATCCCCTTAAAATGATAAAAGATAAAGTGATTAATTCTCCCACTCTTCTGAATAGTAAGATGTTTTCTGACCCTTTCAGTTGTACAGATCTGAGATGTAGTGTTTACTCTGTGTGTTTCTGTTACTTTTTCTTCTTGTTCTTTCTCACTTCCCCCTCTCCTTCTTCCGTCACCCCTACCACCTTCTAATGAGGTTTGATTTATTAGCTGAGTTATTTGAAGCCTTATTATAAAATGGATTTATAAAATTCAATCGTCACCTATGAGTTTGTTTCCAAATAATGTATCTCCTTAAAATCAGGAGTATTTTCCTGATATTTAATTATACTTTAATCCTACATACATATTGTTCCTTGTAACTGTCAAAAATGTAACCAGATTTATTTTCCATTCTTTTCTCTCAAATGTAATGTATTATTCTATCTTAATGATATCTTAGTACATGGTTTCGAAGTTCTTTACTTGCTGAACTCTTTCTTTAATTGAAGTATTATCCCAAGCATTAAAAAAAAGGGATGAAGAAAGATACTGTAGTTAGAATGAGGGTGTTTGTATGAAGTATCTCTAGTCTCAACTAGATTGTAACTCTGTTAGAACTTTTGTGAATTTTTGTCATTTTTATACCTTTAGTGCACAGAAAAGCACCTCAGACAAAGTAGGCTCATTTTTCCCTCAGGTGTAGAGGTCTTTGAGGGATTTATATGGAGTAAAGCTTTCAAAACATATTCTACATTCTTTTAGCCAGTGATCCTGAATTTCTGTCCAATTTATGTAGCTAATATTACACATATTAACATTGGGAGGAGTTATTTGGAGGCATACAAATAATTGGGAGCCATACAAATATTTGGACTGGTGTATTAGTAAAACTCCAGATAGAGTCAAGAAGATGTTTTAAGCTAGTCAGTGTCTAGGTATTTTTCATTTGTTAACTAGTGAAAAACTCTTGAGATTTCAGTGATATTGACTGTAGAGATCCATGATGCATTTTAGGCATTCTAGGAATGGCTTTAGAAGCAGTCCAATGGGTAGTGTTTGTGGAGCTGGGGCTGTGAAGAAAGCCTAGATCATCATCATGCACCATGAGCTTCTCACTTTAATGATGTTTCCTTACAACTTGGGAAATGTTAGGTGATTCATATATAATTTGTCCTCTAAAATACAAAAATGTATCTGTCAAAAAAAAAATAAGCCAGCTCAAATGTCATGCTTTAGAACATCTAGTGTTATAAACATTCTCATAAACATTTATAATAAATATATTTAGGCTCCTTGATATCACATATCTCTTTGGATAGAATTAAGATTTTTGACCACTTGAGGAAATACCTATATGAGTAAATAGATATTTGGAGAATTTCTATACACTATTAGTATTTGTTTGCTATTTGGTGAATATTTAAAATATTTAAATGCTTAGTCAGTTTTTACATTAGATATTTTATTTGTGGCAACAAAGAGTATTACTTGGAGTTACAAAGAATAGAGACATTCTTACACAATCTGAGATGAGGGAATAAAATCACTTTTTCTCTAAAGTTATCTTTAGTTTGTTGTAGTGGTGTTGATATTATAATAAAAACTGAAGTCAAGGTGTGCAGTCCTTAAAGAAGTAATGGGATTTGTACACTATAGCTCTTTGCTTCAGTTTTTTCATCTGTGTTTACAAAAAGTAGAATTAATATCACTTATTAGTTGTAAAGTTTAGGCATCTGGCAGTGTTTAGAGCTCTTAAATGATTGGGTTTCCATAAATTAGTTTTAAAAACAAATTAAAATACACAAATGTTTGTGTAAATATAGTCCTACTTTTTGCATATCCTTTGTTTTCAATTGTGAAAGACTTTATTTTGAGTTGTTGGGGAGGAAAATTTTTCCTCTACCTTTCTCTACCTTTTGGCTGATCTAAGAATTAAATTGACATGAGACAGATTAACAGGAGAAAAAACAAAGTTTAATTACATGGTCTCTGAAGCCACACAATAAAATTGAGACCCCTCTGCAAAATGACCAAGATATGCAGCTTTTATACATTTTAAACAAAGAAACATAAATCTGTGAGGAATTGGCAAGACAAAGAAAACTTATGTTTGGAAGCTTCAAACAATAAAGAATTCTAAACAGGATTTGGGCTGGGGCAGCATATTAGTAAAAGCAACCAGATTTGTTTATATAGACTTCTTGGCTCTGAATTCCCTGTATCTTGTAATAAGTGTCTTTTTACCTCCTGGTACAGGTAGGGTACCTTTCACGTGGGAGATTTATTTCCTGATTTCTGGACAAAGGATGGTCAGAGTGTTCTTCCCGCACTGACCATTTCTTAAGTAACTTTAATTCAAAATAAAAAATATGCCATTGTGGCATATTTTGAGGTGCCATGCCCTGGGCCCTAAAGAGTCAAACAAAGAAAATAAAACACTTAATTTGTGTTGCATTATATATAAATAGCTAATTTATCCTTGAAATAAATCCTCTAATACTTCAGTAGATAAAATATGCCCTTTGTGAAATGTCACCCCCCATGACACATAATGAAGAGTTTGTTTTGTGATCTGACAATTAAAATATATTTTCATGTGGTAGTAATTTTGTACGATATTCTGTTCAATGATACCCTCTAGGTAAGACTCTGCTGTGAGAGCAAATTGTTTTAAAAATGGTAATGTCTATATCTTTTTGCTGTTTTTGTTGTTGTTTTAACTGTTTCAACGTAACTAGGAAGCACACTTATCATTTTGCTACTTTATCATGATTCCCTTATGATCTACAGGCTAGATTTTATTGGAGATACTCTATATTCATACTCAGTTTATTGATACTGAGGGCATTGCTAATGTGATCATCAAAGTTGTATGTACCATGTATACTGTAATATATTCCTTAAGGGAAAACTAGAACTGGAGTATTAATTTTAAAGTCCAAATGTATGACAATTAAAAATTAAACTGTAAACACTATCCATTTCAGTAATGGCAAAATAATGACAAAGATATGTTTATGGGAATTAATTTTAGAAGGTGGCTATGTACTGTAGCATTGCTGACAACAAAAACAAAATCTTTGAGAAGGAAAATCAGGTAGTAGCATAAGGAAAATATTACAAAGCAATAGATATGCATTCTTAAATTAAGCCCTTATTAGATATTAAGACTTTTCTGTAGCACTAATTGATAACGAAATCTGTCTTGCTCCACCATGCTGAATAATGTATGTATTAAAAGTTGTTCACAAGAAAATGTGTATTAAAACAACTGCTGTTTAAATAAATATATTGTTTATTGAATAATTTTGAATTTATACAAAATATTATGACTAACTAGGTATCAGGGAAGAAACAACAGACAATGCTATGGAGGGCTTGGAAATTTAATATAGATATTTAGATGTTTGTGTCAAACTTACAAATTTTATGTAAAAATTATTCACACTATATGTCAATCACTAATTTGGTACTGATGTTAAGGTAAAATGGAAGATACCTATCTGTGTTTCCTATGTATCAATGCATATGTAATATTCTTAATAAAACCTAATGTTCATACTTTTTTAGTGGAATATACAATTTCAAAGTACACCGGGGCCATGAGTTTCAATAGTTGATAGTAATTTATCTACCTTTGTTTATGTAATTTTCAGTTCTATTCATATAAGACATATATAAATTTAGATACTCAGAAATATGGTGTTTCTCACTGTCCTAAACAATATTTCAACTTCAGGAATAAAGAAGGTGTAATAGAGGGGCACCTGGGTGATGCATTCGGTTAGGTGTTGGTCGCGCTTGGTTCTGGCTCAGGTCATGGCCTCAGGGTCCTGTTCTCGGGATTGTGAGATTAAGCTCCACGTCGGGCTCTGTGCTGAACACAGAGTCTGCTTAAGAGTCTCCCTCCCTCTCCCTTTGCACCTCCCTCTGCCCCGTCTCTAAAATAAGTAAATAAATCTTAAAAATAAAAGAAGATGTGATAGAGATTAAGGGGTGATACCTAGAAATATCTAGAAATGGCAAATTCTGATATTTTTCTTCTTCCTTCATATGTACCCAAAATATTTTATTTGCTTCTTTATTTTGTATAGGAGATATTATGAAAGACAAAACAGTAAAAGCAACTGTGCATAAAAGAATAGGCAAGTATGCAGAGAATGAAATACATTATGAAGTATATTTTTATAAGCCCTGATCACATCTCCCAATGTGTCCCTCATTGAACAACAGACAAGAATATTTATCAAAGGTTACTTCCCTTTACAGTTCCTGGCTGGTAAGTGTATTAGACCAGGATAAACGGGAGACGAAGCCATGTTGTGGTAGCTGTGCCCAGGAGCAGAAAGGGTAGGCTTCATGGAGAGAAAGGAAAATGGAAATAGAAGTGGAAAGTTCTTTCTTGTGGGTAGTATCTTAATATTATGACCTAATATTATGCAGGAATAGTTACCAGAATATGGAGGTGATCGATCACCTATTTTAAGAAATTTCTCAGTTTAGAATGGGCTTTTTTTTTTTTTTTTACATTTTAAAAAGATTTTTAAAGTCTGTAGTATAAATAAATTTTTTCTTGACTAATTCGAAAGTTCAACATTCTTCTTTTGTGAACCAATATTTTAAAAAACCTTTCTTGTTGTTGTTGGAAGAGTTACTGTGTATTTCCTACTAGTACTACCTGGTGCTTAAAGAGATTGTTTGCTCATCTTCTGCCAGAGAAGTCTAAAAGAGATCAATTTCCTTCCAGATTGTTTCGCTGAGGGCAATTGTTGATATTGCTGTCAGATAAGAGGAGAGTTTTATGTACCTGGAGGAGTTTTTACTGTTTTAGGTCACTGGCAATATTGAAACCAGAAGAAAGCTTTGGATTCCCTGTCTCAACTATATGTTCACAATATTCTGCATGCAGTTTTAGTATTTTCCTGAAGTCACAATAGTATTTCCAAGACTATAGTCACAGTAGTATCCCTGGGTCTTTCTCCAGTCATCAGCCGCCTTATTTTCCTTGCTTCTGCCTTCTACACTTCTTCATGACTAGATCTTCTGAAGGCTAATATAATTTCTCATCCTGAGGAAGGGCAAATGTACAATTTAAATCAGCATGCCATGTTATCAGCTAGTTTGGCAGTAGCCACACTTGATTGAGGACTGTCAGTTCATATCCCTGAGATCCTGCATTGCTCTCAGTCTTGTTAATTTTAAGCAGTCCTATGTATATAGTACTCCAGCAGTGACCACCAAACATTGAGCATTCCCTATTCTCATGAAAATCACTTCACACAGAAATATTTAATTCAGTTCCTGATTCCTTGGCTCCTGTAGTTGTGTGTGTGTGTGTGCACACGTGCGTGACAGACCTGACTCTTATCCCCAACATCAGAGCTCAGTTCCTGTAATACTTGTTGTGGTTAAAATATTATCATCTAATCTCAATAACTATTATAAAGATGAAATTGGGAAATGTTAGTAAGTGATATGAGAAAACATGTGGCTAGTGGAGTGTGAGAAATGTGGCATTCTACATCTATATTTGGGGGTTCAAAGTACATGTTAACATATACCCTAACTAGCATCATAATAATGGGAACTGACCCTTTATTGTAGCTAACCCAACAATTTTCAAATAGATTTGCATACATAACAATTATAGGATACTAATGAATAACATAATGTTGATGATTTAGGAAGTTTGGCATTGTAGAAAGAAACTCTGAACTAGGTGTTTAGTAAAATCCTTGTCTATAAAAATAATTTCCACAATACTATTATATGGCCACCAGTATCTTTTTACATAGAAATTATGTTTTATTAAAAGTGGTTTGTTAATTGATCATACTATATTCTTCATACATAGCAGAGGTATGGGCAAGGGATAGTATGGTGTTTTTACATTTAAAAATTATAAAATGATTTCTTGAAATAATTTTCCACTGTCACATAGAAACTCAGTGACTCTGATATGACTTCACCCTGACTCCCATCACAAAATCATGTGGCCATCTTCTCCGTATGGAAATAACCCTCTGGGAACTGTTAAAACTGTCATGTTGAGCTTCACACTTACCAGGACTTGTTTTAATATCTAATAGCATCTAATTCCATCTTAGTAGATGCTATGAATGTCATGATTATTTCTAAAGGAGGTACTACAATCTTTATGACTGGAATTTCCTTCAAAAATTCTCTAAAAGAAAAGTAGAGTTAATGTATCTAGATTTCAATAAGTCATTTCAAAGTTCTCTTTTAATGTCCCTTTTGGTAAGATGGAAGAATATCAACAGATGAAAGAACCAGTTGTTTTTTTTTTTTTTTTAAACTAGGAAAAATTGAGACTAGATGAAGATTGTCAAAATGGTGCTTAAGAGGGTTAACTCTAAAGTCTAAAGTCTAAAGGATGTAGTAGGTGATTTAGCAAAATTCAAAGGCTATTTGCTTAAAAACAACAACAACAAAACCAAAAGATTCTTTTTTCTCTGGTTTGCCTCCACAGGGAGAAACTAGAATCAATGAATGGAATCTGGAGAGTTGTAGATTTTACTGAACATAAGACAGACCTTTTATATATTGCTACTTTACTTTTTATCCTATCTCTTATTTTATACTGTACTCTCTATTTTTATCTTGTGTATGTTCTGATTTTCTTAGTAGGAAGAAAGTTCCAGGGTACCAGGAATTTATGTCTGTTTAACCATGGCTTTCTTAGTACCTAGGACAAAATAGGCACCTAATAAAATTTGTTGAATGAATAAAATCAAACTAGAAATTTTTAGATTCAGTTTTAATCCTAGGAAATTACATTTTCCTTACCAGCAAATAGTGTTTTCCTTAACTGTCAGCTAAAGAAATATTCATATAACTTGCAAATTCATAAATTCATAAAGAACAGTGTATATTCTAAAAGTCACCTTAGAAATAGTGACCCATAATGCATTAGTTAATCTGTCAATCTTTATATGGAATACAGTTTGGAACATTTTGTACATTGTAAAGTGGCATATTGTCATCAAACTTTCATGGAGGTGTAAGCTCTGAAGTTTAACTGCTAAGCTTTTGTACTTGCTGGTTGTGTGATCTTGAACAATTATGCAATTTATGCAGCTTCATGATTTCTGTTTCTTCAACTGAAACTATCAGTACCTACCTCATGAAGTTATTTTAAGTATTAAAAGCCATAATGTATATAGTAAAGTGCTTAATGCTACCTCAGGCACTGAGCGAGTTTAAATATTAAATAATATTATCAATATTAGCAGTAAATAATAGTATTACTTTTATTATAGCCACTGACTAGTCACACTATTTACGTTGAAAATAATAAATACTGAGGTTAGTAATACATATCATCTAACATTTAGAAATGTTCCCTAGAGCTTTGCCCCCCAAAACCATAGTTCTTTTGACTTTTAGGTAGAAAACAAAATGTTATGGGATAAAGAGAGGACTGAGTGGATTACAAATGGAGATAAAAAATTTGTCCTCAAGCAGTGTGTTGTCTCTGTACCCATTTTTATCCTCTCACAACTTTGGTCTTTTTAGGTGCAACCCTTTTTCCATTGTTTCTGTTGAAAGATTGAAACATAAGAGCAAGTTGAGTTGCCATAGGCAGCTTTGCTATAAAAGACTAGCACATTCTCTCCCATTATAGTATTTTCCTTGCTTTTGTGAAAAGACTCCCACACGGATATCTGCTGCTGAAATTGATTCTGAAAGAGCCATTTAAAAAAATGACCCTCCCTCAGGCCATGACAGGTCTGTCATGGTGTCTTTTTCTTCACTGTGTTTTTGAAAAACCTACAGTTTTTTGTCTGAAACTTTGTTTTATGAAAACATACCGTTGACAACTACCAGTATGACTCAGTATGACTTTCGTCATTGCAGGTTAACATTGGTTAACCTAAGCCATGTTTCAAATATCTAGCCTGAGCCTGTCTCATCTTTTTAAAATTTTTTATTTTTAAAAATTATATATATTACCATGGACCAATTAAGAGTAAATTGCACACATGATGACTCTTTAATTCTAGATACATTAGTGTGCATTTCCAAAATGACAAAGATAATCTCTTATTTCCAGTTATTAGAATTAGAAAAGTAATACTGATATCATACTACTTATCTAAACTATAGGCATTATGAAAATATTGTGATTTTCCCCAGTAATGTCCTTTATAGCTAAAGGAAAAAAACTGTATAATTTAAAAATTATTGCTTTGCCTTAATATTCCCTTATTGCCTTTCTTTCCCTCTGTTAACTGAAATCGTTTGGTTTTGGTCATATTTACCAATCATATAGGGCCAGTCATATTCATCCATATCATCATTTTTCTCCCACATTTATATAGGCAATCTCTGGAATCATGCAAATAACCTTAAAAGATTTCTCTCTCAAAGTTTGACCATTATTATTTTCTAAAGGAGTAGGACAAATTACGTATCCATGTAAATTTATACTTCTTGTTTAAAAATTAAGCAGGTACACTAACCCCAAATAAAATGTTGATAGCTATCAAGTGGAAATAAAATTTAATGTAATATGAGCATGTAAATCTTAGATACATAGTTAAAGAATACATTTACTAATCTACCAAGGAAGTCTTTCATTTGAAAATGTATGTATGTGTTTATTTTAAAACATGGTTCTGTCAGTTAACAAGATATAATTACATAGAAAATACATAGTAAAAGTGTTAAAATGAAAAATAAAATAACATATATATGAAATATTTTTATAAAATATAAAATAACAGATATCAAACAGATAGGAATAAAAATATAGATATCAAACTGTATTTTAAAAATTCATTTTTCAAAAACTACTTCTTGGAAATGTATTTTCAAGGAATTGACTGACAGTCTTGATGGTTTTCCAAATCATGTTTTAAAAATGATGTCTGGTTTATTGCTTTTTTTATCACTGATAAAAATGTTTCATTGCATAAATTCTTAACACTGCTACCTTTCATTTGATAAACACCAACAAAACATTAAAAGTGTTGTCATTATGCATCTGTGTACTTTCAGTCCTTTTGATTGATGGTTTATTTAAATAATGTTGTGACAAACTAGTAATGCCATATTCCTAATCCTTTAGGGCCAGACGATACAGATCTTCTTTCAGGACCCATTGGCTGGAAAGGCAGTGTGTGATTGCATCTAGTTCTTTACATAAATCCCATTTAAAGGATAAGACAGAAGTATGAACAGTTACTATTTTCCACTAGATTTTTAAATAATAGTAGAAACTATAATTCTGGAAACAAGAAATTATAAACAGCTTTCTTCTTTTGAATGGTACTTAAAAATTTACAAAATTTTGATACAAAGGAAAATGTGTAATATGATTAGGACAAATGAACAGGTAAAGTACATTAAGTGTAACATGTGATTATATATAAGTATCTTCTGCATTTAAGTCTCAGTTCAGGAAAGACTGGCAGTAATCTTAGTAAAACTGGTACTCAGGAAAGCAACAATAGAGTCAATCCTCAAAATGTTACTTTGTAACCATTTTGTTGAAGAAACTGAAACTTGTCTTTATCATGCTTTTTGTTACTCTATCATGCCTTCCTCTTCTGATCATATTCTGGCTCATGCCAATGAGTCAAAATGTCAGATCTGCAAATATACACACAACACACACACAAGCATAGTGAGACAAGGAATTTAGGTGAGAAAAAGGGAATTGAAGGAGGAACAAGATAAACAATGAAGGCAAAACCCCAAACTTCAACACATAAGCAAAAGAATGAAGAATCAAGAATAAAAAAGGAATGGAAATATGCAAATGAAGGAGTAGATAATGATCAAAAACAAAAAAAGAGGAGAGATAACACCATGCAAACTATGAAACAAAAATACAAGTGCAAAATACATAGTGGATTAAAAAATACCAAAAGGGACAGTGACTGGTCTTGACACAGCCATGATCACATTAATGCTAAATTACATTTTCTGAATTTTACTTTTGAAACCTCTATTCACTTAAACCTACATATGATGAGAATAAATCTGCATATTATTTAATTTAGAAATCTAGAACAATCTTAAACATATTTGTATGTGGTCTGCAGTTAATTATATAGGAAAATACGTGTTTTATGTAATTTTCTGTTTAGTTTTCAGTTCTCTCCATGTTTTTAAATTTTCTTTAAGCAATTTTTATTGTTTTATTCACATGCTTTCTAGATGCAGAATGGGTGGGTCAAGGTTGTTTTGTTTTGTTTTAATTTGTGATTAATTCCTATAAAGAACATACTGTTTAAATTTGAAGAATTTTAAGACAACTATGATGCTGTTCTTGTTTCATACTATTTTTTTTATGAAAATAAGAAAGGTTTTATTAATTTTTCACAATGGGGAAGTGGAAATATAAATTTCTATCTCTCTGTATCATTTAACAATTACAGTAATAGGCCAGATGCCATGGATTAACCGTGTTTTTCGGACAATTTTATATAATGTGCATATAATTTTCAAACTGAAATCTGGCTCTGAAGGGCAAGTTCTGTCTGCTTCTTTGAATATTTGTACTTACAGAAAACTACATTTTATAAAATTAACATGTCCGTGATATGACAGAGATTATATCTTTTGAATTTTGTAATAATAGCAGATTTCTTTTTAAGAATATGTAATTTTTAATGAGGCAAAAGAATTAGATATGATAAACATTTTGGTTTCACTCATTAAAGCCAAACCGATTAAAGGAAATGATTTTTTTTTTTTTAAGATTTTATTTATTTGAGAGACAGAGAGAGAGTGTTAGGGAGAGGGAGAGGGAGAAGCAGGTCCATGCTGAGCAGGGAGCCTGATGTGGGGCTCATCCCAGGACCCTAGGATCATGACCTGAGCCCAAGGCAGACACTTCACTGACTGAGCCACCCAGGTGCCCCTAAGGAAATGATTTTTTTTTAAAGATTTTATTTATTTATTTGACACAGAGAGAGAGAGACAGCCAGTGAGAGAGGGAACGCAAGCAGGGGGAGTGGGAGGGAAGAAGCAGGCTCCCAGCGGAGCAGGGAGCCCCATGTGGGGCTCGATCCCAGGACCCTGGGATCATGCCCTGAGCCAAAGGCAGACACTTAATGACTGAGCCACCCAGGAGCCCCAGGAAATGATTCTTTAAGTGGCTTGACATACTGTGTGAAATGTGTAGGCTTATTTGTTATGGGTGAAGTATGATGGGAAAATTTACATTTTAACTTTGAATTATTTTATCCAAAAGGACAGAGAAATTTACTTCAATAGCAGGTATTTTATCTGTTAATTGATAAATAGAACTAAAGTGCTAGGAATAATTAAAAGCTTATAACATATTATGTTTTTAATTAAAATGAGACCCAGACAAGGGAAACAAAATAAAAAATAAGCTCTTGGAACTACGTCAAAATAAAAAGCTTCTGCACAACAAAGGAAACAGCAAAACTAAAAGACAACCTATGAAATGGGAGAAGATATTTGCAAATGACATATCTGATGAAGGCTTAGTATCCAAAATATATAAAGAACTAATCAAACTCGACACCCAAAAAACAATCCAATTAAAAATGGACAGCAGACACGAATAGGCACTTCCAAAGAAGACATACAGATAGCCAACAGGCACATGAAAAGATGCTCATTATCACTTATCAGGGAAATACAAATAAAAATTACAATGAGATATCATCACACACCCATCAGAGTGGCTAAAATCAACAACACAAGGGACAACAGGTGTTGCCAAGGATGTGGAGAAAGGGAAACCTTCTTGCACTGTTGGTGGGATTGCAAACTGGTACAACCCCTGTGGAAAACAGTATGGAGATTCCTCAAAAAGTTAAAAATAGAACTACTCTACAATTGGACAATTGCACTACTAGGTATTTATTTACCCACAGAATGCAAAAATACTAATTCAAAGGGATAGGTGCACCCTGATTTTTATAGCAGTATTGTCTATGATAGCCAAATTATGGAAACATCCCAGTGTGCATAGATTGATGAATGAATAAAGAAAAAGTGGTATATATATATGTACAATGGACTATTACTCAAGCATAATAAAGGAATGAAAACCTTGCCATTTGTAATGACATGGATGGAGCTAGAGAGTATTATGCTAAGGAAAATAAGTCAAAGAAAGACAAATACCATATGATTTCACTCATATATGGAATTTAAGAAACAAAACAAATGAGCAAAGGGAAGAAAAACAGAAAAGGAGGCAAACCAAGAAATAGACTCTTAACTATAGAGAATAAAATTATTGTTTCCAGAAGGAAGGTGGGTGGCGGGATGGGTTAAAGAGGTGATGAGGATTAAGGAGTGCACTTGTGGTGAGCGTTGGGTGACGTGTGGAATTGTTGAAGCACTGTGTTGTACACCTGAAACTAGTATTACACTGTATGTTAACTAAATGGGATTTATTTATTTTATTTTATTTTTTTTTTATTTAAAGATTTTATATATTTATTTAACAGAGATAGCCAGCGAGAGAGGGAACACAAGCAGGGGGAGTGGGAGAGGAAGAAGCAGGCTCATAGTGGAGGAGCCTGATGTGGGGCTCGATCCCGTAACGCTGGGATCACGCCCTGAGCCGAAGGCAGGCGCTTAACCGTTGTGCCACCCAGGCGCCCCCCTAAATGGGATTTAAATAAAAATAAAAAAAATAAAATGAAACCCAGAATGTCTTGCATGTCATATTAACCAAAGGCATTTGATAAATGCAGCAAAAAAAACATTTATTGAATTTTTTTGTGTGGTCAATATCTGTTCTAAGTCCTTTTATAATGTAAATGATCCCATTTAATCAGCAGTGTGCCTTGAATTATCATGACCACATACAATCATCTTCACCTAGTAATTTTTGAGTTTCTACCATGAGAGAGACTGTATTAGGAGATGTAGCATATAAAGTAACTTAACTTCGGGGGTTAGAGCTTAATTACTGGA
The DNA here is from genome assembly GCF_017311325.1 of Ursus maritimus. Classification (NCBI taxonomy): domain Eukaryota; kingdom Metazoa; phylum Chordata; class Mammalia; order Carnivora; family Ursidae; genus Ursus; species Ursus maritimus. The sequence goes on along the minus strand of NW_024426996.1, from coordinate 9,037,764 downwards.
TAAGCCATAAACATAAAACAATAGAGATAGCATGTAAATACCAAAAGAGGAGTATAAACCATAACTGTTCGGGATAGTCAAAGAAAGATAATAATTTTTATGAGATGATTATAAACCCGTTATTTATTTTCATCTAGCAGAGGTCAGGATCTAAAAGATAGTTCTGGAGAGCAGAAAAGGTAAGAACAGGTCTAGTATGTTAGGTGTTTCCAGTTATATATGAATTCTAAATACTGAACTTCAATTCAGTAGTTGAGCTATCAGTAGTTTATTTATTTTTTTAATTTTTTATTTTTTTTAAGATTTTATTTATTTATTCAACAGAGAGAGCCAGCCAGCGAGAGAGGGAACACAAGCAGGGGGAGTGGGAGAGGAAGAAGCAGGCTTATAGCGGAGGAGCCTGATGTGGGGCTCGATCCCATAACGCCCATAACGCCTATAACGCCGGGATCACGCCCTGAGCCGAAGGCAGACGCTTAACCGCTGTGCCACCCAGGCGCCCCTATCCATAGTTTAAATAAAATAATTTTACTTTTCATTTTGTTTTTGTAAAGCATGGGTAAACAATCCATTAACAGAACTAACTGTTGCCCAGGTTTCTAGTTCCTTGAAATACAAGATCAAACATTAGTTAACTAGAATGAGTAACATTGTAAAACAAAGGCTGAAGAGCAAGTCATTTTTTTTCCTGCAATGCAGGTAGTCTAAAAACAACATTAGTCATAATTATGAAAAATTGTATCATTAAGTTCTTGAAGTCCTTCGAAATAATTATGTAAGACTTCTAAAATTCAGAACAATATCATAATTATCATAGAATATATAAGAAAAATAATTTATTTTGCAAATAATATCTATAAACTTCTCTTGACTTTTATAAATTAAAATATAATTTAATAAATTTAGAAGTCTCTTAAAAGTCACAAGTTCTCAGTAATAGCTTATTAACTATACTGAAAAGAAGGACAAAGGAGATAACTAAAAAGGAAAATTAAAATAAAATTCTTTTGGATGTGTGTGTGTGTCTGTTTGTGTCTGTGTTTGTCATCTTCAGGTTCTCCATACGGAAGAAATAATTGAGGAGCTTAGGCTTTTAGCAAGCCCGGCATTGACTTTAATCAGGAGTCATTGAATATTATAGCCAGAAGGGATCTTTTGTTTAATATATTCTTTACTCTTTGAAAATTCAAAATCAAGAGTAAGGAAAAATAATTTATATCACCTGAGTGTATGGAATAAACTGAAAATGAGAGGAATTGCCCCCTATTTTAAGGTAAAGTGATGAGGGTAATGTGGCATAGAAGTAGCATGGACATCCATGGGGTAATATCAGGAGTAGAGGACAACAGAGACATGAAAATATAGCTCACATTATGACATGAAGGAGACAAATGTCACAATAACAACCTGAGACCCACATACTATCCATGTGAATGACAGAGTGAGCATGACTAATAAAGAGCACATATCAGTAATTACCGAGTAATCACTGAGGACCATATGGAAGGGATTCTAATTTCTTCCATATCTGTGGTTGAAGGTTGAGTCAGAGAGACCGATAATGATTACCATACTTGTCTACCCTAAGCTCATGTGGCCTGGAAAAACCTGAGTTTCACCCGGAAATTATGTATCCATGTAGCTGCTTTAGAATGTAGATGATGCATTTAAATGTAAATAATACCCTATTAATATCCTCTTCAGGAAATTTATCTTACAGGTATTCTGATACACATGTGTGTGTGTGTATGTATATGTGTGTGCGTATATATATATATATACGCACACACATATATATATATGCATAAACATTCATTTGCAGCAGCATCTGAAATGGCAAACACTTGCATGTGTCTAAAGCAATGGAATAAATACAGAAATGTTAATAAGATAGAAAATGTCTAGGTACTGATATGGACATATCTCCAAGAAACACTTTAATATGAAAGCAGATGCAGGACAGCAGTGTGTATCATGTACAAACTTTTATTTTAAAATGTGAAGTGAGGATATTCTATATTTTTGTATCCTTGTACATGCATGAAAATCCTGTAATTATACTTAAGGAACTCCGAATAAGTCATCATTCATGGGAGTGGTGAAAATCAGAATTAGGAAGATGAGGGAAAATGATAGTAAAAAAAACTACATGATTATGTAACTTCTTAGTGTTTTTTAGGTTTTCAACTTTGTTATTTAAAAGTGAAATTAATTTCCTCCATTAAATAGGCATGTTATTAGCTAGCAGTGGGACTGAGGTACCTTACACCTTCACAAGGGATGTAACTACTTGAATATAGTAAAAGGATCAAATCATCTCATAAAGTCCATTACAAATAAAATATCAGAGACTAAATTATTGGTCATCCATTTTCTCTTAGCTATCCACATTGCACCTTCATGAGAAGAGAGATAGTAAGTAAACATGCAGACAGCAGAAAGGACTCAAGGGGTGAGTAATTGAAAACTTAGAGCAAATTTCTATATCCTACAGTACCAAAGTGTTTGAGGACACTTTGCTCTCTTCAGAATTGTGAACTGAGTCATGATTCTGTTTGTACCCTCACAATTGCCAAGATCCTTCTCAAGTTGAACTCATAAACCTGCAACCCTTCAAGCTATTCCCAGCTTCAACATACTCTTAATTGCAGCCTTTCTACCCCACTAACCATTGTTGAGCCCTTTATCCCATGAAACATTCTGTTGTCTTTTCAACCAGCAGTCATATGGAAAAGATAATATATAGCTAAATCCAACATTTAGGCTTAAATATATTGTATTTTCATTCTCTGACAAAGAAATTTTTGTGATCTGTTAATTCAGTTGAGGAGACTTATTAAGATAAAAAGTTAAGTTACTTGTAATTACACATTTCACAATGTAACTATTAGGTAAAATAAAAGGAGCTAATTAAGTGTATATGCGGAATGTGTGTGTGAGTGTTAGTGTATATGTGTGTGTATAATTATGTAATTTTTCATTTAGGCAAAACATTTCTTTATGACTAGAATTTCATAGCTGGGAAAGATCTTAAAAGATAAGTTTCAACTATCCATTTCATTGTCTCGGGAACTGAAACTCAGAGTGAATGAATGTGTACATAGTCGCAGACATAGTTACTGTTATTATTGCAACAACAGCTTTGTTGAGATACAATTCATGTACATAAAATCTGTCCTTATAAAGTGTACAGTTAAGTGGTTTTTAGTTTTTTCCACAAGGTTGTACAATTATTACCACTAATTTTACATCATTTTTATCACTGCAAAAGAAAAGCCATACCCATTAGCAATCACTTCCCATTCACCCCTCTGTCTAGGCCCTGGCAGCCACTAATGTACTTTCTGTCTCCATGGATTTGCTTATTCTGGACTTTTCAGATAAATAGAATCCTATGATATGTGGGCTTTTGTGACTGGTTTCTTTCACGTGGTTAAATGTTTTTAATGTTCATCAATGTTATAGCATATGTCATTTCTTTATTACTGAATAATAATCCATATTATGACCATACTACTTTTTGTTTGATCCATTCATCAGCTGATGAGCATTTAGGTTGTTTCCCCCTTTTGGGCTATTACGAATAATGCTGCTATAAACATTTTTATACGAGATTTTATGTGGCTGTATGTTTTGAGTTTTCTTGAGTTTTACCTAGGAGTTGAATCACTGGGTCCTGTGATAAATAATTCTATGTTAACATTTTGAGGACAGCTGCCAAACTTTTCCAAAATAGCTGTACTGTTTTAAATTCCTGCCAGCAATGCATGAAGGTTGAAATTTCTCCACATCCTCACTAACACTTGAAATTGCCTGCTTTTTTTTTTTTAAATTAAGCATGCTTGTAGGTGTGAAGTGGTATCTCATGAAGCCTTTGATGATTTGCCTTTCCCAAAAGACTCATGACTTTGAGCATCTTTTTATGTACTTATTGGCCACTTGTGTGTCTTCCTTTTTGTAATATATATTGAAATTCTTTGCCTATTTTTAAATTGGGTTATTTATCTTCTTATTGTTAAATTGTAAGTGTTTTTTGTGTATTCTCAATACAAGTCCCTAATCACATATATGATTTGCGGAATTTTGCTCTTATTCTTTAGGTTGGCTTTCTTTATGGTATCCTTTGATGCACACAAATATTTAATTTTTATGAAGTCCAGTTTATCTATTGCCACATTTTTTGTCCTATTTTAGAAACCATTTGCCTAATCCAAGGTCACAAAGTGACTCCTGTGTTTTATTCTAGGAGTTCATTTACATTTTTAACAATTCTTTCCCCAAAGGAATTGATCATAGGCAATTTGGCAATGTTAGAAAATAAACAAAAAGCAAAGAAGCTAGTAAGAATATGTTACATGTGTCTATATAGTAATTTTGTCTTCATTCATTCAACAAATCTATTTTGGATACCTGCATAGAAGCAAACATGGTATCAGGAGCTAGGTGCTTCTCTGTAATAACTAATTTAATTTTATCACCCATTCTTTGCGGTAGGTAGTATGATTATTTTTTTCCAAAAGGAAACAGAGAGTTAAGTAAGTTTACTTAAGTCACTGCGTTAATAAGGAGTGGGACTAGAATTAAAAGAGGCAGTCTGATTCTAGAGCCTATTTATAACCAAGCCAAGTAACATAGCCATTGAGAACACAAATGCCAGATTCAGGGAACCTGGGTTTGAAGAGTGGCTCCCATACTTCCCAACAATTAGACTTTGGGCTAGTTAATTAACTTCTTTCTGTTTCCTTCTTTGGAAAGTGCAAATAATAACCATAATAGGACTGTTATGGAGAATTAAATATATTTAAGTACTTCAAGTACTTTAAACTGTGCCTGGGACATTATTAATACTATAAAATATTAGTAATATCTGTTTATAAAAATAGAAGTGATCTATTCTCATGGAACTTACATTCTACTAGAGGAGATTGAGATTGAGTTAATAACGGTATATAATTATGTAATTATCGATTTTGGTAAGTGCTGTATGTACAAAAGGAGAAGAGTACAATTACAAGAAAACTATAAAAGGGATTAGGTAGTTCAGTGTACTGAAGTAGTTCTCCATCCTGTGCCATGCTGGATAAAGTCTTTTTATGCTTGATGTCTCAGATGTCTGTGCCATAATTCATGTTTTAATATGTGTAGAGTTTCAACGTATCAATGTATAAGGAGAAAAATTTTGATTAGGATGAAAGTGTCCCTGATTCTAATCTCAAAAGTAGGTCATAGCCTATATTCTGAAATACAAAAAAATTTCAGCACATGAAAATATTTCATAAGGCCATATTTCCTCTATACTGAGTTCAGTATAAGTACTTCAGTTCCTTTTTTAGAAATGAGGGTATCAGTCATACAGCATTAAAATAACATTAAATAATTTCAAGGTAATAAAAGCACATTTATCCCTGTAAATTTCAGGTCTTTGGTCTTAGAAATACTCAAAAGTCAAGCAAGTCACTCTCATTGTAGTGTTACTGTAAAACACCCAGTAATGTTAAGCATGATGATTAGAATTTGAAAAAAATATGTACAAGACACCTGGTTTAGGAACAGAAGGCAGGATAGTATTATGTGCAAATGAATGGGGGCATTTTGCCTTGGGAAGTACCAAGAGCTTTCTCCCTGAAGAGTAAGGGGACTTTCTGGTCTCCTGTTTCTAATCAGATGGTCCCACATTTAAGCTTTCTGTCTGGAAAACAAATGAAGTCAATACTATTCTTTTATAATTTAAGTAGTTTTCATATAAATTATTAAAAATAATATAGATTAGCATAAAAATTACCATGTCATGTATATTGTTATGAAATCTGTATTTTCTTTAATTAATAAAAAATTGGGCAGCCATTTTCTCCCTTTTCACAGCCAAGCACACACTGACCTGTTAATTCTGCCAATAGAAACTTGTTGGTTAGAATGGACACTGAAAGTTTGGAAGAAAAAACAACAACAACAAACATCATAAATAGATGAGACAGAGCTGGGTAAAGGCATGGAGTCTTTCATAATTCACCTGAGCAAGATTTCTTTATCCCAGGTCTGACAAGAAACATTTCTAGAAGTTAACAAAAGTAGGGCAAGGGAAATGTGTATGTGTGTCTATGTGTGTAGAAAGGGGAATATCCCAGTGAGCATAACTAATGAGTCCTTAAATGGATTGTATTTGCTTATATACACTTGAAGATAAAATAAGCCTGAATAAGTTGCAGGCCAGTTGGGCAGTTGCTTAAGGTACCACTCGATTTAGAAAAGCTGAACAATCACCCAACATATAAATAGGTGAAGAATATTAAAAACATCTGCAAAGAAGGTTGGAAATTTCTCTAAATAAATTTTGAATTTTTCTACCTAGGGTAACATTAGAGGGTATCTTTGTTTTTCCCTCCGCCTGCCCAATCCTATCACCACTACACACACCTGAGGTTTAGCCAATCCTGGATAAAGAATAGTATCACTATTGGACATGGGCAGTACACTGGCCAAGTTTTGGTTAGGAAAAAAGACTTTAAGATCAACATTTAGGCTGTAAGACTTGTAACACAGAAAATTACTCGTGAAACTCTAAGGTTTTCCTTCAGATGTGGCCCCTTCCTTTCTCTATCTTGATATTCTGAGGAGGTAGGAAAGTTGAAGCTGTTTGTGGGGTCCATCTCTCTGCCCCTTACCCCTCATCAATTACATACTCCACTGTGCTTTCTATTATGCTTTGCTGCCTTAACCTTGAGAAATGAGGAGACTGTGTAAACAATACAAATGTTGGGGGATAGGGATAGGGAAAGGCAATTTATTGGTTCAATTTCTTTTTTTAATAATATTTTTTTATTTATTTATTTTAGCATAATCGCCTCCAGTCCCGTCCATGTTGCTGCAAATGTTGGGTAATCATTCTTTCTGATGGCTGAGTAATATTCCATTGTATATATGGACCACATCTTCTTTATCCAGTCATCTGTGGAAGGGCATCTCGGCTCCTTCCACAATTTAGCTATTGTGGACAATGCTGCTATGAACATTGGGGTTCATATGGCCCTTCTCTTCACTATGTCTGTATCTTTGGGGTAAATACCCAGTAATGAAATCGCTGGATCATAGGGGAGCTCAATTTTTAACTTTTTAAGGGACTTCCACACTGTTTTCCAAAGTGGCTGTACCAACTTGCATGTAAGAGGGATCCCCTTTTCCACATCCTCTTCAACATTTGTTGTTTCCTGCCTTGTCAATTTTTTGCTATTCTAACTGGCATAAGGTGGTATCTCAAGGTGGTTTTGATTTGAATTTCCCTGATGGCTAATGATTTTGAACATTTTTTCATGTGTCTGTTAGCCATTTGTATGTCTTCATTGGAAAAGTGTCTATTCATATCTTCTGCCTATTTTTTGATTTGATTATTTGTTTCCCGTGTATTGAGTTTGAAAAGTACTTTGTAGATCTTGGATACAAATCTTTTATCGGTAGTGTCATTTGCAAATATCTTCTCCCATTCCGCTGGCTGCCTCTTAGTTTTTTTGACTATTTGCTTGGCTGTGCCGAAGCATTTTATCTTGATGAAGTCCCACAAGTTCATTTTTTCTTTTGTTTCTCTTGCCTTTGGAGATGTGTCATGAAAAAGTTGCTGTGGCCGATAAATTAAAGTTAGCTGGGGAATCCTCCAAGGCTGGATAAGCCATTGCTTGTGCTGGGGCCTGTTTCTAGGAGGAAGACTGATCTTGAGGGCTTATACAAAGAATTGTACATTCTTAAAACTTTGGGAGCTGGGGAAGGAACTGGGGTGGGGAGGCTAATGGCCTTGCTCTCCTCCCTACCCACTAGGGTTTCAGTGAAGGTGATTCACTGTTAAATGGAGAATGCCACACCCCTGGGAGAGAGTCTTTCAGCAATGGTTAAGGATTGCACTCCTTCTCTGTATCTAAGTTTTGTTTTTTGCTTTTTATCACCACTTTGAACATTTGTTTTTAGTAAGGAGACATGTTCAATTTTCTTTAATCTTTAAGTCTGCTACACTGCAGTTTTACATTCATGTATTTTGCTGATGATCCTTCTTTTACATTATTTTAAACTTATCTCTAATATTCAGTCATGCTTATATATTCAAATATTTTGTGTTTTTACCTTTTTTGGTGCTTTATTTCATATTCTTAGTGTCCTCTATCTCTGAAACGTAAAATTTACCAACCTCTAAATCTCCCAGCTTTAGGTTTTTAACTTTATCTTGATAACTTATATGACTTTAATGTATCATAATTCCTTTAAGGATATTATATATTTTCCCTGATACTCATCTATTTAATCTATCACCATCAGCATCTTTTAGGCTTTTATGTCTCTAATTTGTTTCTGTTTATTTTGTTTTTAAACTTTATTTTATTCCCATGCCATCTCTTCTCATTTCTTTATTTGATTTCTTTTTTCTTTAGTTCTTGTTTTTTTTTCCTTATAATTTGGTTTGCGGTTACTGTGCAAAAAAAAAAAAAAAAAAGCCAACCCAGAAAAACAAACAAAACAAAACAAACCTGTGTCATAGGAGCAGTGGCATGGAGAGAGAGAGAGGGTTTTCTTTCCTGTAGTTATCACAGAGTTGACTTTCCATTAATATATCCCCATTCTTTTAAAGAGACCCCTTCAGACAAACCCCACAAGATTCTAGAGACTGCAGATTAACTCTAGAGAACTATAGTATATTATATGTGGATAGCCTTGATTTGTAGACATTTATTGCTTCCTGATACATTATGCCACTCAACTTAAAATTCATTGTGTCTCAGATGGTTTTTCTCTTTTTTAAATACTCTTTACTTGGGATGCCACTCAGGCACCCCAGGTGACTCTGGGTTTCCACTCCGACTGTGCTCTTCCGGTCATAGAATCCAGCTCCTTATCTGGCTCCATGCTCAGTGTGGAGTGTGTTCGAGACTCCCTTTATCTGTCCCTCTGTCCTTCCCCACTGCACTCTCTCTCATTCTCTCTCAAATAAATAGATCGATCTTAAAAAAAAAAAAAAATTTCTCACCTATTTCGCCCATTCCCCTACCTGCCTTTTCTCTTGGAATCACTAGTTCTTTGTATTTAGTAGTTTGGTTTTGTTTGCTTGTTTGTTTGTTTGTTTGTTTCCAGACAGTGTTACTTTTGTAGGTGAATTTAAAAATTACCGTTTCAAACACTTATTTCTCAAAATTGGGACTTGAGAACCTTCAGGAACTTGAATTTTTAAAAGATATCAGTTGCTGGCATAGTAAAACATTCAATGATATGTGGAAATGAAACATAATATTTAACAAATTAAAAATGTGCACAGTAAATATATTGTATATCTGTGTTATAAATGAAATTGATCCAAATATCGATTTAGGTGAATATGAAACTCCTTCCTGCATATTAGGATTCAGCACCACTGCAGATATTCTGGCAACGAGGAAAGAGAGGTACAATTCGTATACTTAGAACTTGTTCAAGGGGTGTACCCTGGTCCCAGTCAGTTTCGGTCTGTCATTTTGTGCAACATTTGCTGCATTATTTTGCTCTTGGATATTGCACTAGCTTTTCTTTGCTGTCAGCATTCCTAATAAAGAGAGAATCAGGATATGGCTATGAAAAGAACATGGTCTGGGTATTCCGCCTGTAGTTCAAAAGACTCCTCATATTGACTTTGTAAGAAAATATAAATGTTATATCCAAGCCTGATGTAGCTGTTGAGCCTTTTTCAAGCTATCTTGATTGTGGCCATATGCTTTGCAATGCCGTTAAACTTTATGTGTTAGAACAGACCTAACACGACTTTCTGGGAAGCATCTTTGATCTGCCCTTGAGAACTCCTCAACCCTGTATCTTTGTGTAGTGGACTTCACATTTGGGCACACAATTTCATTAGGCTTCTTTCCTCCACAAGGGAGATTGAGTGTTATACTCTTTGTTGACTCTGAAAACATGGCAGTACATTTAGCTGAACACAGGAGAGCTTCCTTGTTAGGAACCATATTTTGAACTCACTCTATGTCAATATCTACAAAAGCCTGAGTTGATAGATGCAATTCATGCATCCACAAATATTTATTTATTGTACGTCTATTTTGTATGCAACCCCAAATACTTTTATGGGCATTGGCAACAACAAATTGAATAAATTAGACAAAATCTCTGATTGCATGGAGCTGACATTCTATTAGAAACACAATTTTTGCACAGAAGTGATACATATAGTGGGGAAGAGCTTAAATGCTGAAGTTATACCTGGATTCAGATCTTGGACACAGTTTGGATGTGTGCTCTTGGGTTTCTCTTATTTCACTTGGGAAATGCATATAGCAATACAGGTTAAGTCATTTACCTGAAACTCTTGGGGGCAGATAAGTTTCAGAATCCAGAAATACTGGATTTTTATTTATTTATTTATTTTTTTTTTTTAAAGATTTTATTTATTTGACAGAGATAGAGACAGCCAGTGAGAGAGGGAACACAAGCAGGGGGAGTGGGAGAGGAAGAAGCAGGCTCACAGCGGAGGAGCCTGATGTGGGGCTTGATCCCATAACGCCAGGATCACGCCCTGAGCCGAAGGCAGACGCTTAACCGCTGTGCCACCCAGGCGCCCCCAGAAATACTGGATTTTTAGAAAGGTAATATTGTACATATCTATATAATATGTAATAATCTCAGCAGATCTGCTAAGCAACTTGTACTTTCTCAAAGAAACATTAATAGTCATTCACAGTGAAATGAATGAAAACTATAACTTCACTCCAGTACAGGACAACAGTTCCCATCAAAAGTTCTTGTGTGTCAGATTTATGAAAAAATAAGCAGCAAAATCCTAGCTTTTGGTTTTAACTGTGTTTTTGGATATCAGAATTATATCTAAGTGTTTATAGATCTATCGTACCTACTTCCCGAGATTGTTATGGTGACTGACGAAGGCAATTAATGTCTTCTTAGCAGGTTCTAATGTGTGGTGAGTTTGTGTCTATCATTTTTTTTTTTTTAGATTTTATTTATTTATTTGAGGGAGAATGGGAGAGAGAGAGAGCATGAGAGAGGGGAGGGTTACAGGCAGAAGCAGACTCCCTGCTGAGCAGGGAGCCCAATGCAGGACTCTAGGATCATGACCTATGATGAAGGCAGTCACTTAACAAACTGAGCCACCCAGGCACACCTTGTGTCTATCGTTAATATCAACATTGGTCTGGCTATTTCTTTAGTAAGTAAAAAACAAACAAAAATTATTATTGAATCAGCCATTCCAGCAGAAAATTGTATATTGAACTCCTTTCATTTGACACCATACGTCACCCCAAATTATTTTTACAAAGTGGACCTTGAGGATTTTTCTGTGGAAACATTAAGATATGGAGCCTTGTAAAACTTGCTGCGCTTTCTATGTGTTCTTGGTATAGTGTTTCATTCACCATAATTTCCTCCTTTTCTTGATTTTTAATACATTTACTTTTTACAGTTTTCACCTGTTACGTTGTAAGGATTTTTGCATGCTGTCTCCAGCCTCTCTAGCAAGGCATTTCATATACAATAAATTTGTACTTTGTGTGTATATGGTGTATTTATTCTCTTTGCTTTCTCCACATTTTCAGAGCCAAGATCCATCACCTATTCACCAAAAATCCTTATTTTCTATTTTTGTTAGAGATATATAATCTATTTGTGTGTATGTGTGTGTATTTAAATTGGCTCTTATGAGATAACCTAGAAAAGTAACCGTCATTTATATTCTGATTCTTTCAGGAAATAAGTTAGAAGTCTTACTTGCAGTTCAATATTGAAATAAAACTCTTTTTGAAATTGGAGAATAAGCTATGTGCCAACTGATTTATTGCATATTTAAGAAGAGCATTTGTGTTTCATCATAAAAGCAAATTGTTTCTTTGCATTATAAATTACGAAAGTCTTAATATGTTTCTTTTCTGAATCTCCTAATTCTGAAAATGTAGAAGTGAAGGAAAAGAAAAAGAGAAGAGAACAACATTTATTTTTTGCCTTTGATGATAATTTTTCTGTAATGTTGATCTGTAATTTTTATACTTCTGCCTTTTATTTAACTTCAAAGATTTTTATTTACCACGTAAAATAATTTTAAATTTAGAAATAAATTATTTTATGAGTTAGTCACATCTTATTCTTCTCCACTTTCACATTAATTTTTTACAGTTAAACTTCATTAACTGAAAATTTGTAATAACAATAAGTATTCTTTCCTGCCATTGCCTTTAGCATCATTATTAGCCCATCCACACACCCTGTTGCATTTTACAAGGCAGAAACACTGAATTGCTTATGGGTCGCCAAACATACCCTGGCATTTCAGACTTTTATTTCTTTGCACTTGTGCTTCCTTTGCCTGTAATAAGTGTCCTCCTCTCCTTTGTTCACTGGAGCAAATCCTGTGACCCTCAACCTAAAGTGAAGGTTATTACTTTCAAAAATTTTCTGTTGACAGTCCTAAGGAGCATTCTTTTGTTTTACTTATGATATTCTTCTGTATTTTCTCTTTATCTTATACACATGTGCATTTTTGCATTTATGGTATCATATTATATAAATTTTTACAAGTTTCTTGAGAGGAGGCCTGTGGCTCATTCATCTTGGTGCCCCTAACAAAGCAGTCCCTATATTTTTTGTTGATTGCATATGCATATAAAATAATTGGATTAAAATTAAAAACTGATCCAGTTGATGGAAAGATGAAAATGCTAGACTGAGACCAGTTGATAATCTCGATGATGGAAGAGGTGGAAGATTGCAAGATGTTTAGATGTAGACCTTGAGTTTGTGGTGCTAAAGCACCGTCCAAGTCAGTAAAGTTATGGATGTGGGCTAAAGGAGAAAGATTAGACTTGAAGTATAAATCAAAAAGGAAGAAAAAGTGCCAAAGTAATAAAACAACAAAAAGAACCTACAGAACCAACTTTTGCATGTTGAGGAATGCCACCACTTAAGGCATTTACATGTGCAAAGTGATTGTGAAGGATTTTAAAAGGATGGGATGAGAAATGCAGCAAGAGAAGGGGGAGAGATTGTCCTGGAAACCGAAAGGTGAAGACAGTCTCAAAAAGAAGTAATTGTTAATAGAGTTCAATAACTGTATCTGGGAAACACTGCTGATGTTAGTTGCGGCAGTTTTGTTGCAATAATGAACAAAGAAGCTTAAGACTGTAGTGTTTTGAAGGATAAATGGATTAAAAAAAAAAAAAGATGGTGTCTCCAGATTGTGAGGAGGAGCATGCTAGATTGTGCTAGAGGAGGCTGTGGGATTGTCGGGATTTTTTAAATGTAGGAATAACCTAAGCATTTTAAGATTAAATTAAAAATAGGTTGAAATAAGGTTACAATAAAAAACTAGAGAGAGGGATTGAAAATTGATAACAAAATAGGAATCATAGATCATCTGATAAGCAGGATAGCTTTGCCTTGAGACTGGTTACATGTGGTAAAGGCTTGACATCATAAATAAGTAAATTTGTAGACTTGTAGAACATTAATTTGAGGAAATTGCTGCATCATGTCTGTTTTCTCAGTGAAGTAGAAAATAATGCCATTGTCCATGACAACAGCTAGTGGGAAGGTTAGGTTTTATCAGAATGATAAAAGTTAAGAACAGTTGTTTGGGGGCGTAATGAGGAAGCTGACTAGAGATATATAGAAGGATTATCAAGCAGCTCTGAAGATTCAAAAATTAGTCTGAACGTGTTGAATCTTTGGGGGCTCAAATCTACAAAGCTTGTGTGATTTTGTCGAGGGGACCTTAGTAGCTAGAGAAAGGAAACAGATGACTGTTAATGCAAGTTTGGAGTTTTTAAGAGTAAATCCTGCATAAACAGAGGCCAGAAGCAGCAGTGGCAGCAGCAGCAAATGAGTTAGCATATGGATCAGATAATAATCGAGAGGATGAACACTAGGTTGAATCTGAGGTAGAGAGAGAAAGCCAGAGGGAGTTGATGCTTAATTCATCATATGGCTGATGATATTAGTGATGGTTATGAGCTTTCCTAGAGGCTGGGACAAAGAAAAACTTTTGGTTGTGAACAGTTAGTCTAGAAAGTAACTTCTCCTTGGAAATACCTTTATGTCTCCAGAGTTCGTCTTGGTTGTAAATTCTATATTACAGTATATACATTCTGCATGGAGATTTTTTTTTTTCAGATTTAGTTTCCGTTAGTAGGATATTCATCTAACTAGCACTAATTTTCATTGTTAACCATTTATAGGGTTATGTCCAAGACTGATATTTTTATAGGAAAAAAACTCAGTAGAATATTTTATAACTAAAATTAAAACATGAATTTAAAATCTCAGGGATTGATTGATTGTAGTGCCATGGTAAAGTATGTGAGCTTTTCATTACTTCATAAAAAAAATCTTTTTCATTCCACTTCTGTCAGGATATCCTAGACAAGAGTTTTGTTAGGTTATCCAGAGCATGCTTTTTACCCTGCCTTATTATTTACTGGGGAAGAACAAGATAAATTAAATGAGTCATCCTTAACCTATAAGATTATCTTTCATAACTTGTTACAATTGAAAAGCAGTGTCTGACAAGTTTTGTCATCTAATGTTTTATTTACTTGTATCATTGCTGATATATCCTAACAAAATTGTTGATATTAGCAATAATTCACCTTCCTACATCATTTTATTGTTAATAAGTTATTTTCATGTACATTATCTCATGTACACTAAATTGCATTAAACTCTACAGCAAAGATACATCATTTTAATGGTCAGAATGGTGGCAAAAATGATTGCTAACTAGTTTATTAATGATAATGTGATAATTCATGAAAATAGTTTTTCTCTTTGATAAAGAAAAGAATACACTGTGATTATGCTTCCATAAATAATAAAAATTGGATTTAAATGTATTATATATACATTTAAAATCCTAAATTAAAAAATTCTAAATATAGGTAACAGAAAATTTAGAAACTCTATGAAAATGATTTGAGAGTAAGATACTTTGAAACATAATGCCAAAGACAATTCACTAAATTATCTTGAACAAATGGCTCCATTTCTTTTCTTTATTTTTCCTTATTGTATTTTGTATCAACAACTTTGAACAGAATTAAGATTATTAAATAATGAATAATTGTAATAGTGTGAAATAGAAATAATAATTCGAGTAAGGAAAATATAAAGCTCCTACTCTCCAAGAACCCATAGTCTAGTAGACTATATAATTATAATAGAAAGGTGAAGGTACAGTGATCATCACATATTCAATAATTCAATGAATGTTATTTTTAATACCAAGTATTTACTAAACACTAGCTATAATAGCATTCAGGTATTATGTTATGTGCCATTGTGGAACCTATACTTTAATAAATATGAAGTGGTGATTGTGAATCAAATAATTAACAAAAAATAAAATTGTGATAGTTATATGTGATAAGAAGGAACAATACACACAGTACTACATCGTATAACGCAAGATTCTAAGTGTAGTCTTGGTGGTCAGAGATGCTTCTCTAAGGAAGTGATCACTGAGCTGAAATTTGAGAAATAAGCATAAGTGACAGCAGTGAGCATGTTCAGAGGCCCTGTAGCAGGAATGGGTTTGGTAAATGCAGTAAATTAAGGGAAGGCTAAAATGGCTGGAGGACAGAGTAAAATGGCGGATGGTATAATGAGGCCAAGTGAAGGTGAAGAGCAGACCGTTAAAGAGGTTAGGTTATGAAAAGGGTGGAACTAGTAGATTTGTGAACTGATCATATTTGCGTTTTTAAAATGTCACCCTGGCTATAATGTAAAAGAAAGATTGAAGAGGACTAAGAGTATATGTAGATGGGTGAACAAGGAAAAAGGTGATGATGGTAGCTTGGACAGAGGGAAGTGGAGGCAGATTCAAGATTTAATTATTGGATAAGATAGAGATGAATTACTAATGATTTTGTAGAGAGCAAGGAAAAAAAAAAGATGTCAAGGATGACATCTAGAGTTCTCACTTACTTAATTAGGTGATTGTGGTACTATTTACTGAGGTTGGATCTATCCCTCCATCTCCCCAAAAAGGACATGAGTTCAACGTTTGTTGAGACACCATAAATGGTATGTTAAGTAGGTCATGCTAGTGGGAAACTCCATTTCCCTGGTCTCATTTTTCTATGAGGAAGAACTCCTAAAACAATAATATGCTGAATCTTTCACCTTACCTTTTACTCAGTCCTCTCCAGAGTAGGTGGAAAGATTATCTGGTTAATGATTTTGGGGGAGGAAACTGATATAAACATATTCTCTCTCTTCCTCTCCTTTCTCTTTTCCTTTCCCCCTCTTCCTTCTCCATTTTCCTGTCCATTCCCATCCCTCTCTTTGTCTCTATTTCTTTGGTAGAGTTAGATATTTCTGCTTATCTCCAGAGAGCTTAAGAGCTTAATTAGTGAGTCTCTGTTACTTGAGATAAGCTTGGGATAACATAGACAGGCCTGTCCTTTTCAAGTGTGGCATGTTGCAAGCCTGTTTTGGTCAGAGATATAATGTGGACTCTATCTAAGCAGTCTACCAGTAATAAGGCTTAATATTTTAATCCTCCATTTGTCTTTCTCCTGTGATTGTTTCTTAATTGGCTTTTAACTTATGTGGGGAAGGGAATGTGGTTTAGATTACCTAACATTCTTATATGTAGCTCAAGAAATGAGTAATCTGCCTCTATGGGTAATTGAAGCTGTGGATATGGATTTGAGTGCCTTGGGAGAAAATTGAGAAGTAGGTGGATAACCAAAGAACCTGAACTGAATGTCAGCCCAGGTAAATTAAAATAAGGGCTAAACGCTATCAAATAAATGTCAACAACATGAACATTGTATCTGTGAATTTAGCAAATGCTGTGAGAGTTGGATCTCAGATTGAAGTAGTATCTGTCTGTTTGGTGATGGTGACAGGTTTAAGTAGTAAATACTGCTTTGGTACTCTTGTATTCTGCTTCTTAAACTTGAGTAGGAGTTAGAAAATGGAAGAGAATAAGCAAACCATGGGAGGAAGAAGATAGTGCACAATTTCAAATCACCCTCCTACTTCCTTTTTTTCCTCAAAGAACATCTCTGAGGGGAAGGTGGAGGGCGGGAGAGATAATTGGGTCATGGGCATTAAAGAGGGCACTTGATATAATGAACACTGGGTGTTATATGCAACTGATGAATCACTAAATTCTACCTCTGAAACTAATAAAAAAAAAAAAAGAAAAATAACATCTCTAAGAACAAGTACTTTTTTAGAGCAGCTTTAAACAGAAGAAAAAAAGTTTTACCAGAACCATTTTAGGACACTTATAAAGATCATTCATATGAACAATAGTAGTAATCATCAGAAAATAATTTCTGAAAATTAAAAATATACCTATTTTAATTACTTGAATAATTCAGAATTACACTGTTGTTTGAAAATGTACAAAGGGTGTATCATCCATTTCGTAATCTTTACTGTGAAGCATCAGAACAATTTAAGTGTGAATTGGTTCAAGCATAGTTTTAGCATATAACTTATTCTTGGGGTTTATACTAATGTCTACAATAAAGAGACTTTAGCTCTTCCTCCAAAAAAAAATCAGTTGCCTGAAAAACATCCACTTTCCTTTAGGGAATTCTGCAATGATTACAAACCCATCCTTTCACAGTTGTTTACTATAGCTTTGCCAGGTAGCATATATAATACTAAACTATCAAATAAATTTGATTGGATCAATTCATTATGTATATGTTACATTTGTCCGGTAATTATCATCATAAACATAAAGTTTAACACATAGTGTGCTGCCATTATGCAGATAGCAGCTATTAAAGAATGCATAGAATTGAAGATTTGATGACAATTTTGTGATTATTCTATGTAAACTTCAACCAATACAAGAATTTGTTTATCCCTAAAGATCAATTATTAGAATTGTTTTAAATAATGCTAAGAAAGGGAAGGTTGCATGCTTGTAAGACACATCATACTTTTTGTTTTGATAGAAGGGATTTTTTAATATTTGATTTGCCTCCTACTAATTTCAATCCCTAGTTCTGTCCTTCACATTAATACATAAATATGTAAAGCAATTACTACTTGCACATGATAGCTTTACAAATAGATAAAGCTGCCATGGCATTTACACAGTAATTTTTTTTAACACATATTCTCTGCCAGTTACTACATTAAGCCTAAAACGGTCAATGAGAATAGGTCTTGATTTTCTTCAGTTCTATCACTTGTTCTTTCATACGGCTGGTTTCTAAATACCTCCATATTGTGCATGAACACCTCTGAGAGCTATATTAAACATTTTCTTATATTTAGTAATAATTATGTAAATCACAACAAGTAATATTTTTAGTACTATTTATATGGTAGGATCTGTGCAAAGTATTTTATATTTATTAATTAAATAAGTACCTAGTGGTGCCTTCTGCATGTCCAGTACTTGAAATTAGTATATTGGGAGAACGGATATAGGAGTTAGAACTTATACAATTGTGGGAGGAGATTGGGAAATAATGGAATGGAGAGGGGAATTAGAGGATCTGAGAAAAGTTCACCTATCAGCCTTCTTAAAGCAGTGCTGTTAGTGACATAGAGTTAACATAAAAACGCTGAGAACCAAGGCACATTCAGTAGCTGGAATGGGACTGCAACTGGAACATTGTGGAGAAGTTGGTTAGAAGCTTTTGCCTTTGTGAGCTCTGTCCCTCTAGATCCATGGTCACATATCTGATAGTAGGCCTAAGTCTGCTGTTCAAGTAGTGCTACTAGTGGAAAGAAGAATAGAAACAGAAAAGAAGAGAGTGAGGACAAGTTAGAGCCTGCTGGGTACCTCTATATCAGTCACTCTGTCTGATGCCAAAGTATGCTTAGAAGATAATGACACTGCCTCACTTTCATCTTCCAAATCTTTTGCAAATTCCTCTTTTGTCCATCTCTAACTCAGTACGATAAATGGAAGATGATTCTGGGCAACATAACTCTTAGCTTAACTAAGTTGACAGAAGAAACCTACAAGGTACTGTTTTAGACACTTGGGGTTCAATAGTGTGTGAGCAAGACAAAAAATTCCTTGCTTCTTATAACTTATATTCTAATGGTAGAATCAGAAAATAGTCTAATAAGTATTTTATTTAATGTCAAATGTCAGAAAGTGCAACATAAATAATTAAGCTCTGTAGACAGGAGATTGTAGTGAACCAATAATAGAAACATGGAGAACCAATGGTAGAAATGTTGCTGTAGCCTCAGTGAAAGATGTTGAGAACTCAGACTGGGAGGATAGCCTAGCCATCTTCGCAGTAAAAAGTCATATCCTGAATCTGTTTTATAGGGAGAACTATTAGTTGTTAAGGAGGAAGATGAAGGATGCTAATGCTTTTGAGCATATGAGTGTAATTCCAGTGGTATTTGCAGAGATGGGGAAGGATGGAGCACAAATGAGTTTGGATGAGAAATTAAGGCCTGTTGGAAGTCAAAGTAGAGATTTTATATTGATTAGGCAACTACACAGAAAGGAGTTGAGATCAGGGAAGAGGTGGAACTGCAGATGTACATTTTGGAGTTACCTGAGTCCATAATATATTTGAAGACAGAAAGGCTGGAAGAAATTACTGGGGAAGATGATGTGGAGTTTAAAAAGAAAAGAGGTGGTTATTTTCTGGTGAAATATGCTTAAATAGAGGGAGTAATACTTCCTATGCATTATCTTATTTATATCTCATTTTCCTTTACAAAACATGAGAGTTAATTTTCAATAATATGTTGAACATCCTAGAATAAAATTTAAGCATACAGAAGTTAGGTGCAAGAGATAACCAGGATAGTTAAATTACAAAGCCAAAAGTAAGTTAGCACAGATGTATTGTATAAAGATATTGATAGACGTGAACTGAAGATTTGTTTACAATAATCAAAACAAGAGGAACAACACAATTAATTAAACTAATTAAATTAGAAGATTTATAATGTCCATAAATTTAAAAAATAGAAGAGAGAATGAAAAGGAAAGGTTACTCTTCGGGAAGTCTCTGGAGCTTCCACTGCATTTGAAGATGTGTTAAAACTATTTCATTTGAATTGTCCAGGATGTTACCTATAATGGCAGGTAGCATTTGGGTTTCTTACAACATCCCATCGTTACTTAGATGAAATTCAATAAAAACAATTCTACAGGGGCCCAAGCAGTCTGACACAAGCTCATAATTCTCTAGTACTGTCTTGATCCACAATAAAATACATTTATTTCAGGGAATGTTCCATAAAATTCTCTCAACTAGGATTTGATAATTATTAGATAATTATATAATTAAAAGAGTTCAAGGTTATCCTCTCTGCAAAGGACCTGTATCCCTTTTGCTTCCTGTCTGTCTGCGAGTTAAATATGAGACCACATATTCCAATGTTTTTCTGTGGGGTGTTATGTGTAGAACTGGACAATACTGCGAATACTCTGTGATTCTAGTGTGATATGGTAAGATGACCAACTCCTTTGGGTGAAGTAAATTGGTTTTTTAAATTCAGTTCAAAACTTTTAGTGATGATTTTTTGGTAGTCAACAACGTTCGTGATGAGGACCAGAATGATAGTTGAAAGTAATTCCCTATCACCACTGACACACAAGAACCAAAAATGTAGTTGGAAATACCTATCAAACATCTGGAAAAAGACTAAAAAAACAACAAATAACCGAACAACTTATTTAATATGGAAAGAAAGTCTCAAGATGAATGTGTAAATCAATTTAACAAACTTATTTCCTCACCATTTTGACATGGTAATAATATTCTTTTGAAATAAATGAAAATAAAGGCACATTTCTAGCTCTTCTAATACTTCAACAAAAAATTGTCCACTTACACCAAGAATTTTAATAACAAAAAGGCCTGTCTATTATACTACTATCAGTAAGAAAGACTCAAAAGTTGCTTGTACTGAGATGAGCTAATAACTATTATTATTTACTAGAAATAAAACAGCATAATGAATAAGGGTGAAACATAATTCCCATGACTATCTAAATTGTATTTTAAATGGTAAGATTAAATTTTAAATTGCTATTAAACAGTTTAGTAAGGCAGTTAAATTTTCAGTTGTGCTGAATTCAGCAGAAACTTTAAGGTTATTATAATAATTACAAGAATTTTCTTGGCTACCAAGCAAAACAAGTATCTTATAGCAAATAGTTTAAATATAATTTTCTGTTGGAAAGAAGTAAAGAAGATGATTTTTTTCCACATGAGTATGATTATTAAGTAGACAACAGCAAATTCAACAAAGAAAATCCATCTTTGAAGTGTACTAAAGGATGACTGTTTTAGATATGGCAATTAATCACTGTATTATTTATAATACTTTAGGAACAGCTCACACTGCATTAATTGTTGATAACTTCTGCTTAATTAACAAGACTGCCCACAGATGTCAAACATGAGCACAAAAACACACTTGAGATAAAAAAATATATATATTAGCTAAGGAATGAGAATCACAAAATGAAACACTTCAACTTGCATCCAAGTTCACCTGTTTGAACTTTCATACTTCCACTCGATATTTTATCAGTCAGTGCTTTCTTCCCAAGGTTGAAGAGTACTACTTAAGATACAATCTATATTGTATGGTGTTTTAATTAGAATGAGCCCTTCTCTAGTATGTTTGTAGTTTATTCTGTACTGGCAGCTTCCTGCTTTCCCACACAGATTATGTAGATTTGACTAGAGTGCTAAAACAGACTGGAATTACATTGCCTAGTTTAAATCTTGGCTCCATCATTTCCCAGCTGTGTGATTTAGAGCAAGTTACTCAACCTTTCTGTACCCCCATTTCCTAACTTACAAAATGGAGCTAGTAACGTCATTTAACTTAGAATGAGAATTAAAATAACATATTTAAAGTATTGAACAGTGTCTGACTATACAATAAATATTAGCTAATATTTTAATTTGTTATTATTATGATCAGAAACATTATACCAGGGGTCTCTGGGTGGCTCAGTCCATTAGGCGTATGACTTTGGCTCAGGTCATGATCTCAGGGTCCTGGGATCCAGCCTTGCACTGGGCTATCTGCTCAACAGGGAGTCTGCTTCTCCCTCTCCTTCTGCGTCTCCCTCTGCTCTTGCTTTCTGTCTCTCTGTCTCTCTCTCTCAAATAAATAAAAAAAATCTTTTTTTTTAAAAAAAAATATTATACTGTAGATTCTTAGCTTTCTATAGTTCTATCCTCCTTAGGCTTGGAGACATGTCCCAATCCAACCCATTTTCTTTCTCTTTAGCATTTCACTTTAACACCTGAGCATTTGTACGCACATAGTACAAATGCAATAAATGCCTTATGATTCAACATACAGTTCTGCCTTTCTGTGGAACTTATACCTGCTATGTCTCTTGCATGTGGTGTCTTTAGATATTTGATCAATTTCATGTCTGAAATTCATCTTGGATTTTATGAGACTATAACTAATAATGAGACCCTGGAGCATTGACAGCCAGCATTGAAATACTTAGAGTAATACAAATTCCTAGGACTAGAGAGTGTGTGACAGCATGATGTACAAAGATCTTTTATGTAATGTCTGAAGCAGGAAAATGGGAATTAGGGTGGACAAAGTAAATGCTTAAAGATATGTTAAAACAATGTGACGTGGTTGAGAATAGCAAAGAACTGCAGATGTCTAATAAACCTAGTGTTCCCATTTTTAATTAAAAGCCGTAGTCAAGTGCTAATGCTAAAGTGAAGGAATAGAAGTATAGCAAAGCTTTCAGATATATAGAAGTGATAGCTTCATGTGAATGCAAAAGCTGTTTGTTAAGTTAGGCTCCTTAGCCACTCAGGTGTGTAGAGAACAATAATAGAAATGTTTCCTTTTTGAAAAGGAAATACAACAGCAAAGAACATGAACAAATATATTTTCTTTGATTCTTGAATGGCACAATGTTCAGGGTTAAAAGACTTTGGATTATATACTATGTATAATGGCTGTATACCTTGTCTTTCCATTGCTCTAGACCCTTGTTTATGGACCTAACGGGTCCTCCCCTCTCTTCTATCCCTATATAATATGCTCACAGAGCATAGCTTCATCTCCAAAGAAGCCATCTGAAATTAACTGACAGGAAATCATATCTAGTCTGGGAGCTAATCAATGACTCATGTGTTTTAGGATGGTGGATGTTGGACATAAATGCCTATGTTAGTGACTGGATGCAGATTTTTGACCACTGGCATCTAAACTTACTGGGTCATTTCCTTTCAAGTTCACCTACTAGGAACTCAGTCCATACTAAATTGATAATTTACTTAATGGACTTGATTCTGAATTCAGTCTTTTATTTGTTTGCCCTATCATTGGCTTGATGTTTTACTAATTCTTGAACCGTGTTCTTACTGAAATTTCTGTAAGGATGCTCCAAATAACACATATTTTCATTCCTACATCAGTCTTCTTTTCTGTAGTATCAATTCTGGCTTCTTTAGTGTTTTCCAGTTTATGGAACTCTCTTACAGGATTTGCATCATATTATGTTGATCTGTTATGTTCCCCACAATATATGCCAAATATATTTTGATGAATATATGAGGAAATGAATGGATTGGGAGAAATGGCACAATAACTTTGCAAAGGACAGTATACATAGTTTGTTGCATGATGGACTAAATTATGACCCCTTTTGTTGTTAGAAAATATTTTGTTGTTGTTGCTAAATGCAGTGTTTTCATAGTCTATCTCAAATATCATGTAGAAAGATAAACCAAGAAAAGATGACGTAATAAGTAATCCCTAACTTTTCTACTTTACCTGGTTATAATTATATGATGGAAAATTAAATTTTTTAGAAAATGTAAATAAAGAGATCATCATAGGGAGATTAATTTTTAAGAAGGTGACAGTGCATTATCTTTCATCATACACAAAAATCAACTCAAATTTGATTAAAAGCTTGAACATAAGACCTGAAACCATAAAACTCCTAGAAGAAAACACAGGTGATAAACTCCTTGACCTGAGTTTTGGTGATGATTTTTTGAGTCTGACACCAAAAGTAAAAGCAACAAAAGCAATATTAAACACATGGGACTACATGAAACTTTAAGCTTCCGCACAGCAAAGGAAACCATCAACAAAATAAAAAGATAACCTACTGAATGGGATAAAATATTTGAAAATCATGTATCTGATCATGGGTTAATATCCAAAATATATAAAGAACTCATACAACTCCATAGCAAAAAAACCCAAACAATCCAATTAAAAAATGGGCAAAAGATCTGAATAGACGTTTTTTTCCAAAGAAGACAAAAGATACATGAATAGGTGTTCAACATCCTAATCATCAGGGAAATGCCCATCAAAATCACAATGAGATATCATCTGTTAGAACGGCTATTATCAAAAGGATAAGAAACAACTAGTGTTGGTGAGAGTGTGGAAAAAGGGAACACTTGTGCACTGTTAGTGGGAATGTAAATTGGTACAGTCACTGTGGGAAACAGTATGGAGCTTTCTAAAAAATTAAAAATAGAGCTACCATATGTACTATCAATTCTATTTTTGGGTATTTATCTGAAGAAAACAGAAACAATAGAGAAACAATAGTAGGAGAAGATATTGCACCCCTATGTTCACTGCAGCGTTAAGATAGCCAAGATATGGAAATAACCTGTGTCCACTGATGGAAGAATGGGTATAGAAGATGTGGTATTTATATACAATGAATATTATTCAACCATAAAAAAGGCTGAGATCTTACCATTTATGACAAAGTAGGTGGACCTCGAGGGCATTATGCTAAATGAGATAAGTCAGAGAAGGGCAAACACTGTAAGATCTCTCTTATCATGTGGAATCTAAAAAAAACACACACACAAACCCTAAGCTCATAGTAAGAGAGAGTAGATTGGTGGTTGTCAGAGGTGAGGGGTGGGGAGTGGGAGAAATTGGTGAAGGGGGTAAAAAAATATAAAAAAGGAAATGTAACATGTAGTGCATTTGTATTTTTTCCCTTAGTTATCTTTGTTCCATTTGATTGTTGAGTTTAATTAAATGAATGCTAAAATAAACCCTAGAAGTACAAAGTTTTATAGTAAACAATTTAGTTTTGCAAATTTTCTTTTCTTAATGAAAGTCAGTGCATATTGTCTTCTCTGATAGAGAATAGTTTAAAGACCTATCAAAAATCAAGGCATTGTGAAAATATTCTCTGCTTTGTGCTTCCTTGGAGATTAGGAGTATTATTTTGTTAAAGTATTTGATGAATGTTAGTAAAAGATTATTTTTAAAATAGCATTTTGATTGACATTTATTTTTTAAGTTTCTAAACAATTTGCTGGAGGCATCATAACAAATTCATCTCCGTTCTTATTGTCTTCTTTCTCTTCTGATATTTCCCTTGATAATCTTGTTTGTTACTGTTTTTAAATTTTTAACAAGGGAAACGAAGGAGCAGAGCATAAGTATGATCAATTTATTTCTTGATTTGGACAATTGGTACATTCCCCTTTGTCCTTTTCCCATGATATTAATGAAATATATTTATAATAATTTTCTTTTTATTGAACATCTTACTTTGCATATTATCTATATTTGCTGTCTTACTTGCTAATAAGAACAACTAAGCAAACTAGGTTAGGTATTATTTACCATATTTTAGAGATAAAAAACATGAAAGAGATATTATATGAAGCTAAAAACCACATTTCCTGGATTTTATTGTGCCTTTTTCTATGCTGCTTCTATGACGGTTATAAAATAGTATTTTAATTTATCATCTCCGTAATTAATTTTCCCCTTTGTTATAAAGTGACTTACAAATATCAATGAAGATTAAAAGAGTAAGCAAGCAAAAAAAAAAAAAAAAGTTTGGATTCAAAAGTGGAACGTAAACTGAGACCAAAAATGCAAATCATGTACTTGCTAGTGGTGCGTCATGAATTTAGCTATCAGTTTTCTAACAATCAAATTCAAAAGGGAAATATAATCACTTACACAATTCATGGTGCTCATAAGATTAAAAACAACCAATTCTTTAAGAGATGAAAAATTGTTCTCATTAGTAATATCAGACTAGAAATTTTCCAAGTGGAGTGTCTCTCCTAGACACTGTAATATAATAAAATTATTCTCAACAACATCCTTCAGGAGATTCCACTATGAATTTTATGGACTGTTTCTCTGATAATCTCTAATGGCATCATAGCAAAATATAGTTAAAAAAAAACAATTCATGGAGCCGTCAGTAGAGTGAAATAGACACACTTCCTGGTTGGATCAAAGAGTACAGGTATTTTGAGGACTTTGCGTAGTCTTCTTTTTCCTTAGGCAATCTTCCCTTGCAGCTAAATTATCAATAAATATAAAGTAACAATGCATTCAAGATTACATTATCTGCCTTAACCTGTAATGAACTTAATATCAGTTAAAATCAGATTCACAGCACTTTTAAAAGGCCACAAATGGGGTGTGATATGAGTGATACATTCAAGTGAAAGTTGGAGAGTCTAGGAAGGGCAATGGCTAAATGTCAGGATGCCTATACGGACTTCATTTTGGGGCAAGCCAAGTAAGATCCAGGTGGAGTAATTTGATATTGTCTAGTTTTCACATATGTCAGTTTTTTCAGGTTTAAATAAATTTAATATCTTTTAGGAAAGAATTTCAAATTAAAGAAAATATCTTCTAATGATAAAATTTTTTTATTAAGGGAATGAATATATTAGGTATATAGATGAAGTTAAGTTTCTCTGAAAGTCAGCTATGTTTTCTACTGAATATTTTAGAAACTGCTAGTATGAAAGATTAGCACCCTTAAATCCAACTAGTACGATAAAAAGCTCAAAGGTTTAGAAGTAGAAAAGTATTTACTGTTGTTGATCATATGGTAATAAAATTCAGCAATTCAATTGTTAGCATTCTCTAATTATGTAGTGACTAAAATGTGAAAGGACCTACTCACATCTAATATTATTATATCTTTATAATAAAGGTATATCTTCTGTGTTTTGTATCAAAGGATCTTGTTCCTCTCCTTTTTTTTTTTAGATTCACCAAGCCCTATGCAAGTTGATACCCCACCTGCACTTTACCTGCAAGCTCCTTTTGTTCTTGGGCTACCGAATCATACTTTCATTTATGACAGTGTTGAGATCTTTGGGACACTTTACAAATTTTCTTATGAAGTATGTAAATTGTTCTAAACTGAGTATAGCTTTGTGGTCAAAAGAATTTTTGACAGAAGAGAATAAGCCGTAACTATCAAAAAGTAAACAAGGATCAGGGGCGCCTGGGTGGTGCAGTCTGTTAAATGTCTGACTCTGGGTTTTGGCTAAGGTTGTGATCTTATGGTCATGATCTCATGGTCCTGAGATCAAGTCCGGATTAGGGCTCAGCATGGAATCTACTTGAGATTTCTCCCTCTCCCTCTGTCCTTCCTGTTCGTGTTCTCTCTCTCTCTCTGTCTCTCTCAAATAAATAAGTAAATCTTTAAAAAAAGTAAGTGATGATCAAACCTAGCTGAAAGCCGTGTACATGAAGATGATGTGGAAGATGTGAAGAAGATAAATGTATTTTTACAGTGGATAAGGAAAATGTGCTGAGGCTTTCATGAGAGCTTGTGTGTCTAAAACAGAGCAGGTGTTCATTCATGAGAAATGCTTGATAGACCTGACCTTGTATGGAGCAGCAGAAACCAGAGAGTGAGTCTCTGAATCCCAGTATATGAGGACTTGCTGAAGGTGCTAGGATGTTTGGCCTGGAGAGGAGGTTTTTCACTGTTTTCTGTAAATACTGGCAGAGCTCTCATGTAAAAGATGCTGTGACTTTTCTAAGCCATTGCAGAGATGAGAAGAGAACTAGGATTCATGGATGAAGTTGTATTGAGGGAGACATAAACTCACTGTGAGAAATAACTATTTATGATTGGTTCTGGAATGGACTGCCTCCAGAAGTAGTGAGTTCTCCATCACTGGAGGTGTCTAGTATTAATTTGTTCAGGATATTTTCATAGAGAGGGTATATCATAACAGCCTAGTATATTGGATGCTTTTCATCTCTGAATTTCCTTTAGACCTTGCGATAGAATTTTTGTTGTCTCTGACATGGTTCGGTATAGTTTTGGACACATGGGAATCACTGTGCCATGTGCAAAAATGTTAAAATTTATAGGGAACTTCACAGAGAAGTTTTTCTGAGTAATGAGGATTTGGGTCTTTCTTCCATGTATTCATATTGAAAGGAACATTAATATTATAATGAATCCTACTTTCTGCGAAAACTATACCACAAAGTTGCAGGCATTGCATTAAAGTCACAGATGCCTTTAAATGAATGATTCTTGGACAACAAACAATGACAATGTCTATAAGTAACCATCAGTATATAAAAATGTTTTTCTTTGGTGGGTGGGCAACAAACTTTTAAATCAATGTGAAAATGTTTAGTGTTGAGCTGACCTAAAATTCAGGGAAGCATATATCAATTTCTCAGAATATTCTCAGTATACTGGATGTGCTAACAAAAAAATTGTTTCTTGTAACATTCCCTCTTTCAAGGTGAACTTCTAACAGACTGATATTACAGTGCTATAGAATTCAGTGCAAACATTCTGGCTATCTAATTTTACTTCATTTATGAAACACCACAGTCATACAGCTTTCCTGGGTTTGTGTGCGTGTGTGTGTTTGTGTGTGTGTGTTTATTTTTACATTTGTTCAACTGAAATTAATACTGTTTACTATTTCTAGCTGTGAAATGCACAAATAGCCTTGAACACTTGTAATCCAGTGGAAGATTAATAAGAACAGCATACTGCATCATAATTATGTAATCCCTCTACAGGTTTCTGTGTGTGTGTGTGTATACATACACATGTTCATATGCATATATATATATATATACATATATATATGAAATAGACATCCATATATACCTACATAAATTTTTATTCAAGACAAAAGGAAAGCATTTCCTAAATGCCTGATAGTTTTTGATAATTTCTTTAGGAACAACTTATTGATTATATAAAAATAGTGTATGTTGGTCCAATAAATAGAAAATTGATTTAAAACCATGCATTTAATGTTTATTACATGAAATAACAAGTCTTAAAATTTTTATGTACTAAATATAGTAGTATAAAATACATTAGCAAGTTTCGTTTAGCTATAACTTTTGCTGTAGCAATTATTAATCAATGCATCACTAAATGTATGAATTCTTGCAAAGTGATTAAATATCAAAGGAAATATTCTAGTTTGATTTATGTATTTGTCTATAATTGACAGAAATATTTATATTAAAATCATGTGGACCTTTAATATTTAAAAATAAGTTTTACATGAAGACATAAGAGGCTTTAAATTCAAAATGTGTAAAAATATTGGTGCAGTGATATTTTACAACATCGATTAGTTGCTAACACTTTGTTTCCAGAAATGCTTAAAATATCATTAATATATGTTCGGTTTGGAATGGAAATATCTTTATTTTTCTGATATTTGATTATTTGTATTTTTTTTCCTGCTTAACCCCAAACATTTCACTAAATAAATATGTAAAATGTGTTAAGTTATCAAAACAAACTTAATAACTTGTTTTTCTTCCTTTCTGCATATTGCATCTACATGTAAACCAGTGGAAATTGAGGCTCCATTACTGAATTGCTTGGGCTCAAGGCAAACTACCACCTTTAGAAATATACATAAAAACCCCAAAATTGCTTAGATGTTTTATTGCTTGTTGAAATGTCTTATACTTCAATATTAATCAGTGCCTTGGAGTCTTTCTTTGAATTCTCCTTACTAGTATCAGTTTCTCTTGAACCAAGTTAACATGTTTTTTTTTAAATTCATTTTCTGACTTGAGTTTGTGAAACATTTAATAATTGCCTGAGTTATTATAGGCCAGTCATAACTTTTCATCTTTGGTATCGTAATTATATGTATATGTGTCAGAAATAACACAAAAATTCATGCTGATAAATTTCATGATGATACCAATGGTTTTTTTTTTTTTTTAAGTTTAAAATTAGGAGGCAATGTATAAAAATTGCCCAAACCAAATTAACCAGTAGGCTTGTGTGTTTCTGTACTCTAAAATCTGGGCCAACTATTTTACACACTTGTGACTTAAACTTAGTTAGAAAAAAAGAAGAGGGGCTGAGGGAATGGGATGATATATTAATCATAAAAATAATCAGGCTGCCAGGAAGCTTAGAGCCTAAATCCAAACGTAGGGATTGATTGTCACCTTATTGCATGCATTTTTGTACTCCCAAAAATCTCTGGCATATATCTTAATATTTACACTGATTTTTTTAGCATTGTCTTTGTTTTTATTTCATAATATATATTTGATAAGCCATGAAAAATCAGTTGTGCCTTGTACTCATAGGGTTCAAATGTTTAATAATTTTGAAAATAAAATAATCTATTAATGGTATGGCAGTTTACCTTTCTCTGTGTTTTTATTTTTTCTCTACCTGCATCTTAGCTGCACCCACATTCATGCTGATTGTCCCAGCTCTTCATTGGTTACTGTGACACCTATTTAATCAGTGTCTTCTGTTCATTGAAAATTCCCAGTGGTGCTTTTTAATACTTAAATGTTTTTGAATTTTCTTCATTGCTCTGATATAACCTTCAAGAAGAAGATCCTTACGTACACATAGCCTGATCTTTTAACAATGTCTCCTGTGTAGTTATTCATGAAGTGTCTCATGAAATTACACTGAAATGTAATATAATGGTTTTCTGTCTTACTGCCAATATTTGTGAGAGCCTCTTGGCACATTCTGCCTCCTCTCAAGTATTGATGCCATGTATATTATGAAGATTAATGAAAAAAAAGAGACATTCGGTTTTTCTTTTTAAACATCTTTAAAAGATTCTACAACAACATAGTACGTGCAGAATGCTAAAATATATCCTAAAAATTTGGCACAGATGCACAGTTGATTTATTTGCATGATTGGTACATTTTTGGTATCACTTTTGCTATTTAAACAATTGAATATTCTCTCATAAAAAGTTTTTGAAAATGACTAATCTTTCAGACAAATCTGTAAGAAATTATTAGAAGAAATAATAACCAGGATATGGCTTGGCTTAACAAAATGTAAGTTATATCAGATTATGCCTTGTTAATGTGTTTGTTTGTTTATGATAGGATTATGGTTATTAGGCAACTGTGGCCATCATCATGTGTCTGGACTTCAGCAAGACATAATTGCTGAAAAATACTTAATATTTATGTAAGGCTTATTATGTGCCTGATACTCTCCTAAGTATTTCATATTTAACTCATTTGATCTTATCTTGTCAATAGTTCTATGGAGAAGGTGATACTATTTTTTTTTCATTATAAAAACTCAGGCTAGCATGAGTAATTTGGGTAATTTGAATCCCAAGCTGTCTGGCTCTAGAATCCAGGTTTTTACCTGCAGTGTTACATACCAATCAATTGAAAGTGATGGAATATCATAGAAATCTTTGCTTTTATATCATATCAACATATACAGGCATACCTCAGGGACATGCAGATTTGGTTTCAGACCACCAGAATAGAGTAAGTCAAATGAATTTTTTGGTTTTCCAGTGCATGTAAAAGTTTTATTTATACTGTTGTCTATTAAGTGTGCAGTAGCATTATGTCTAAAAAAAAAACCCAGTGTACATACCTTAATTAAAAAACACTATTGAGAAAAAATGCCGACCACCGTCTGAGCTTTCATTGAGTTGTAATCTTTTTGCTGGTAGAGGGTCTTGCCTTGATGCTGATGGCTGCTGACCAGGATGGTGGTTACTGAAGGCTAGAGTGACTGTGGCAGTTTCTTAAAATAGGACTGCAATGCCTGGGTGGCTCAGTCAGTTAAGCATCTGCCTTTGGCTCAGGTCATATCCCAGGGTCCTTGGATCGAGTCCCGCATCGGGCTCTGTGCTTGGCGCAGAACCTGCTTCTCCCTCTTCCTCTGCTGCTCCCCCTGCTTGTGCTCTCTCTCTGTGTCAAATAAATTTAAAAAAAAAATTTAAAAAATAGGACCACAATGAAGTTTGCCTCATAGATTTCTTTCATGAATGATTTCTCTATTAGCAGGCAATGCAGTTTTAAAACATTGTACCCACAGTAGAACTTCTTTCAAAATTGGGCTCAATACTCTCGAACACTGTTGCTACTTTGTCAAGTAAGTTCATGTAATATATTCTAAATCTTTGGTGTCATTTCAACAGTCTTCACAGCATCTTCACCAGGAGTAGATTCCATCTTAAGAGACCACTTTTTTTGCTCATCCATAAGAAGCACCTCCTTGTCTGTTAAGGTTTTATCATGAGATTGCAGCAATCCAGTCACATCTTCATGGTCCTCTTTGGATTCTAATTGCCTTGCTATCTGCTACTGCACTTACTTCCTGCACTGAAGTCTTGAACCCCTCAGAGTCATTCATGAGGGTTGGCATCAAGTTCTTCCAAACTCCTGTTAGTACTGATATTTTGACCTCTTCCAATGAATCATGAATGTCCTTAATAGCATCTAGAATGGTAAATCTTTTTTGAAAGTTTTCAGTTGACTTTGCCCAGTTCCATGAGAGGAATCACTATGACAGCTGTAGCCTTACAAAGTGTGTTTCTTAAATAATAAGATTTGAAAGTTGAAATTACTCTTTGATCCATAGACTAAAGAATAGATGTTGTGTTAGCAGGCATGAAAACAACATCAATCTCATTGTACATCTCCTTTAGAGCTCTTGGGAGACCAGGTGAATTGTCAGTAATCAGTCAAGTTTTGAAAGGAATCTTTTCTCTGAGCAGTAGGTCTTAGCAGTGGGCTTAAAATATTCAGTAGACCATGTTGTAAACAGATGTGCTACTATCCAGACCTTCTTGTTTCATTTATACAGTATAGGCAGAGTAGGCTTAGCATAATTCTTGAGGATCCTAGGATTTTTGAAATGGTTAGAATGCTGGCTTACTTAAAGTCACCAGCTGCATTAGCCCCTAACAAGAGAGTCAGCCTGTCCTTTGAAGCTTTAAAGCAAGGCATTGACTTCTGCCTAGCTCTTAAAGTCCTAGATTACATCTTCTTCTAGTAGAAGACTTTTTCATCTTCATTGGAAATCTGTTGTCACCTTCATTAATTATCTTAGCTAGATCTACTGGATAACATGGTGAAGCTTTCCATACCAACACTTTGTGCTTCACTTTGCACTTTGATGTTATGATGACGGCTTTTTTTCTTAAACCTCATGAATCAAGCTCTGCTAGCTTCAAACGTTTCTTCCGCAGCTTCCTTACCTCTCTCAGCCTTCATAGAATTGAAGAGAATTAGGTCCAGGCTCTGGATTAGGCTTTGGCTTAAGAGAATGTTATGGCTGGCGTGGTTATCTATCCAAACATTCAAATTTTCGCCATATCACCAATAAGACTATTTTGCTTTCTTACCATTTATGTGTTCACCAGAGTAGCACTTTTAATTTCCTTCAGGGACTTTCCCTTTGCATTCACAACTTGACTGTTTCATGCAAAAGGCTTGCAACCTGCTTTCCTCACTAAGCTTAATCATTTCTAGCTTTTGATTTGAAGTGATAGATGTATGATTCTTCCTTTCTTTTGAACACATAGAGAGCATTCTAGGGTTATTAACCATCCTAATTTCAATATTGGTGTGTCTCAGGCAATAGGGAGGTCCAAGGAGGAGGGGAACAGCTGAATGATAGAACATGCAGAACACACACATTTATCAGTTAGGTTCACATGCTTATACAGGCACTCTTCATTCAAAACAATTACAGTAGTGACAACAAAGATCACTGATTACAAATTACCATAAAAATATAATGATAATGAAAGAGTTTGAAATATTGTGGGACTTACTGAAATGTGACACAGAGACACGAAGTGGGCAAATGCTGTTGGAAAAATGACGTTGATAGAGTAGCTTCACACAGGGTTAACACAGACTTTCAATTTGTTTAAAAAAAAAAAAACAGTATCTATGAAGTGTAAAAAAAGTGTAAAAAAAAGTGCAAAGCTCAATAAAACCAGGTATGCCTGGAAAAGTGAAGGAAGACTCCTGTTAGAAGCTTTAGGGTTCTTGCCTGAACCTTATCTTATGTTCAAATTTTTTTAAACGTTGTTTTATTTTAAATTCAATTAATCAGCATATAATGTATTACTGGTTTCAGAGGTACAGGCCAGTGATTCATCAGTCTTATATAATACCCAGTGCTCATTACATCGCATGACTTCCTTAATGACCATCACCCAGTTCAAAAATTTATCAGCTGTGCAGATACTGAGGCAAGCTGTATCAAACTTGCCACTCAAGCTGAGAGAGATAAAAAGGTGATATTCTAAGTGACACATTTGAGATACAAAAGGAGCAATGGGAGAAATTCTACTACAAATAAGCGGGGGTAGAGTAAATATAAGGTGCTGTGCTTGACGCCAATAAACCATGAAACAAGTACAGTATAAAGAAGAGCTGACTCAGGAACAAGCCATATGAAAAAGTCTTAGGGATTTTAGTAGAGCCTAGCCCCACTGTGGTGTGGTTCTCATAAATGTAAACCTGATTTTAGATGGGCGGCATTAATATGTTGTACCTGATTTAATACAATAGTCTCGCTTTGGTTAGGGACTAATTCTGAATTCTTTTTCCAATTAATATTTTCAGCTCTGGTAATCATTTTCCATGCTATACTGCCATAGGTATACATTTTTATTTTTTTCTAATCCATTTTGCTTTTAAAATTCAGTTAAAACTCTGATCTCAAATTTTATCTAACTCGTATATTCTCCCCTCTCCCCTGTGTGGCCTTAAACTGAGGCAATGATAGCTGGGAGAGAAGAGGAAGTGGATCATGGGCTGATTCCAAGATCAATGTCCTCCTCTTCCTTTTTAAGGTATAAATGCTTCAATATGTCAGATCAGAGAAGAGAGGGCAAAAAGTGCTAACTGTATGTTTATTCAACAGTTGCTGCTCTTCTTTCTTTACTTCGCTAACTTCTGTGTGCTCTCTCGTGGGCCTCATATCTGAAACCTTTGGAAAAGCCCACTGTAGAATTCCCTGATATGGGAGATCCAGTCTGAATATAAGCTAACCTTCATTAGAGCAAATTGTTAGCTGTACACCCAATAGCACCTTGTTTGGCGGAATCTCTTCACTTAGCATTTAGTGTCTGTAGCCCAGCTACATTTTATGTATTCACCTGACTCATGGGAAACTTACCTATAACTGTTAAATCTTTAGTCTGTTCTACTTCAACACCTTGCCTGGGGTGATGGACCACTTACGTAAAATGCAGAGAATAGAAATCTCTGCATGAATGATTAGAACAGAGATTCTCAAGTTTTGCCTGTTACCTTTAAATTAATGCAGACCATATATTTGCTCCTGTACTGTTTTTGGATTCTATTCATCAGATCTGGTATAAAGCCTGAGAATATTGTACCATTTGTTTATTTTTTTAAAACATTTTAGGTAGCCAGTAAGGTTGGGAAACACTGAATAAGATTACCATACTTAAACCTTAAAATTATGTTTATTAGTTAATTTCTTTAAATAAGACGCTATAATAATTGATATATTCAGTACTTAAAAGCAATCATAAATAAAAAAGTTTAGACAGTAATGCATTGAGATTGTAAAACAATAACTTTACATAAAAATATATTCCAGTTTATATATATATTAATATGTTACCTCAAAACCTCAAAAATAGATTTGCTTTGTTGACGTGGTTTCCTTCTGCTAGTGAGGAAGCTAGTCCAATAAAGTAAAGGGTTAAGACCCCTTAGAGGGAAAAAAGAAAATAATATTATCTTTAGAAATGTCTATGAAAATACCTCCCAAGGCAAACTGTTGGCAGACCAGCTAATGGCAGATTGTGTACATCTGTGTGAGTGAAAATCAGCTCAAGGGTGTCAAGTGCTCTTTTGAGTCTCACTAGAGTCCCTTTATATTTATTTTCCAAACCAAGTAGTAGTTGCCATTTTTACCAGCCCACACAGTCCTATTATTTTCCCATCTTTGCTTTATAAATAGCTGGCTCTCACAGCACTTAATTTCATGTTGGAAAATAATCAAATAATATTGCATTTCTCACATTTGAGACCTCATGGCCAAGTAAATTTACACGGAATGACCAATGTACAGATGTGTTTAGATAAGGCTTCTCTGAGGAATAGCAATATTGATTTTAAGTTTTAGTAAAATAATTGGCTTTAAAGGAGGTTTGCTTTATTATATCCCAACCAAATTATAAACAGACTAGTTAGAGAAATGATACATTACTAATTAATCCAGTATGAAGACTAGCATCTAAAAAAAATTTACATGAACGGAAGAGAAATTTAAAAATGAGAAATTCCTAAAATAAATACAATTACTTAAATAAAATGGAAGTTGTAGTAAAAATTGTGTGAGATAATTTGAATGAAAACCAGTATAAATGCATTTCAATATTTTATTAAAACACTTGAATTAATACCAAGAAGATTTTCAATTTAAAATGATAGGTATCACTTTCAATCTCATTATTCAACCTCATCCACTGCCAACATTCTGGAGCCTCAGCTTCCATTTCTTTATTCTATGATATTTATTTGTAAAGATTATTTCAGTCATACTGGTCATGTAATATATAATCTCCCTGCATCAACTGACATTTTTATTATAAACATTTTCCACATTATTACCTAATAGTCATAAATATAATTGTAATTATTGTGTAGTATTTTATTGAATAATATGATTTTTCTTACAATTATATATTATATATAGCTTGCTTTTAGGTTTTATTATTATATGTAGAACTGTTTAAGAGATCTATGATTTAAAATAATATTTTGGACTATTTCCTTAGGATAGATAACCAGAAGTGGGATTATTATGATTGTAGAGGCTAGACAATTTTAAGTTTTTTTGTTTCATAATACAAAATTACATAACTCACAGTGCTAGCAGAAAGATAGGTGAACATCCAATTCACAAACTTATTAGTCTTTGTTGCTCATTTTTTATAATGTTGTGAAAAATTACCTTTCATTGTTTCTCATATTTATGTAAAATACAAATTATTGGGTTAGTGGGGATTAGTGGAGTTAAAACAAAGTTTTTCCATATGTGGGAAATCCATGTATATTTCTTTTGCACAAAATTTCTTTGGATGTACTTTTCCTTTTTTAGGAAATTTAGTATTTTTCTGATCATTATATAGGCCCTTTATAAAATAGTAAGCTTACCTGTCATAACTGCAAAAATACTATTTCTGTTTAGTTTTATTTTTACTGATGTATTATATTCAAGATTTTATTTGTAATATGATCTATCTTTTCTTGCTGGTGTGTATAATTTAAGCCAAATTTGTTTATATTTCAGAACAGTCAGAAATCCATAGATGTTTCATTAACTCCTTCTTACCATTACATTTCATTTTATAAGTCACAGTTTTATAGTTCAACAGGTAAGTGGGAATAATTTAGGCAGTGAGAAAAGGCACTTTCTTATGGGAAAGTATCTTCATCAAAGCCTCTGGATCAAAGCTGACTTTGAGTCTCAGAGAAAGCAATTAGATTAAAAGAAAATTAGGATCTTGGCTAACAGTAAGAGCATGTAAAACATAATTCATCTTGATTGAGAGTTTTTAATCTTCCATCATTGGGTATCAAATATGTCACATACAAAAAATAATTTCAGCTTTGTTTTCAACTTTGCTAAGTTTGGTCACTGTTCCTTAGAAGCAAAAGTTAAGTTCCTCTCATACTGGAAGATAAAGTAGTTTCAGAGTCATTAAACACACACACACACACACACACACACACACACACACACACATGCACACTAGACTTCATCAATGATGTCGTATTCAAATAATGTCTTATTCTTTGATCTTCTGAGGTGCTATCTTGGTGCCTCACATGTAATAGGTGCAGAATCTATAATTGTAGAATAAATGGATGGATTTCCTGCAATAGAATGTAAGAAGTCATTAAGTATATCCTCATAATATCTGTAGGACTGTCAAAAGGCTTGCTTAGGAGTTGAAAAAGAAGTAAGAAAGAAAATGATATGACCTCAAAAGAACAGATGAACACAACTCAATAAGCAGTGAAAATCAATGAAGGCAAAAATGGTCCATTTTCACCTCGCTCCTTTTCAGGGACAGACCAGTTTTCCTTCATTGATTTTCAGTGCTCATTGAGTTGTGTTCCGTTGCTCTTTGGTTGTAGTATATTCTCTATCTTTTCAGCTTCACTTTTGTTTTGCTTTAAACTGTTGCTCAGAAGTAAGCTTTGATGGCAGAGTTTTAGCTCAATGAAACCATTTTTGCTTATTTGATCTTTTTTGCTCTTGGTGTAGTACCTTTACTTTTTAATACTATCTTAATGGTACTTTTCTGAACAATCTTCCATAAATATTTTTTTCTTTATTTTGACCTGTCAATCATGTTTTTATGTGTGAAAAATATTTCTGTAAAATTGAAAGTGAGAAAATGAAATATTTATGTAAAAATTTAAATTGATTAGTGTGACCATTCAAATGAGGTATCTGATCTGTTTATGTTCAGTCCACACATAAATATCTAACAAAGATATATTCAGCACCCATACATCTAATTTTGTGATTGCCAAGTAATATAATTTATATATGTTCAGGTGAAGGTATTCTGGAGTTAAAAGTCCTGGCTTAGAGTTAGAGAGATGGGCTTGATTTGGGGAGAGTGACCTCACTTTGGAGCTGACAGTGAAAGAAGGAACAGTGGTCCAGATCATAGTACCTATGGGGAATTAGACAATAAGTATTTGAGTCAGACTGATGGATTCTGGGTGTGTCATGAAAATAGGTTTTTCTAAGTATTGATATTTATTACACCATCAAATTTGTCTAGATTCACTCTGGATTTAGGAAGGATTCATCTAGAGGTTTGAAGATAGGGAAAAGCTGAGGCCAGTATTTTGAAAGATAAAACTGAGTGAGATAAATGATTTGGCCACCAGGCATTTACAACTTTTTAGAGTCTATAAATCATTTACAGTGTGCAGGCACACACATGCAACAGAGCTGCAGTAAGGTGCAGTAACTTCTCAATTTTTTTATGGATGTGTATAGGGTAGAAATAATAAATTACGTCAAAATAAAGAATTTGATAAATATGTTTTTAAAAGTGAGGCAAATACTGTTAGTGTTATAAAGAAGGAAAATCCATTTCAGTAAATATAGGGATGAATGCTTCATACAGAAGTTCAGCTTTGATCCCAGGCTTAAGTGATGACTCTTACTGAGAATTTGGAACATCCCAGACTGAGAAAAGACTGAGAGTTAATTCATGGAAACTCAGGTATAGAAGAGTATAAAGAATAATTCTACTTGGCCCAAATGTAAGACTAGTCTAAGTATTTATTTTAAAGTGAACCTCGAAAATTAGGCTTCAGAAGGTCTAGAAGATGAGTTGGAAGTATTTGGAGTTTATTATAACCAGAGATGAAGCACCGATGCAAAGCCAGAATTAGGCTACCTTGTATTCTGTTTTCTTAGTTAAAAACACATGTTGTTCTATAGACGTGAGGCTTTTGCTAGTCATGATTGAATTTCTCTATATTCATTCATTCATTCATTCATTCATTCACTCATTCATTTATTCATCATACATTATTCATTCTTAACTCTCATAACTCTTAACACAGCAGTACAAAGACAGATATAATTTTCTTTCATGGACTTTATAATAGTACAAACTTACTTTTATATTCTTGGCTACCAAACATAGATACCCTAGAAGTGAAAGTTTTAATAGAAATAATAATGCTTATGCTGTATAATTGTCTTTTGTAGCACATCTGAAAATTCTCTCTGTTACTAGTACCAACATTGCCTTACTATCATGCTTTGGTTAGCAAATTTACATATTGTTAATCTACATATTGCTAATCCAAGCTTTAATGAAGTGTTTTGTGTCAATTTAGGCATAAAAATGAGAATAGTACACATAACCAGAATGTGTAAGAAAAACTTATATATATGGAAGTACTTATTCCTATCATATTTTGTCACTTGTCCCCTACTCATTCATATGATTGCATACACACACACACATATGCATATACACATATACATACCTGTACATTTATTTATCTCTGTTTCTATCTACCTATGAATATGTGGTACATGTGATTATGTATATGCATATGTATATTAGATCTTGTCCTCTGAAAAACAAATGCCATTTCAGAATTAGTTATGCAGAGATATATTAGGCGAATGTCTGTCTATGAGGAAAGAAGGGGAAGAGTCCAAAGAAGGCAGGGAGAGTCACAAACAGTAATGCAGATCTGATCCCTGGGCAGAAATACGGGAAGGGAGGAGAGAAAGAAATAAAAGGGTTGGATTGGCAGAATTTTAGATACAGCAGAGGTCTTAGAAAATTTGGGGAGGTGAATGGGAGAGATGCATTTTCATGGACACCACAAAATACATACATGCAAATATATATATATATATATATATATGTATGTATATACACAGACACACAAACATATTTATTTCCCCCAATGAATTATTAATAAATATCTTAAAATATCTTCATTTATATATGTTCAGGTGAAGGTATTCTGGAGTTGTAAGTCCTGGCATCACATTATCAGAATCATAGACATCACATTATTAGAATTCCCAATTTTTAGGAATTTTTTCACTTATATATTAAAATTCCCAAGTATTATTATCTCCTATATAAGAAGATACAAAGACACAAGTAATTTGCCCGTTGGGTGTATTGTTGAAGATCGTTACCTAGTTGTTTTGAATGATTTTTAGTGTCCAGAAAAGAAAAGCTACAGGTTATCTTTGAATTTTCTCTCAGAGGTTTGTCTTCTTTTACAAGTAGAAAATATTTAAGCTATGTATGGGATTCTTTTTTTAATACTCCATAACTTTGGAAAGCTAAATTATACTACTCTTGCAAAAATCAAGACTACTGTTTCTTGTTTAGTGAAATTAAAATAATGATTATGGGCAAAGACAATATTACAAAACTGAATATAATTGCAAATATATGTTCACTAAACCACAGGATGCACACTTTGGCCACAGCCAAAACATAATTAGATTTCTCAGAAATACCTTCTAGTGTTTAAGTGAAATAGCACTCTATCACAGTGCTACAAAAGTGTGTATAAATGGTGTGACTTTTTTTTGAGAAATATGATTGATAATAAATTACATGCTGTTTGTTCCGTTAGTATTAATGAAACTTGAATGCCTTTAGATAAATCATAGAAAATGTTTTTTCATACCTTAAACAATGACAGAATAATAACATTTGTATCTTTTTCCTCTTGGTGGTCACTTGATTTCCTAATTCTGTTATTCATGTGGTACAGAGAGAGGAATATGAAGAAGAGCACCTAGGTTGGTGGAAGTGCGTATTAAGCACAATACTAAATTTGGCCAATACCTTATAGGTCTCTTGATATAAAATTTTTCAAACTTTAAGAACCTAACTATTGATTCTCCATATACATACAGTTTTATTGGTAAAATGAAACATAAGCATAACTAAAAATCCATTATGTTTATCTCTGAAAAATGTTATGAGAATCTTATGTACACACGAATGCTGTAGTTTCATATACCATGGGGAACATTCATATTAAATCTGCACTTCTACAATGTCTCTGAATTACTTTTCAATTATTCACATTTTTTTCTGTTACCCAAAAACTCACAAGAAGCAGAACTATAGTATTAAAAAATAAATCCTTTCTAAAATATTGACTTCTAAATGTCATCTAATATATATGTTTCCTGTATGGTAGAGATTCTGTTGTGCTTCTAGCCATCAATATTTTATAACTTCATGATCGAGGAATGAAAATAAGTGCTACTTTTTATAGTAATATGTTAAATCTCAATTAATTAAAACAATTTTAAGGGAAATTATTTCTCAATTATAGTCAGTGGAACAACTGACTATAATAGAGCTCATCACTTTGAGGGGCACTGGAATTTATGTGTAAGAAAAAAATAATACTTCTAATTTTTTAGTAATTTGGAGTAATATTTTAATGCATTTATCCAGTAAAGATTCACTGACTTTTAGAGGCAAAATACTTCTTGCCTAATAAGTGCTAGGTGAAAAATAGAGACATTTCCCTGCTTTTGCAAAAGTTGCATTTCAGTATTCTTATATTCATCAAAAAACTTATTTTCTAATACTCTTATATCTCTCAAACAGTCCACTCTGGAATTGATTATTTGATTGCAACTGAAAAGAATGTAGGGAGGAAAAGTACAAGGTGTCAGGAGAGCCTATAATCTGGGTACTAGGCCTAGAGTTGGGTCTGGGGAGGTGTCTTGAAGGAGTGATGTAGAGGAGAAGTCTGGAGAATGAGGAGACAGCATCAATGAATACAGTGGGGAAAGAGTGTTCCCATCAGAAGGAATAGAATATGGGAACATCCTGAAATGGGGAGGAACACATGCTTCAGGAAATAAGAGACCACTGTGACTGGGGCTCTAAAAGCAAGCACTAATGACCTGGGTAGTGAGACTGTAGAAAAGAGTAGAAGGTCTCTCAGTGTGTCCTCTT
Source organism: Ursus maritimus (assembly GCF_017311325.1). Lineage (NCBI taxonomy): Eukaryota > Metazoa > Chordata > Mammalia > Carnivora > Ursidae > Ursus > Ursus maritimus. Next base: position 8,995,234 of record NW_024426996.1, on the reverse strand, counting down.
CTAGCCCATAAGAGGAAACTTAAGGTGAATTTTGTTGTATGTGGGGAGCTTATTAAACTTTAGGTCACTGTTTGATACCAGAGTGTAATAGTAAATTATATGATCTCAATATGCATGTGATATTCTTGATTAAATCACAGAGATTTTTCTTTTTAGGAAAAGACAAACTGTTGCCACATTATACATTTAAAAAAAGTTCTTAATGAACAGTTTTATAAAGATCATATCATTTGTATAGATCACTTATTTGGAAATAAGTTAACATCAGTTGGTGGATGATACATCAGAAATTTAGAACTTTCTCTCATCTTTCCAAGTTCCTAAAGTATATTACAATGAAAAGTTTTCTTTGTAAAGTGCTAAAGGTGTTTCTCAGTGGAAGCAATACAATGAACTTTTTGGCAGCTCTCCTAGAAAAAAAATCCATCTAGCATTTTGGGAAATGAGTAGGGAAAAATAAACAATCTAAAATACACTCACTTTAGAGACTTATATGAAATATTACACAGTGGGTACTGGGAATTACATTTTTTCCATAATATCTAATTAGGAAAGGTATTATGGCTCTATAAGAATGGGAAATCACACTCCCATGAGAAATTTGGTATTAACATCCAGTTCTACAAGGAAAAATCTTAAATAGCTTTACATATCAGTTTGGATTTATTTAATTAATTTATTTCTTAAAATTTTAATTCCAATGTAGTTAACATACATGTTATATTAGTTTCAGGTATGCAATATAGTGATTCGATAATTCCATGTATCTCCCAGTGCTCATCAGGCTAAGTGTACTCTCAATCCCCTTCACCTATTTCACCCAACCCCCTGTCCCCTCTGTAACCATCAGTTTGTTCTCTATAGTTAAGAGTCTATTTCTTGGTTTGTCTCTACTCCCCTCCCCACCTTTGCTTTTTTGTTTTGTTTCTTAAATTCCACGTATAAGTGAAATCATATGGCATTTGTCTTTCTTTGACTGGCTTATTTCACTTAGTATTATGGTCTGTAGATCTATCCATCTTACTGCAAATGGCGATTTCATTCTTTTTTTCATTTTTTATTTTTATTTTATTTTTTTATTTTTTTTTTTTAAAGATTTTATTTATTCATTCGACAGAGATAGAGACAGCCAGCGAGAGAGGGAACACAAGCAGGGGGAGTGGGAGAGGAAGAAACAGGCTCATAGCGGAAGAGCCTGATGTGGGGCTCGATCCCACAACGCCAGGATCACGCCCTGAGCCGAAGGCAGACGCCTAACCGCTGTGCCACCCAGGCACCCCTTTTTTCATTTTTTAAAAAATATTTTTATTTATTAGAGAGAGAGAGAGAGATCGATTGATCTTGAGCAGGGGCAAGGGTAGAGGGAGAAGCAGACTCTCAAGGAGCCTGATGCAGGGCTTGATCCCAGGACCCGGGATCATGACCTGAGCTGAAGGCAGACACTTAACCGACTGAGCCACCCAGGCTCACCCTTTCTCATTCTTTTTTATGGCTGAATAATATTGATGGACATTTGAGTTGCTTCCATATCTTGACTATTGTAAATAATGCAGCAGTAAGCGTATGGTGCACATATCCCTTTGAATTTTTGTTTTCCTATATTTTGGGTAAATACCCAGGAGTGCATTTATCAGGTCATGGGGTAGTTCTATTTTTAATTTTTTTTTTTAAAGATTTTATTTATTTATGTGACAGAGAGACAGCCAGCAAGAGAGGGAACACAGCAGGGGAGAGGGAGAGGAAGAAGCAGGCTCCCAGCTGAGGAGCCCGATGTGGGACTGGATCCTAGAACGCCAGGATCACGCCCTGAGCCGAAGGCAGACGCTTAACGACTGCGCTACCCAGGTGCCCCTCTATTTTTAATTTTTTGAGGAGGCTCCATACTGTCTTCCACAGTGACTGCACCAGTTTGCATTCCCACTAACAGTGTATGGTGGTTCTTCTTTCTTCACATCATCACCAACTTTTGTTGTTTCTTATGTGTTTTTGTTTTAGCCATGGAATCTATTTTAGAAGTAATATCTTATGAGAGACTAGTAGAGTTTAATCATTAAGAGGTTTTCTTTCCACTAAATTCAAACGTGCAATATTGGTGTCTACTGAATGCATTAGATAGTGTAGAGGTTGCAATTTGGAGAAAAAAGAGGACTCAAAGTCATTTGCATTAATGAATAAGAAAAGGTATATGAGGTGTGGCTCTAAAACAAAGGATCAGGGGCACCTGGGTGGCTCAGTTAAGGGTCCAGCTTGATTTTGGCTCAGGTCATGATCTCAGGGGGATTGAGCCCCACATGGGGCTCTGCTCTTAGCGGGCAGCCTGCTTGAGGAGTCTCTCTCTCCCTCTCCCCCCCTAATTAAATAAATCTTAAAAAAAATAAAACAAAGGATCAAATATGTGTGTCACTTCAGGGATCTATGTCATGTATTAACAGTTATACTTTATGTGTGGGATAACAAACAATATGTAAATTAAAGCAATATGTAAAGTACTATACATTAATAGGAAATACAAGTTTATTTCTCATTACCTCTTTCCTGGCTTGTTATGATAACCCCCTAAGTAGTCATCCTGTTTTCTATATTTTCTCCCTCTAATTAGATTAGACAAATTGTTGTTTTAAATCACAGGTATGTTAGGCAAGATTTGGGCCTAAATCCTTCAATAATTTTCTTCTTCTTTATATATTAGGCACTAATACATCTTCCTGTCTTTAACTTGTCTTTCTAGTGTTTTTTTTCCCTACCTCCTGCAACCAGACTGTATTCTGCATATATTCTGTGTTTTACCTTCAGGCTTGTTCACATGGTTCCCCCTGTTTTTATTTTCTCTTCTTCCTGTTTATTACCTCAATTTCTGACTATTCTTTAAAACCAAGTTCAAATGACTTGAACTCCATGCGCTCTTCCCTATCCCTGTCTTTTCTTCATCAAAGAATTCTCTATGATATATTAACTATTCTTTTTTTATAGCACTTGTCACATTTTCCATTGCATTATTTATGTCTATCTGCTAGATTATAAGGAACTTGAAGGTGGGGATTATATCTCAGGTTTTTAGCTCAGTGCCTTGCATAGTAAATATACCTAGAATGAATAAATAAATATGTAAAGGGAAAATACATTACTTTCATATGCATCAAGAGAATGCAGGCTTCATCCACATACACAAATCAAGTTGAGTATTTAGCTGACTTGAAGAAGAACTGTCTTATTACAGAGAAAGTATAATTTAGTATTCATTTACTTATTCATTCATTTAAATTTTTTTTCCACAATAATTTATTGAGCATCAGTTTTGGGCTAGGAGTATTATACAGGTAGTTTCTAAATTCAGATTGATGTGAATCTTTACCTGAGTTTCTCAAGAAATGTGACATTTTCTTCTGAGAGAAGGTATAAGAATATATATTAAGGAGAGAATGTAAAAGAAAGTATATCCAAAATTTAATTGGGATGAGCCTGTGTTAATTGGTATGTAGGGTTTTGTCTTAAACTTTTGCCCCTCTACCTTAAAGAAATTTATCTACTACAAATTTTTACTGCTTTGAAATAAAAATAATATTTCTGCCTTTGTAACATTGTTTTTGCAAATAATTTCAACATCTAGAATAAATGAAGCTATTTCTCACTATGAGGTGATAACATTAAGGGAAATGATGGAATCAGGCATGAACTATGTGGTTAGAAATAGCTGGAAGTACTTTCCTTTCAACCTAATTGGTATATTTCTACTATGCCAAAAAGTTCTCCTGGCTAAAAATGATCATATCTTCATTTTAGCATGAGAGTGAAATGTTCGTATCTTTAAATTTTTGTTCATTTTATTCCCAAAATAAACTCTTAGGGAAGTAAAATTTTCCAAAACTATTAGTCTTTATGATATGCGTGGTGATGGCAGATGAACCAGTGAATCAGATGACTCAAGTGCTACTCCTGGGTCAGTCACTGAATTAATCTGTGACCTTGGTCAATTCATCTAAATATATTCTACCTCAAAAACCTTATCTGCATAATTTCGTAATTAGTCTTTAATGGTAATTTTTAAACTTCTCTGGGGAGTCACAGTGGTTCACAGAGTCTCTTTAGGAACTGCCTGGAAAGAAGGAGAGGCCTAGTGTGCAAAGTACCACTGTTTTTCGTATTTTTGTCTTCTGTTTTATTATGTATTAAAATCCCCATTACAGTAGATTCCCTAGATTGAATGCCTGGAAAGAAGGAGAGGCCTAGTGTGCAAAGTACCACTGTTTTCCAGAGGCAAGAAGCAGTGGTATGAATATGTAGCCAGTTAAGTACTCAGTTTTATTTAGAGGGGTATTAGAGAACCCAGTAAGTAGTGCTGTAGTTCTCAAGCAAAACCATCCAGCCTTTCCTTAGTTCCCTCTTCCTGAATATCATGGAACAGGCCTGGATATTGTACAAAAATTCCTGATCCGTATGGTGGGTGACAAAATTCGAAAACTAGTAACACATCCATCTGGACTGGAGAAAAATTAACTTCAGTAATATATAACACAATTGTTATTTATGATCATTATTAAGTTCTTTAGTTCCAAATCATTTTACAAGTATTGTGGCTGTTTTTCCTTTCTTTTGTCTTATTGTGACTTTTAGTGGAAATATAATTATCACAGGCTTTTGAAAGCCTAGAATAAGTAGGGCTTATTTGAAATTCTGAGCTCTATGAATCTGAAATATATTTCCTGAAAGTTTTTCTAGATTTAGTAAAATTATACAATAACCTCATTATTTTGTTCTTTTAAAAAAAATATGATATTGAAAAAAAGGAGAGAGAATAATCTAAGAAAAAAGTGCATATTAGGCAGCCAGGTTTTTTTTCTGTTATCAACACTTTAATATATTGGATTTCCTTAAAAAGGAACATTACATAAAGAAACTTTTGAAGCTCAATATTCACACCTCCCTGATCCATTTTTCTCCTTTTTTCCTCATACCTATTTTACCATATATGTATTTATCACAAATAATTATTACTTTACATTTAAAAATTTTATATGTGTGATATAGACTACACAATATTTATATAAATTACTTTTTTCAGTTAATATTTTTTGATATTTGCCATCATTGTGTACATAAGTTTGGTTTATAACTTTCATTGAAATAGAACATTTACTTTTTTGATTTACAAAGATAGAAGTATTTTACTATCCTGTGGATATATGTTTTATTCATTTGTAATTTGTTCTAATACAATTTATACAGTTTTACTGAATATTCTTTGTATCTTTGTGAAAATAATATTTTAGTAAGTCTTCTTTACATATCTCATTCAATAGTGAGATTTTAAAATACTCATCAATTTTCAAGCTTGTGAAAAATGTTTGAGTCCTTTTAAATATTTTCTCAATATTTTAGTAAAATTATATGATGTAAGTCTTGAAACCTACACTATTTTTCCCAGAAGATTACATGCATTTACACATATAAGCATGTAAACCTACTTTTTTCTACCTTGTAGATACAGAGGTAAAAGTAGAGTTTGAGCATGTGGAACTTCCTACAGAACTCAGCCAAGGAGTATACTATGTCAGGTGTCCATCACATTAGTTTACATGTTTTGTAACATGTAGTAAAGTAGATATTTTAAAGTGAAACATTTTATTATGTATATTTGTCATCTTTTCTAGACAAAAGCTCCAAGAAATGTAAAATGAGGAGTGATCCCATATGCCCTCCATATGTCTTTTTCCTAAGAAGTCAAATACTCTTCCAGTATAGATGACCCTATCGCTACTTCCTATAAAATTATAGATTCTAAATGCATATTAGTCATAACATAGATGTTCTTTCTTAAAAAAAGCCATAAAACCTAAGCTTACACTTCTATTTCCTTCGTTATCCCTGACACACACTTTCTATAGGAAGCTTTTGAAGTTATTTTTTTTTTCATATTGATAAATTTAAAATTTAAATTCAGTGATATCAAACTCCGGCTAAGTCTTAGTCTCTTCTCTATGTGCTTTACATATGGTGTCTGATTATATCTAGTGTTTAATCCCAAGGAAGATTTGAATGATTGTATGTGATGGCTTTTTTTAAAATTTAAATTCAGTTAGCCAACATATAGTACATCATTAGTTTCTGATGTAGTGTTCGATGATTCATTAGTTTCATGTAACACCCAGTGCTCATCCCATCATGTGCCCTCCTTAATGCCCATCACCCAGTTACCCCATTCCCCCCTCCACCTCCCTTTCCACAACCCTCAGTTTGTTCCCTGGAGTCAAGATTCTCTCATGGTTTGTCTCTCTCTCTCTCTGATTTCTTCTCAGTTTTCCCTCCCTTCCCCTATGATCCTCTGCACTATTTCTTATATTCCACTTATGAGTGAAACCATTTGATAATTGTTTTTCTCTGATCAACTTATTTCACTTAGCATAATCCCCTCCAGTTTCATCCATGTCTATGTAAATGACAGGTATTCATCCTTTCCGATGGCTGAGTATTTGTATATAGGAACCATATCTTCTTTATCCATTCATCTGTTGAAGGACATCTCAGTTCCGTCCACAGTTTGGCTATTGTGGACATTGCTGCTATGAACATTGGGGTGCATGTGCCCCTTCTTTTCATTATATCTCTATCTTTGGGGTAAATACCCAGTAGTGCAATTGCTGGGTCATAGCGTAGCTCAATTTCTAATGCCTTGAGGAACCTCCCTACTGTTTTCCAGGGTGGCTGTACCAGTTCGTATTCCCACAAACAGTGTAAGAGGGTTCCCCTTTCTCCACATCCTTGCCAACATTTGTTGCTCCCTGTCTTGTTAATTTTAGTCATTCTAACTGGTATGAAATGGTATCTCACTGTGGTTTTGATTTGTATTTCCCTGATGACAAGTGATGTGGAGCATTTTTTCATATGTCTGTTAGCCATTTGTATGTCTTCTTTGGAGAAGTGTCTGTTCCTGTCTTCTACCCATTTCTTGACTGGATTATTTGTTTTTTGCATGTTGAGTTTGATAAGTTCTTTATAGATTGTGGATACTAGCCCTTTATCTGATATGTCATTTGCAAATATCTTCTCCCATTCCATAGGTTTGTTTTATTTTCTTTTGAATGCTGTTTAAATTTTGTTTATGGTCACCAGTATAGATTGGGTAGCTAATTTTCATTTCATATTTTTAATACATTAGAGCAGATTTGACACAGTGATTATTTTCCAAAGGGAGAACACTCTCTTGCTTAGATTAGCAGGGATTTTGTAGCTATTATTCCCAGGGAAAGTGTTCTTCATCTTAGAAGTGCGTAATTCAACTCTTTGTGTTTTTTGTTTAACCGTACCACTGAGATTTCATGTTGCATCTTCTGTAGCTGAGTTTTTTGTATATTGTGGTAATGTCTGTACAGATAAAATGCCTTACTATTTGGGACATTGCAAAATATAGAAATGTTTTATGTATTCAAGTAATAATAAGCATTGCTCCAGAACATAGTACTTCACTTTATGAACACATAATTCCTTTAGGGCTCCTGGCCAGGGGTTTGTAAACACAAAGTAAACAAATTTTTGTTTTCCCTCTGTGAAGGTCAATAAATAGCAATATATAATTACAATTCATAATACATCACTAGAAGTGTATTATGGTTGATGTCAAACACTGCAGTTACCTACCCATCACAATCTGGCAAGGAGAAAGTTTTACCTTTAATTGTACTACTATACTCAAGCAGGATTCTTGACCATTCCTAACACAGAGTTTGCTATTCAGGATAGATATATGGGAGAAAGTCAAGTTTGTTTCACTCTGTCATTGTTTAAAAATATGATAAATTAGAAATGGTCTTCGTGTGGCTGTTGATTTTTTTCTAACAACCCTTAGCCGGAAGCGAATATATATTTTGGCTTAAGAATAAAGTTAAGGTTTTCAATTTGTGCTGAAGGTCACCATTTAACACCAAAATATTTTTGTTGTAATTTTCTGAAAGCTCAAGAAAGAGAATTGGTTAAGCATAGGGAAATGGCTTGCTATTTAGGGAGATGATATTTATAGTTTTTGACCAACATATATTCCTAAAATAGTTATTTTCTTATATTTTGAGTTAAATAATTAAATTATCTTGCTTAAAAAAAAGGTAAAATATGTGAATACTTCCTCAAAGAACAGTCTTAAGTACTCTCAATGTATCACTGAGGGTTTTACAGACCAAAGATGAAGCCAGTGAGATTTGTTGTGTAGGTACACATGGCTACACAAGTGTATTGTGATGTCTGACAAAGTTCTCATTTCTGTTAAGACCCATAAAATCAGAAGAAATAGATGCATCTCTTTTGTAAGGGACACAGTTTTCTCTGGTTCAAATTTGGACAGATTTCAATTTCAATTTTTATGTAAATCCATGTTTATATAAGAGAAGTAAATTTACAGCATTATAAAATAAATCATAGAATATATTGTTTATAAAAATAGCTCTCTGTAATATTTCTATTAATTTTTCAAGGCTCTTATTAAATGATTCTTGATTGCATATGCCTTTATTGTGAAAGTCAAACAATGATTCTAAAATGTAGTAACTAATTGATGTAAAGTTCTCATTTAAAACTGATAGTGTTTCATTTCTTAATTCTGTTTCAGAATTCAAGGTCAGAAACTGTTGTCAATCTAGATGTTGTGAATTATTCTCACAAACCGAGGTTTTTACCCTCATCCTCTTAGAATTTTCTTTCAGGATCCTTGTGTTATTGATGTATACTTAAATACACACACAGATCCATCTCATTGAGTTTAAGTACACAGAATAAATTTTACCATCACAGAGTTTTTCTGAAACTTTTGAACCCCAGCATTTATGAGAATAATTTAACTTAATTAGGTCTTGATTTTTCTTCTTCTTATACCTGTTCTCACACAGCTTCTTTTTGTTTAAAGAATTTTATATTAAAAAGTCAGCAATACTAGGACTTAAGCCTCCTATTGCTAATTTTAAGAGAAATCTAACTCTTTTCTTGTCTACCTTTCTTCCATGTGAGAAGTGGGATACTAGATGTTAGATTCATTGAGGTCTGACGATTCTACTCATCCCAGTCTCCATCATAAGTGTCTTACCTTACCACGTCTATTTGTTTATTTTTCTTTCTTTTCCTTTTCTTTTTTTTTTTTAAGCCAATTGCTACTTTCTTCAGTTTCTCTTCCATTTAAATGCTGCTTCCCTTGCCACCCCCCCATTTATATGATAAGTTAATTTCAGTGACCATTCCCCATTCCCATTCTCGAACATTCATAAAATATCCTTTCCTAAATTGTGGAGCATATGATCTTCCTCTCATTTCCATCATTCCTTCCTGATGAAGAAATTAAGAGTTAGGGCTGTTGTAGCAAGAACCAAAGGAATGGGAAAGAGGGGACATAGCAGAGCTCTGGTTGAAACTGCTTTAATTATGCCCTTTCTGTTAGCAACAACTTACTTTCTCTATATTCTAAGAGGATTTTTTACTACATTCTCTTCCTTATCCTAATCCAAGTTCAAACAGAGGCTTCAGATCATCTCAGTTCAGTTAAGAGAAAGAAAGACTGTTCTCTTTAATGTTAGACATAAAGCTGTAGCCCTTCATACCAGAAAGGTTTTAGTAGGTATATTAACTTGTTCTATGTACTTTAGCACAGTCTAGACAAATTAAGATTATATATTTAACTATTTTCTTCTGATGACAGAGCAACATAATGCCTACTAACACTGTCCCCATGTATGAATTTTAAGAGTATGAGAACATCTCAAAAAAGGCAATGTGTAAATCCAGTATATCATATTCAGTTCAACTACCATTTGATAGTATGTGTCAGGCTCTGAGGAATCAAAAATGAAAAAGACAAGTTCATTGATCTCAAGGAGCTTACAGTCTTATAGAGGAGCTAGAAATGTAAATACATAAACAGTAAAAAAGATTGATTTATTTAAAATAGGAGCATGTATAAAATAGAGCAGTTGTACAGAAAAATGCCTAATTGTGATAGAAAGCTAAGGCAAGTGCTTCAAAAAAGTAAACTCTCCTGGGCAGAATTTTGAAGGATGAGTAGGAATATTTGTCAAAAGAGTGGAGAGGGAGGTGGAGGAAATTTTAGGCAGGGAGAACACATACAAATTCAAGAAGACATTACTTAATTAATAACAATATTCTAATTAATTAAAGTGTGTTTTTTGAGATGGGATTACATGTATGCCAAACAAGAAAATGCCATACTACTGGCATAAGGTATTATTTTACCAGACTGCTTGATTTGTTTGCTCATTAGTATTATGTAACTTATTTTGAAAATTATTTACACAGAGTTATAATTTATCAGGAGCAAATAAACAACTCCTAGGGATGTGAAGGATGGGGCACTTTTCTTTTCAGTTTCATCAAAATCTTCATTGAGGAAGAGCTTACATTCCTCTAATTGGATCTTTCCTTTTAAAAGTATCTAATTAAGTATTTATTTGCAGTTCATAAATCATCATAATCTTGTTTGTTTGGAAATCTTGTTTGACATGTCCTTCTGTTTAGTCCTGGTATTAAATTAGGTGCCAATAGAATAAATAATGAGATTGTGAGATGTTAATACCAAGGTCAGTTCAGTTTTCTACCCATTTCTACTAATGTGAAAAGCATCTAACACATTTGCATAAATCTTGACTTATAAATGGGGTAATAAACAACCAAAATTGCAAATTTTACTAATTTACCTCTATTATGCAGTAGACAATATAGACAAAAGATCAGGCAGAGGTTGACACCCTCACAAAATCCTTTTGTATTATTTTTATCATTTAGATTTTCATTGCTTTTCAGAATTTTTGCACAGATTTACACTTATTTTTCTTTTCAAAAAAATGAGTCTTGCACTTTTTTCTTTAACTATTTTTCAGATTCTTGCTTCTTTTAATTTTTTTTCTATATTTTGCTCATTCTTCCAACTCCCTTTTTTATGTTAATCTTATTTTTCTGTTAAACCAATTAGACTGTTTAGCTATTAAAATTTATTCTACATTCTCTAAGTTGTTAATATCTATGAAACTAGGTTTAAATTGGCCCCCAATTTTTTTCATCTTGTATAATTGATATTTTAGAAGTCCTTTAAGATCTCAGTATGTCTTGGAAATGGGTGGTATAAAATAATCATATTAAAGCTGCGTGAATGATGAGAAATGTAAACTTAACGTGAGTATATGAAAATTTGACCCAAAGAAGAGCTAGATTATCAATAATATATGTATATCAAAGAGATGGTAATGAACCCAGACTATATCAGGTTTATCTAAACTAAAAAAGACAAGTTAATTCATCCAACCAATACAAACTGAATACAGTTATATACTACAAGCCTTGTTACCATGTTCTGAAGATACAAACAAAAATATTGTTATTTAACATTTATTGAGAGTTTATTATATAGTAATTATCATTTAAAGGCTTTCACTATTGGGTAATACAAGTTTTCAATAACCACTCTGAATAGGTGCTATAATTTGCTCAAGTTTTGATGTCAGAACATTTCTCCCACATTAAAATTTTGAGAAATGAAATGGCTTTACCAAAGTTACTCAGCTAGTAGAACGTGGGAGAACTGGGACTGGATGGATCCTCGTTCTATCAAAGCCCATGTCCACTACCTAATGTACCTTAGAAGCGCTACTTACCCAAAATGTTTGGTTACATAGTAACCAATCAGGAGAATTCCTAATCAAAGAGACTTATTCCTTTGAAAATATTTTCTTTAGTTTCCAGTTATTTTGCATTCTATTTTCAAAATCGGTTATATGAGAATGAAAGGCTTGTTTTTTGTTATAGCATCCACTTCCGGTATTGGAGCAATCCGATGAGAAGGGTTTAGACAAATTGATACTGGGTCAGGAGAAGAGTTACAGGAAAAAGGCACAAGCAAACAATAAAACCAAACAAAGGAAATGAAAATCAAAACCACAACAAAAATGCAAAATCTTAGAGAATAACCCCAAATCCATCAGCTTTGAAGTCCCCGTAGTTTTAGTTTTTTTGAAGGCATGATTAAAAGCAAGAGTTAGTGAGAGGTGTTTGGAGGTAATAAAGCAAACGTAAGGAGGCTTAGTCACAGAGAAGAGTTCATTGCTTTCTGAATTATTTTCCCAATAAGAAGGGCTAAAATTACTTTTAATAAGATTAAAATTTGAAAATACTATTATATTAATAATTTAAGGAGACACTGGTTTCCTTATAGTGCAGGAGATAACATTATATATACACAAAATATTTAGCTCATAATATATTCCAAACCTACTGAAAGCAGAGATAAGGTCATAGATATATTAAAATTTTGCTTAGAAGGCTTTTATAAAAAGAGATACCAAATATTTTAACCCAAATAAGAGAATAGAAAGATCAATTTTCATTGGTATTTCTAAAGGCACTAGTATCCTATGGTATAATTGGATGTGGACCTTGAGTTTAGGAGACAATTTTCCCTGAATACTAAATTTCTCTCTTCTTTATCAGCTAAAAAATGAACACTTCCAAATAAAACTTCCAAAAAGATAGGGAAAGTGAGGCAAATGTTTTTCACTTTAACTTTAACCTCCGGTAGAAAAATAACTCCTCAAATGTGGCCTAAGAGGAATTCAATATTTTGACTTAAAAAATAATACCAATTTGATTTGTAAAAAAATACCAATAATTAAGCTTTAAGATAATGCAACCTTTATTCATTTCTGAAAAAGAGAGATACAGAGTTATTTCAGTATTGTCAAAGGAAGCCCTCATCCCTCTTTAATAGGGACTATTCTTTATGCAGTCTTTCTAAGTATAAAGAACTGCCTAGAATTCCCAGAGGTTTGCCACACCCTAACCAAGGAATAAAGTCTTATCCAAAACTGAAATGTATTAGAAAGAGAAAAAAGGATTTACAAAGAATTTTGTTGGAGATTCTTTAATTCCTTCAATTGTCCAGTCCTAAAAACTAAAACTCCAGAATGTTCCATAAATCCAGACAAGGCTGAAGACCAATGATCTTGTACAGCCCTTTTACTTTACAGGTGAGTAAACTGAAGACTTGAGTGGTTCAGCGATTTAACCATCGTCAGTGAGCCAGTCATTACAAAACCAGAACTAGAACACAGATCTCCTATTTTTTTTTCTGCTATGCTTTCTTTCATGCCATGCTGCATAAGATGAATATAGTTGTAACATTTGTGTGTTTTTTTTTTTTTTTTACCTCTTAATGGTAAGATTTTGGCAATAGTCATAAATGACCAACAGAATCAATCAAAATAATTTGCATATGCATTTTAACAACTTTATCATGGTATACATGACATGCAGTAAACTATACATATTTAGATTGTAAAATTTGTACATTTGATGTGTATATGAACCATAATAACCATCAAGATAATGATTATCTCCCCCACATCAATTCTCATTTGCTTTTTTGTTGTTCCTCCCTCCCACATTTCCTGTTTGCAAACTCCAGCCCCAGGCAAATGTTGATTATCTTGTCACTATATTAGTTTGCATTTTCTAGACTTCTATATATGGAATCAAACACTATAGGCACCATTTTGGTCTTGCTTCTTTAACTCACCTGTAACATTATGGCATCCATATTTCAGTGTTTTATCAGTAGTTCATTGATTTTTTTTATTGCTGAGTAGTATTCCATCATATGAATATACATTTATTTTTTAACTATTCATATGTTCTTGGGCATTTGGGCTGTTTCTAGTTTTTAACTATTAGAAATAAAGCTGCTATGAACATTATTATTCCAGTCTTTGGGTATATGCTTTTATAAATTTAGGATAAAGACTTAGAAGTAGAACAGCTGGTTCGTATATAATAAATGTATGTTTAACTTTTAAGAAACTGCCAATTTGTTTTCCAAAACAGTTATACCATTTTACTTGCTCACTGGTAGTATATGAGAGTTCCAGGTGTTCTACTTCTTCAGCAACACTTGGTGTGGTCATTAAAAAAAAATATTTTAGACATTGAAACATGTGTATAGTAGTGTCTCATTGTGGTTTTAATTAGCATTTCTCTAAAGACTAATGATGTTGATCAATTTGTCTGTTACTGTTCAACTTTGTATCCTGAAACCTTGCCAACACTTTTTAGTTCTGGTGGCTTTTATGTAGATTCTGTTGGATTTTCTTCATAGATGATAATCATATCATCTACTGGTAAATAAAATTTTATTTCTTCAATTTTGGATGACATTTTTCCTGGTTTTTTGGATCAGCTAATATCTCTAGGACAATGCTGAATGGAAGTGATGAGAGTAAAAATTCTTGACATGTTCCTGATCTTAACAGTCTTCACCACTAAGTATAATGTTAGCTGTAGATTTTTCATACATGGCGTTTTCAGGTTCAGGCATTTTCCTTTTATTTCTAGGTTCCTCAGAATTTTAACCTAGGATTGGTCTGTCATGGTAAATGTTGTTTTAACTTGACAGGAATGTGTGTTGTGCTGTTGTTAGTTGATGTGCTTTATAATTATCAATAGTGTCAATATGGATAATAGTGATGTTCAAGTCTTTTACATCTTTATTGAATTCCTGTATATATGTTTGATCAATTATTGTGATGAGAGAGGTTTTTAAATTTCTTTCTATAATTGTAGAATTGTCTTTTTCTCTTTGAAGTCCAGTCTGTTTTTGTGTGTGTTTTTGCAGATCTGTCATTAAACATTAGAATTGTTTCATTCTCTTGCATTCCTCTCTTTATCACTGTGAGATGACCTTCTCTATATCTGGTAATAATAATTTGTTCAGGAAAGATAATAATCTTTGTTCAGAAATTTACTTTGCCTGATATTAATATAGTTAATCTGGTTTTGTTTTGATTAGTGTAAGCACAGTATCTTGTTTTCCATTCTTTTATTATAACATATTTGTATTTTTATGTTTAAAGTATAAGTCTTATAGGCAGCATATAGTTGGATGTTGCTTTTTAAAAATCTTAATCCAGGGATACCTGGGTGGCTCAGTCGGTAAAGCATCTGCCTTCAGCTTAGGTCATGATCCCAGGGCCCTAGGATCAAGTCCTGCATCAGGCTCCTTGCTCAGCAGGGAGACTGCTTCTCCCTCTGCCCTTTTGTTCCCCCTGCTTGTGCTCTCTCTCTCTCTCTCTCTCTCTGACAAATAAATAAATAAAATCTTTTAAAAAAATTAAAAAATTCTTAATCCAATCTAAATGTTTCTTTCTTTTAATTTGGTTAAGATCATTTGTATTTAAAGTGGTTTTGATATGGTTGAATTTAAATCTATCCTGCTATTTCTTTTCTCTTTGTCCTACGTGCTTTGTTCTCTTGTTCTGCTTCCTTTTGGATTAATTGAGCATTTGTTTTGATTTTTTGTTGCCTTTTGGTTGACTTTTTTATCGATTTTGTTGTATTATTTTAGAGGTTGCTTTGGGACTTATAGTATTCATATTTAACTTATCAGAGTCCACCTTCAAGTGACATTACACCACTTTAAAATAGTATAGGAATCTGAAATCATTATTCCCCCACTTTTCCTCTCATGGCCAGTGTGTTACTGTTGCCGTATATTTTTCTTCTCGATATGTTATAACCCCACACTACATCATTATTTTTCTCTTTAAATAGTCAATCATGTTTTAACGACCTTCGATTTGAAAAATATATTTATGCACATACTTTTCATTCCTAAGGCTCTTCATTCACTTGCACCAGTCCATACTTATATTTAGATTATTCTTTTTATACCTGAAGGTCTGCCTGGTAATTAATTTTTAAATCTTTTGTATGTAATGTCTTGATTTTACTTTTGATTTTGAATGTTATTTTTACTGGGTAAAAAAATCATTAGTTGACATTTTCTTTTTCAGTACTTAAAAATGTTGATCCATTGTCTTCTGTCTTGCATTGTTTCTGATGATAAATCAGCTTGTTCTTTATCTTTGTTCCTCTGTATTTGTTTTTCTTTTTTTCCTTTAGCTGTTTTAAGATGTTCTCCTTTTCCTTGGTTTTAAGCAATTTGATTATGATGTGCCTTGGTCTGATTCTTTGCTTATCTCTGGCACTTGAAGTTAGTTAAGTGTTTTGAATCTGTGGGTTTATACTTTTCATCAAATTTGGGGAAAAATGAACTATTATATTTTTCTGCTCCTGTCTTCCTTTTTAAATTCTGAAATTATTTTAATAGGGATATAGATCAATTTCACAAAAAAAGCCAACAAATCCCATTATAGCACATTGTATTGCTGTTGCCATAGCAATCTTCTGGAATTCTTTTCTGTCAGGTTTTTAGTACATCTATTAACCACCTGAACCCAGTCCTTCACAACCTGCCAACTTGGCTCAGTGAACTGCATTACCTGATCCATGATGCCTGCCCGCCAACATGTCAAATGTCAGGAACAGGTAGCACTGCTCCTCCTTTTTTATGGACTCCAACTACAAAGTATAGATTTCTTGGTTTTCCCATGAGTTACTAATGCTCTATTTTTTTTCAGTTATTTTTTTCTTCTGTGTGTTTCATTTTGAGTAGTTTCTAATGCTGCTTTTTTCAAGTTTACTCTTCTTTTGCAAACTGTTCTAAGTACTTAATACTCTATTATGAGGTTTTCCATTTTAGTATTCAGAATAGCCGATAGCCTCAGCCTTAAGTAAACCTTAGTAAATGATATGTCTACAACTTTCGCGTGTTTTTTTCTCCATCCTTAGATAGTATAGTCACACACATGAAC
The DNA here is from genome assembly GCF_017311325.1 of Ursus maritimus. NCBI lineage: Eukaryota > Metazoa > Chordata > Mammalia > Carnivora > Ursidae > Ursus > Ursus maritimus. Next base: position 8,978,552 of record NW_024426996.1, on the reverse strand, counting down.
TAATGAGTACTCTGCTGAGTACATAAGGAGGAGTACTCGGGGGTATGCTGGACTGTCCAGTCTCCTGTCCTTTACCATGGTCTAGAAGTGATCTTTCAGTTGTAAGGTAGGACAATTGTTGGAATCACCTTGTTTGTTTTTTTGTCCCTCGGTATCACTGTCCTTTGTATCCTGATATCAAAAAACTTAAGAACTGTTGTTTCATATATTTTGTGCAGTCTTAGCTGTTTTGGTGGATTTTTAAATCTGGTCCCTGTGACTTATCTTGGCTGGAAGTGAAAGTGCCATACACATATATATTTTTAATATTGGTACTTTTTAATCTTTGGAAAATCTCACCTTACTTCTCAAAACCATTTCATAAATAGTTATTTCAAGTTCTAGCTGTTAATGCTATGTGTATTCATCAAAAATAAATGAACAGTATGGTATTATTGTACATTTAAAATCTTGTTAATCATACACACGAAAAAGTGGACCCAGAAATATTTTGGTGGTGGTAGATATATTTACTGTCTTCATTGTGGTGATAGTATTATGAGTATATGCATATGTTCAATACCATCAAAATGTATATATTAAATATATAAAATTTTTATGTGTTAACTACACCTCAATAAAGCTGAAAAAAATAATGAATGTATTTTATTGTTTCCTAGAAACTCAGTAATAATTTAACAATTCCATCTTTGAATTTTCTCAAAGATGTGGTTTTATGTTTTATTAATTGCATTTAATACTTTTGTATAATGTTATTATATTAAGATATTTTCTTTAATAAAACATATACTAAAACATATCAAGTAGAAATTGATTAGAGGTATATCATGTTTAGAAAAATAAGAAGAGAATAATACCCACTGTTAATTTTCAAATGTATAAAAATGTACTGTTTCAGTAGAAATTCATTAAACATTTGCTTTACCAGCATTATGTTGCCCATGGTAGCACATATAAAAGACATTTTAAAAAGAACATATTTGTCCAGAAATCTTATAATAATGTTTGAAATATAAGGTTAAGTTTAAGGAACAGTTGTACCCTATGAGTGAGGTATAGCGTAGCTATTGTTAGGGCGTTTCAACATTGCACAGTGATTTGATGTGCTGATAATTTTTTATTTTAAAGTTTAAAAACTTAAAGATAAGATTTATATTAAAGATAAGTTATTATTTGAGAAGTTTTACAGATATTTTCTTATATAATTATCACAAATCAATGTAGTATATTCTTACATTATCCCTAGAGGATGAACCTATGGCACACAGGGGTTATATAATTTGTCCAAGCCAATACAATTAGTAAAATTTTATAGTATGTGGAAATAAAACTCTTATATGCTTACATATCCTTAATACTTCATTACTTTAGTTGTCCAATCTTGTTCACTGGTGAAAAATGATTAAAATAATAAAATATTATATTAATAGCTAAAAATATTCCATATATATCAGAACCTATTAATATTCTAACCATTATATAGAAGAAAAATATTTGGTAGATTTTTCTAAATATCATGGTATTTAAAGTTGTACTTTTTTTTACAGTCTGTTTTTTTATTTATTGAGGTATAATTTGCATACAATATTATATTAGTTTCAGGTATACAGCATAGTGATTTGACATTTGTACACATTAGGAAGTAGTCATCATAATAGGTCCAGTTACCATTTGTCACCTCGCAAAGTTAATACATCTTTATTGACTGTATTCTCCATGCTGTAGATTACATCTGCATGACTTATTTATTTTATAACTGAAAGTTTCTACTTCTTAATTCCCTTCACTCATTTCCCTACCCCTGACAACCATCAGTCTGTTCTCTATATCTGTGAGTCTGGATTGTGTTTTGTTTTGTTTCTTAAACTCCACACATTGGTGAAATCATGAGGTATTTGTCTTTCTCTGTATGACTTATTTCACTTAGCATAATACCCTCAGGGTTCACCTATGTTATCACAAATGGCAAAATATCATTCCTTTTTAGGGCTGAGTGGTATTCCATTGTGTGTATGTGTGTGTGTGCGTGTGTGTGTACATGTGTGTATATGCACATACACACATTTTCTTTATCCATGAACACTGATGTTTCCATATCTTGCCTATTGTAAATAATGTTGCAGTGAACATAAGGGTGCATATATCTCTTCAAATTAGTGTTTTTGTTTTCCAGTAGTGGAATTGCTGGATCATATGGTAGTTCTATTTTTAATTTTTCTGAGGAACTTCCACACAGTCTTCCATATTGGCTTCACTAATTTACATTCCTACTGGTTGTTCATGAAGCTTCCCTTTTTTCTACATCTTCACCAACACTTTTTATTTCTCGTCTTTGTAATAATAGCTCTTCTGACAGGTAGGAGGTGATATCTCATTGTGGATTTGATTTGCGTTTCCCTGATAATTAGAGATGCTGCCCATGTTTTCATGTGCCTGTTGGCCATCTTTACGTCTTTGAAAAAAATGTCTATTTAGACCCTCTACTCATTTGTAATCAGATTTTTTTTTTGTTTTTGAGTTGTATAAGTTCTTGTTGGATATTAACCTCTTATCAGATATGATTTTCAGATATCTTCTCCAATTCAGTAGGTTGTGCCATTTTATTTTGTTGATGATTTCCTTCATTATGCAGAAGCTTTTTAGTTTAATGTGGTACCATTTGTTTAATTTTGCTTTTGTTTCCCTTGCCTTTGGTGTCAGATCAAAAAAAGTATTGCTAGGACTGATGTCAAGTAGCTTACCACCTATATTTTCTTCTAGCAGTTTTAGAATTTCAGGTCTTATATTCAAGTTTTTAATCCACATTAGTTAATTTTCGTGTATGATATAAGGTAGTGTTCTTTTTTTCTTTTTTCTTTTTTTTTAAAGATTTTATTTATTTATTTGACAGAGAGAGAGACAGCCAGCGAGAGAGGGAACAGAAGCAGGGGGGGTGGGAGAGGAAGAAGAAGCAGGCTCTCCAGCAGAGGAGCCTGATGTGGGGCTCGATCCCAGATCGCTGGGATCATGCCCTGAGCCGAAGGCAGACGCTTAACGACTGAGCCACCCAGGCGCCCCATGTGGTAGTGTTCTAGTGTCATTCTTTTGCATGTAGTTGTCAGTACCATTTATTTGAAGAGATTGTCCTTTTCCCATTATGTATTTTTACCTATTTTATCATAGATTAATTGACCATATGTGGGTGGGTTTATTTCTGTGCTGTTTATTCTATTTATCAGTGTGTCTCTTTCTGTTCTTATGCTGCTATCATACTACTTTGTTTATATTTTTAGTATAGTTTGAAATCAGGGATCATTATACCTCCAGCTTTGTTCTTCTGTCACAAGATTGTTTGGGGTTATTTTGGGTCTTTTGTGGTTCTATAAAAATTTTAGAATTATTGCTTTAGTTCTGTGAAAAAATGTCATTGGAATTTTTGATAGGGATTTCATTGAATATGTAGATTGCTATGGGTAGTATAGAAATTTTTATAATACTAATTTTTCCAATCCATGATCATGGAATATCTTTCCATTTATTTGTGTTTGCAATTTCTTTAATCAGTGTCAGAGTTTTCATTGTACAGTTCTTTTACCTCTGGTTAAATTTATTCCTAGGTATTTTTTCTTTTTGATGTGATTGTACATGCGATTTTGTCTTGGTTTATGCTTCTGCCTCTTCATTATTAGTGTACAGAAATGCAACAGATTTTTGTATATTAATTTATATTCTGCAACTTAACTGAATTCATTTATTAGCTATAATGGTGGAGTCTTTTGGGTTTCCTATATAATAATCCATCTGCAGATAGTGACAGTTTTATTTATTTCTTTCTAATGTGCCTGCCTTTTATTTCTCTTTTTTCTTGCTGAATGCTGTGACTGTGACTTCCAACATTGTGTTGAACAAAAGTGGGGAAAGTAGTGGGGAGATATACATCCTTGTCTTGTTCTTGATCTTATAAAAGCTTTCAGCTTTACACTGTTGAATAAGATATTAGCTGTGGATTGCCATACCTGGCCTTTATTCTGTTAGGTACTTTACCTCTATACTTACTTTGCTGAGAGTTTTTTTCATAAATGGATGTTGAATTTTTTCAATAGTTTTTTGATCTATTGAGAAAATTATATGATTATTATCCTTCACTTTATCAATGTGGTGTGTCATGTTGATTGATTTGTAGATGTTGAACCATCCTTGCATCTCTGGAATAAATCCTGCTTGATCATTGCATATGATTATTTTAATGTGTTTTTTGATTTACTTTGCTATTATTTTGTTGATGAGTTTTTAATCTATGTTAATCAGGGACACTGACCTGTAATTTTCTTTTTTTGTATATTGTCCTTGTCTGGTTTTGGTATTAAGGTAATGCTGGCCTCAAAAATGTGTTTGGAAGCTTTTCCTCCTCTTTAGTTTTTTTTTTTGAAGATTTTGAGAAAGATAGGTATTGTATCTTCTTTTTTTGGTAGAATTCACCTGTGATGCCGTATCCTCCTGGACTTTTGTTTGTTTGGAAGTTTTTTATTACTGATTCAATTTCCTTACTAGTAATTGGTCTGTCAAATTTTCTATTTCTTCATGATTCAGTCTTGGAAGATTATAAACTTTTAGGAATGTATTGATTTCTAGGTTGTCCAATTTCTTGGCATGTTCATAGTAGTTTTATGATCCTTTGTATTTCTGTGGTGTCAGTTGTAACTTCTCATTCATTTCTGATTTCATTTGTTTGAGTTCCTTCTCTCTGTTTTTCTTGTTGAGTCTAGCTAAAGGTTTGCCAATTTTTAAAAATCTTTTCAAAGAATCAGCTGTTTTATTGATCTCTGTAATTGTCTTTTTAGTCTCTATTTTATCTATTTCCACTCAGATTAAAACTGTATTCTTAAAAAGATTATATATATATGTGTGTTATATATATATTATGTAAAAAGATATATATATTATATGTATATATCATATGGTCATTTTACCTAACTATTGTCACAACATATAGCCAAATATGGATATTTAAAATTTGCTATTGTAAAAGGATGAAATTTTAAAAACACATCAACAAAGTTCCTTTATTAATGAAAATTGTTTTTTAGTATCCAGTTTATAAGGCTAATCAAGTTGATGTAATATATAATTTGTAAGGGTTAGGGTCATCCAAAATATACTAAATGAAATGTGATCATTTTAAACTGTCTCAAATGGGTGAGGGGGGGAATCTACAAATACAGAGATGGGTAAACTATTCAGTTTATCTGAGAGAGAGAGAGACAGAGAGAGACAGGGAGAGATTGATTATGTGTTTATGCTTAGTATTGTTAGATGTGTAAAGATGTACTAAAATCTTTTCAACTTGGAAGAACGGTTTTGTCATGAGGCAGCAACTCTGGACTGGAAAAATTCTAACATTTAAAAAAAAAACTATAAATGTTATTATTTGCTAATACAGCACTTATTTTCTCATATGCAAGATACTTAAGGTCTCAGTGGTTAATTCATCCTAATATCACTGAGAGAGTAGCAATCTGAATATAATATCAAGTTATTTAGTTTAGAATAAATGGACAGACATATCTTTGCAGTTTAAAGACAAAGTTTCCAATGACCCAGTTTTTGGCATATTATTGTCATGGTTCACTCTAGGTTTCTAAATACTGTTTCTGTGCTTACCGAGCCAGAGACAGCATGCTCGATTGTGTCAGTTTATACTTGAATACCTTTAATATGTGAATTCATGCATTCCACTCACAATTTATCACTCTAACCCTCTAGGGCAGATGAATGCAAACACAGAAATGTAGTTTGGATTTTCTTTAAGTGTCACAAACACCCCGGGCTACATTTTGGTTTTAATATAATTTATAATTTTAAAAAAAGATAAATACGTAAAATTTCATTTCTGAAAACAACTTATTATTTTAAAATAAAATTTTAATCCATTTAAAAATTTATGTAGATATTGTATAATGCATATTGCAAATCACAAATGTACACAAACACACATATGTGTACATACATGCCATAAATTTGTTCTTGGCATAAGAGTTACATCATTTAAAGAAAAATACCAGTCCTGAAAAATAGTACATGCTTAGGAAATACCTGTTGACTTAAAAACTGCAAAGGTAAATGAAGAAACTACCTGTAAAATTCATCAAAATAACATTAAAAAATTGTATCTCATCTGATATCATAGTTATGATATTGTTCTCTATATTACGTGTATTAACAATATCTTTGGTTTTCTTTACTATTGAGCTTTCATTTTTCAGTTCCCTTTTCCTGTGGTGTTCTCCCTCTTCTTTCCTGCCCAAGCTAAACATATAGTTGAATTCTAAAATGTAAATTTGGAGTGTAGCTCCATGAAAGCTCTTTAGTTTGACTGTTTGGAAGTAAGTATGGAAATTCCTTCAGATTTTCAGATTTTGATTGTTTCCTTGATGACCACTTGGAACAAGTTCTTTTAGGATATGAGTTGCCAAAGGGAAATCATGGAAGTAATTTTGATGAGCATGCTATGCTCATACTTCTATGACATTCCTAAGTAGATGGCTTGCCTTGGACACATTTTTAATATATCTTTCTTAACCCTTTTTGTCACTCTCATAGTCTTCATCCTGTCCTTGCAGACATTTTCTCCTTTCCCCCCACCACCAACTTATTGTTCCAAATTTGAACTCAATTTTCTGTCCACTTTTCCCTAATTGATAGAGTGATAGTGATAGTTCTGGATGGGAGCACTCACAGGAGTGCTTTGTAGGGACAAAATTGTAATTTTCAAGGGCCACAAGGGACATCTCAAAGACAAACCAAGATTTAGCAAATTCTTTTGTTGAGCTGACTTGCTTAAGAGTGCAACTGCTTTTAAAACAATCATCACATTGTCAAAATCTAGTAAAGGAAGATAGATATCTCATGTGAACCTGTTGAAAAGACAACAGAATCCAGATCTGTGGTTATTGATCAGTGTTTATTTAAGAAATGTGCTGATTTCAAAGGAAATGTAATGAAGGAAAATATACAGCCTGGTGTGTGATTATGGTACTGGATTAATGGACTTCTTTGCAAGTTAGAGGAAGAATTTTATGATTGAAAAGAAGTAAGGAAGTTACATAGGCTCTTTTCTGAGCTAAAGTGAATTTAGTCTACTCTAGTCCAGGTGCAATTTTTAATTGAATTTGATCTTTCTAGTACCAGTTGTGGTTATTTGGATGACGAAATATCTGAGTTATGCAAAGAAAGTTTTTAAAAATGTTTTTATTTGCAGTGTTTTACAATATTATTCAATCAAAAATATATACTGAGCATTAATAATAATTCAGGTATTACGCTATTTAATGAACCCATAAACAATATAAAATGGATACTGTGATGTTCTTCATTTTACATATGGGAAAACTGAAGCACAGATATACTCATTAATTTGTCCTAAGTTCACAGAGAAAAGCAGAACCAGTTTTTTTAAAAAAAGAAAAAGACGATATGGCTAATAAAATGTGCTGCTTTCGTAAGGAATACTTTTCAGACCATTTCTTTTCTTTTCTGTTTTATGAGCCTCTGCTCTCTTCTACATGGTGGTATTTATAAAGCTGAGATCATGGACAGGTTTTGCTAAGACAGTAACCCCACCGTGTTGTTTTCTTTAAAATAGTCAAACTTGGTGAATAAGTCAGATCTTTGGTTTTATTATGTAGTGGAAACCTCAGCTAGCAGTATATATTTTTTCATTTATCCTATTTTTTTCATAATAGATATTGTCTTCAGAACTTAACATAGGCAATTTGACCAATAGGAACAAAATGTATTAAGTAAAAAAATAAGTAGTACATATTAATCAGTTCAGAGGAGAGAGATTGCTGTGGGCTGTAGTAGCCTGGAAATATGTTAGAGAGGAGGTAAGGCTTGATCTGGACTTTGAAGATAGTAGAGAGGGGGAGTCATATTTTGTTAGGGTAAGTTAATACACTTCAGTTAAATATAAATATTAAAATATTTTATTAATTCAGTTTTAAGAGTAATCAATAAGAATCTGATTCTTTTTAACTTTGTTATTAGTCCTAGCTTAAAATTTTCCATTAAATATTGAGTCTTATTATTATTACAATTATTTTGAGTCCTGTTTTTCCTTCTGCGTAATTTTATTAGTTTTCCAAAAGTAAATAATAATTCTTATCAAAAATACATGTATTCTCTAAGTTCCACTAAATGTATGTTTAATATTATTAATTTGTTAGTGTAAAAGAAAAACAGATCATCAGAATCCATGAAAAAGATAGAATAGGAGTGGAATGGGGAGGCTTCTTTTTTTTAACATCTTTGTTGAAATCTTTGACAAGTTGCATATATTTAAGATGTACAACTTGATATTTTGATATATATGTTGTACACATTGTGAAATAACTACCACAATCAAGCTAATTAACATATTTGTCACCTCCATGTAGTTATCATTTTGTATGTGTATGTTGAGAAGATTTAAGTTAAGATCTATCCTCTTCACAAATTCAAGGATACTAACAATACTGTTAATTATCTTCACCATGCTGTATATTAGATCTCTAGAACTTATTGATTTTGTGTAACTGAAACTGTACTGTTTGGCCAGGATCTTGACTATTTTAGATTCCACATATAAATGAGGTCATACAGTGTTTCTCTTTTTGTGTTGTTTATTTAGTTGGCACAATGTCCTCTAACTACATCCATGTTGTCACAAATGGCAGGATTTTGTTCTTTTTTATGATTGAGTAATATTTTGATGTGTATCTTTATCCATTCATCTGTCAAAGGACATTTAGGTGGTTTCTATATCTTGACTATAGTAAATAGTGCTGCAATGAGCATGGGAGTGCAGATATCTCTTTGCAGTCCTGATTTCAGATCCTCTGGATATATACTCAGAAGTGGGATTGCTGGATCATATTGTAGTTCCATTTTTAATTTCTTGAGGACCCTCCATATTGTTTTTTATAATGGCTGTACTAACTTACATTTCCACCAGCAAAGGCTCTCTTTTGTCTACATCTTTGCTAACACTTGCTCTCTTTTGTTTTTGTTTTTGATAATAGCCATCCTGACAAATGTGAGATAATATCTCATTGTGGTTTTAATTTCCATGATGATTAGTGACATTGAACACTTTTTTATATACTTGTTAGCTATTTAAAGTTCTATTTGAAAGGTGCCTATTTAGGTTTTTTGCCCACTTTTTAATTTTTTTTTCTATTTTGGGTATTGAATTCTGAGTTCTTTATATATTTTTGATGTTAACCCCTTATTAGATATATGGTTCATAAATTTTTTTTCCCATTGTGTAAGTTCCTTTTTGTTCTGTTAATTGTTTCCTTTGCTGTTTCTTTTATCTTCCTATAACTTCTTCTTATGTAATTTACGTGTCTTGCATAAAGTGAATGTCCTTGTTTATGATAATAACAAATATCAAATTTTATTTTACATAAGTTTGTATGAAATTAGTTAATAGTTTTTTTGTGTTAGTATTGGTTTCAATATACAAAAACATCTCCACATTTTCTTCTTGAAAAGGAAACTGTCTAACTATTGGTATGATTCATTATTAAGAACACCAGAAATATTGGGAAGTACGTTTTCTGACATGGTGCCTATGTTAGTTTCCTGTAGCTGCCATAACAAATAACTTCAAATGCTGTGACTTATAACAACATAAGTGTATTCTTCCACAGTGTTGGAGGCTGGGAGTCCAAAACCCACTCTGGGAGGGTTGTGTTCTTTATGGAGACTCTTGGAAGAAATCCATTCTTTGCCTCTTCTAGCTTCTCTTGGTTGCCCTGGTATTCCTTAACTGTGGTTGCCTCTCTCTGATCTCTGTCCCTGTGGGTCATATTGCCTCCTCTTCTTTTGTCTATCTCAAATCTCTCTCAGATTTTCACTGATAAGGACATTTATCATAGGATTTAAGGTCCATTTGGATAATTAAGGGTAATCTCTTCAGCTCTCCCAAGATCCTTTACTTAATTACACCTATAAAACTCTTTTTCTAAATAACGTAACATCCACAAGTTACAAGGATTAAAATATAAACATATCACTACTCAATCCACTACAGTCTCCCTTTCCTTCTTCTGAGCTTTCCTCAAAACTCATATTTTGATCTCTACCTGTGCTTACAGCCCCCTATCTAACTGTGCTCCACCTCCTATCCCAGTGTTGCCCTTAGGAAATTGTCAACTCTTTATTCCAAATCTTTACCAACTTCTAAGACTTCTCATCTTATTATTCCTGTTTGGTATCTAATTCTCTGAAGTCCCTATGCTCCATATGGTGACAAGGCTGGTAAGGTTGACTGGTCTAAGTACAACAGACTTATTTTTCCATGCACAGTTATGTTCTGAAGTCAGCAGGATGAGCTGAATGTATAAACAACACAAACACGGGGAAGAGAATTAATGCAGCTGCTACTAGATAAGTACACAGAATTTGTGGATTAATGAACTTAAAAGTCTTGAGAAAATTGTTTACAGTCTTACTTTTTATACTTAATATATCTTTACACTCTACTATTTTTTTTCTATTTTCTATGTTATATGTTTTTTAAATTTTTTGATGTAGAGGAGCATTACCCTTTGTTCTGGGCCAATTATGGAAAGAAGTGATTAAGGTATCTTGTGATTGCTCTAGGGTGAGGGCTCATTTAATGTAGTGGTAATAGAGAGAATGGACATGAATTATAAGCACTAATTAAATTATTCTCATATACTGTCTTCCAGACCTGTACAGATACTGTTGAATTGGTGAAAGGGAAATAAGAATATAATTTTACTCCATTTAGTTATGTTAACTATTCTAGATAGTACGTTTTCACACATTAACATTCCTTCAAGACAAGAGAGAAATTCAGATCAGAAAAAGAGGTTTATATTTTGTATTTGTTTAATATTGTCAACCTAGAGCCTCTTCTCAAATCATATCCCAGGGAAGATATTGTTGCCCGATTCTGTCTTATCCTGGACCTTTCTCTGGCTAAGAGGCTCTAAGGATGCATAATATAAGAATCCTAATGGAAGAGAATATTTGCTAATTTACTGTTTACATCCAATACTCATGACTTAATTAATATACTATTTTACAAATTTAAACGTTTAGTTTATTATTATGACTTTCTAAATTATATATGTTATATCATTACTTTTAGAAATCTTTATTTTTTACATTTTGAATAGTGAAATCTATGAAATACTAATTATCAAAATGTGCTGCACCATGGATTGTGTTTTTACGTGGAATGTTTTGACAAAACATACTAATAATCTACATATATTTGTTGCTTAACTGAAATAGTTGGTCACAAACACAACCTTATACCAATCAAAGAATTTTAGTTTAAGATGTCAGCTAGTTTTTTTAGTTAAATTTCCTCTTCTCAAGTGATATAAGCATGTTTTTTCAGTTTATTTTGTCAAGACTTAGTATCTATGTTGAGCGGAGGTGGTAAGCCTCTCCTTGCAAAATAAATATTGCTGGACTATCAAAACAAATTGAGGGCTTCAGAGGGGAGGGGGGTGGGGCAATGGGGTAGACTGGTGATGGGTAGTAAGGAGGGCACATATTGCATGGTACACTGGGTGTTACACACAACTAATGAATCATCAAACTTTACATCAGAAACCAGGGATGTACTGTATGGTGACTAACATAATATAATAAAAAAAATTAAAAAAATTTTAAAAAAATAAAAAGAAAAAAAAAACTAGAGTAAATCTTGGATAAGGGTCACCAACCACCAAATACAGGGAACAATCTGATTTCTGAGTGAAGTTAACAATCTGAGGCCAGGTGTCTTGAGAATAGGACCTGATGGAAGCAGATATGAAAAGTATGAATTATTTTGCCAAATTGAAGTCAGAATATTAAAAGTCACAATTGAGATATTTGGGGGAGTGGTTTCATGATTCTACAGGGACAGGGAGATAACCACTTTAGGATGTTTAGTAGCAGAGTGCCCCTTATTGGGGTTAGACCTGATACTGCAAAGCTAAGCAAATTAGCTCAAATACTTTTGAAGAATTCTAAGAAATGGAAAAACTGCATATGAGAAAGTATAATTGCTAACCCTTTGTAAACTTTAATCAAACTCTCTGATTTGCTATGTGAATGAAGATTAAACTGTGCAAATGACAAAGCAAGATTTTCTCCATATACACTAATAAAAACTTATTATTCCCAAATTTGTTTTGTTTTTATTAAAGTTATAATAGAATAAGGGAAATCTATGATGGGAAAAAGAAAATTCACATATATGTAGAGAAAATTTTAACTAACCATAATTGCTATAAGCCAGTGTTTTGATTCATTTTTAATAATTGTAACTGTTTTTTTTTTTATCAGTGGTTATTTTGTGCTGGATACTGCTGTAAGTGCTTTATACATATTTTTCTCCACTCAGTCCATACAGTGGCCCACTGAATTAGATACTATTATTTATTCTGTTATAGAGATTAATCCAAGATACAGAGCGTTTTAATAACTTTCTCACAGTCACGAAGGTAGTAATGGGCACAAAGAACCCCCCCAAGATGATCTAGAACTGGATATTGAAACAGTACTTCCATAGGCAAAGCACTGAAATACTTTCTACAAACTACATAATGTTTCAGTCATTTATCTGAAAAAACTTAGTAATTAGAGAAAAAAAAGTGTAGATAAAATATCATTTTGGATATCCAGAAACTCCAGTAGTACTATATTTTAATAATTATTGCATAGGAGAGAAATAAAATATTATTGGAATTCCAGATACTAAAAGACCACATCCATGTGGAATGTTCAGAGAAGACGTCTGGAAAAATTAAAGTTTCCAAATATATCCTGTATAATGAGTGTTTAAAAAGGTAGAGACAAATTCAATTTTAGGCAGAGTCAGGGAACAGAACAAATCTGGTTGAACGAGGCATAATGTGACATAGATTGGAAAATCACATTAGAATAAGAATGGGGAGCCTGAGACTCAAGCCAAAAATTCCAGACCTAGTTTAGTAGGTATTGAGACAGTACGATGATATGAAGAGCACCATATTAATAAGCAGAGTCGTGGTTAGGTTTTGGAGTCATATAGTTTTGATCCAACTCTGCTACCCTATTAGCTGTGATTTTAGTTAAGCCATTTAATATTATTATGCCCTACATATTACATTAATATGTAAACTCAGATTAATGAAAATGTTTGCTTCATTTGGTTATTATCTGGATTACATAGAAAACTTCATGTGGAAGTCTAAGCCCAGTGTTCACCTTAAATTTAGTAATTATCTGTTCATTAAGCAGTTTTTGAAGGTCTATTATAAACACATCATTGCATTATTACTAATTTTATTGTTACTATTACTATTATTATTTGATAAAGCTAATAACTTGAGGAAATTCATGGCAAAGATACATAAGGGTGGATGAAAAAAGAAAGAGAGAAGGTGAAGAAACCAATTAGAAAACAATTTCAGTGGTACAAATGGGAATAAAAAGGCCTAAAAATGGAGTATGACAGTGAAGGAAAAAAAAGAATTGATGAGAATATTCAAATATTTATAATTGAACACATTTTATTTATATACTTTTATTCATTATTTATAATAGATTTACTTCTAAGAGAGGTAAAAACATGACTCAGGACAATTAATAAGAGAGGAAAATGTTTACACAAGTGTTCGTAATGAAAAAGCGTGAAGAAGTGCTCAAGATTTTGGAGCCTCACACTTCACATACATGTCAGTGTATCATGTCTATATTTATGTTTACTGTCACTAATCATGTCTATATTAATTTTACCTGTTTGTGTGTTTGTGTGTTTGACCCAAGTAATAGTACATAGTAGCTTTCTAAAATTTTCTGGGCCTGAAAAAAGATTTGGCATTGCAGGGAAAGTAAGTGTAGTGAAAACCGATGATGTAAATACAGAGTAATTAATAATAGTGGTGGAAGCTGTGAAATAACCAAGTAGACTATGCAAATGGGATCTCATTAACACCTACACTGATTTGACTGACTTGTAGTCCATACATATACACTTGACTCTACAAAAGATAAACTGGTCAACTTGACAATCCAGATATTATATAATGCTATTAATGAAAACACCAACCTTAAAAAATGTTTATTTTTAGTCATTTAAAAACTAAACTCTGTGGACAGAATCAAATCACCTTTATCAACCTATTAGAAACACTTAGTAAAAAAAACAGTAAATTTTATGTCTTGCTGTTGGGTGTATAACACAGACACACACACAGACACACACAGACACACACACGAAAAGTAAAAGAAAGGTACATCTCTCCTAAGTCTCATATTTTATATAAACTGAGTCTCTTATATTTTTTTTATATACTCCCTGTTGTGATAGGAAATATATAATGGATCCCGCAGCTTTCAAATAACATTATTTCAATTTGACTTTAACAATCAGATTTATATTTATGTTTGAGGTTTATTTTGTATTCTATTCTTTCAAAAAGTGATACGAAGTACCTTACCAATTGCTCTCCTCTCCTTTCTTACATACACATACATTTACACACACATATGCAGATTCTCACAAAAAGGTTAGTATAAAAAGAATAACAAGGGCAATAATCTTTGACAAGAAGGAAAAAGAAAATATGCTAACTTAATGAGTTAATGTAGTTGATGATTTAAGTTAGTATGGCATTATAAATCTTATTGCAGCAAAGACAACAAAGAAAAAGGGAAAGGAGAATATTACATATATATTAAAATTATTCAAGTTTCTTGGTATATGGAATCTTTCCTATTTTAAAAGGAAAATCTCACATGGGAATATTATAAGACATACAGTTTGTGATAAAATTGACAGTATCTTGACTATGAAATATAGCAAACACAGAAGAAGAACTCATGTGGCTTTTTTGGGGGGGGGCAGGGATTGACCAAACTACACTATAAAAGAATAGTAGCCAGCTAAACTCTTATACTTGAATAGATTTTTTTTTTATTGTGGTAAAAAACAACATGAGATCTTCCCGCACAACATTTTAAGTGTGCAGTACAATGTTGTTAACTATAAGAAGCGTGTTGTACAGCAGGAATCTAAAACATTTTCATTTCACATGACTGAAACTCTGTCTCTCCAGCCCCTGGAAAGCACCATTCTACTTTCTGCTTTGATGAGTTTGACTGCTTTAGATACTGTGTGTGGAATCATCCAATTTTCCTTCCGTAATTGATTTAGTTCAATTCACTTGATATCCTCAAGTTTTATCCATGTTGTAGCATGGGAGAGGATTTTTACTTTTTTATAGTTGAATAATATTCTCTTGTATGTATATAAAATATTTTCTTTATCCATTCATCTGTTGAGGGACATTTTGGTTGTTTCTGTATCTTGGCTATTATAAATAATGCTGCAGTGAACATGGGAGTGCAGAAATTGCTTTTTGATCTTGATTTCAGTTCTTTTGAGCCTATATCCAGAAGTGAGATTGATGGATCATAAGTTAGTTCTGCTTTTTATTTTCTGCGGTTACTCCATACTGTTTTTACATAGTGCCTGCAAAATTTTACATTTCTACTAACAGTATACACGGGTTCTAAATCATCTATGTTCTAGCTAATATTTGCTGTTTTCTGTTTGTTTGTTTTTATAATACCCATTCTAACAGGCATAAGGTGATATTTCATTGTGGTTTTGATTTGCATTTCCCTAGTGATTATATCCATGTCAAAGTCCATGGCATTTTTTACAGGAACAGAAAAAAAAATATCCTAAAGTTCATATGGAACCACAAAAGACTCAAAATAGCCAAAACAATCCTGAGAGTAAAGAACAAGGTGGAGGCCTCGTAGTTCTTGATTTTAAAACTTATTACAAATTGGGATGAGTGGTGGTATAATAGGACAGTTGATTAGGGAATATTTTTCCCTGAGGTCAGTCAGTTCTCATGAAAGGCTGTTAATCAGTTTTCAGCATTGCCGTGGTCAAAGGTGGGTGAAAGTTCAGGGGCCTGGAAAGGGAGAGAAGCCTGATGAAAGTTTGGTCAAGTTAGCAGGCCTTATGTCCAGATTGCTCAGTGGGGACAAATAGTTCAACTAATCATTTAGGAGACAAAAAAAAAAAAAAAAGAGAATTCGATAGTTTTTTTGTCAGTCTTTGTTATAAGTAAAAGAGGCATTACCTGTAAGTCTTATCTAAGTTACATAGTGAGGGGTAGTTCTTCCCAGTCAGGCATTTTGGGGGACACAAAAAGGTTGGGAAATTTCTTGATTGTTGTTCTTTTTACCAGGACGCTTGTAGAGTTTGGCATTGTCACTGCCAAATGGAATTTGGCTGGCAAGTGCTGCAAATACCGCTGTCTGGTAAACTTGCAGAGAGACTGATGTTAGATGGCTTAGTTTCCTATTAACTCTTGTTTGTGCAGAAGACCACAGTGAGTCTGTGCCATAGCCTCACTTCAGCTCTTGGTCTAAATTGTCTTCTCCCCAGCAAGTGTGCCTCAGCCATAGCGAATTTCAAGTCAGGTCTGTCAGTTCTCAGTGGAGCATAGACACCAGGAAGAAAATGAATGGTGCAGACCAACTTGATCACCCTGTACTGTGACCTTTTTCAAAGTCTGACTTTTGGAGTGGTGAACAGCCTCTGTTTTTTAATTCTGTTTTTCCGCAGTTTTATTGAGATATAATTGACATATAACATGTATTAGTTTAAGGTACAACATAATGATTTGATGTATGTACATATTGTGAAATGATTAGCACAATAAGTTTAGTTAACATCATAGTTATTTTTTAAATGTTTTTTGTCCTACATAACATTTAATACATTGAACATCAAAAACATATTATTAGATCCATCAAAAGCATATTTGGACCTTCAATCGTTTGTCTAAGTCATTTTTTTAAAAGTCTTTCTCAAAATTCTTGGTCCATTCTGATAGGCACAGATGAGTATTTTCGTGTAATACTAAAAACAACAAACGGAAGAATGACATTTTTTAAAAATTAAACACTGATGAAATAATACATAAAATTTGCTCCTCATTAAAAGTAAATACTTTCTCTTGAAGTAAAAGATGAATGTCCACCTATTAAATTTATTTAAATTTTAAAGTTGAAGACATCTTAGTGTTCGAAACAATACAACTGAAAGAAAGGTTTCTTAGAATTAGTTACCAGTGTCATTATTTTCTTTTATAATTTATTTGACTGTGGTCTTGCTGAGGAAGAATTTCATCTTGGAGCTAAGAATTCTGATGCTCAGATATTATAATAACAGATCATGTCATTAAAGTTTTTTGACTATGTTCTCTTTCCAGTTTAAATTGATGAGATAGCAAATATATGGAAATTTATTCTGCCTGTTTGTAGCCTTCATCATATTCAAAGCTAAAAGATGCATTTGGATGGTGTGGGTTGGAGAGGATGGCAGGTGATCAGAATTAATTAGGAATGCACACACAGGAATAGAGTTAGAAGTACAAATTATAAGTATCTTCATTGGTGGTTCATGAAAAATGGAATGCCAGATTTCTTTGGTGCTTATAATTTCTGTTCAATTTATGAGCCATTATACAGTATTCTGATCTGATAAATTTTTAGTGGATTTATCTTAAGGCTTTATTAAGCTGAATAACAAATGGGCACATGCTTTATTGAGATGGACAGTGTACTGAAACCAGTAGGTTTCCAAGGTGATTTAGAACCTGGATAGCTGTTTCACTGGTTTATTGTGTTCACCTCCATTAAAGACAATTACTATGCCCTATTGAAAAATAGTGTAGAATAATTGCTGTAACACATTTGATTCTGAATTCCCAGTATGAAATCCTGTCTTGGAACAAGTCAATGTTACCATGAGATTGATGGAAAATTTCGTAGGAGGTAGTCACTCTAAAGTCTTAAAAAAAGTATTTTATTACCTTGATGCCATTTTGATTATTCTTAAATTATCAGTATTAATCTTTAAAAATCCAGAGAGAACATATTCAAAATACCAATGAATGATTTCCGTTTTGCATAATTAACCATAAATGCCCATAATGAGTAATAAATCTATCCAGTTGAAAAATAAAATCCAATATCCTATCTAAAAGTAAAAGCAAAACTGATTTGAATGGAATAAGAAAAAATATCTGGAATAGCAGTTAATCAGCTAGTATAGTCATTTTATATTTTGCTTTTTGTTTACTTACCTTTCCCTGCTAGACAATAAGCAACTTACAGGCAGACTCTAGGTCATGTACATGATTGCATCTCAGGTACCTGGCTTTTTCCCCTGGTATATTAGCTCAATAAATATTTGATGAACGACTGTTTTTGAAAGTAATCAATGGCTGGCTGAAACATTTATTTGTGAATGTCTTGAAAGAGACTTGAGAGTGAAAGGTCTACTATATGCATTTTTGTATATCTTGCTTATTGCAATACCTTGGTTAAAGAAGTCTTATATAAATTATACTTCCATTTTCACGGCTTCAGAGAGCTCTAGTTCTGTGTTTCCTGTGGTATATTGATGCTTTTTATGTTACGCTATAACTCCATACTCCCCAAGCCTAACAGAAAACTTCTTGTGTCTTTTCTCATTGCTATCGGCTTAGTTCAGTTCTTTATCACATTAAAATTAGTTTACAGCAACAGCCTAAGAACTGATCTCTCTGCCTAAAGCAGAGTGTTTACTTCATTCTCTTTTCTTGGCATTTGACAATGAATGATACAGTAACTAGTGACATTTCTTATATCGATTTGTTATTATTTTTTCATTGTCATGTTTTACACATTTGTCTTGATCAAGAAAATGCTTTACAGATAGGTGGGTTTTGTTAAATAAATTTTGATTACTTCATTTCATTCTTACCTATGAGCCCATTTCCTTTCCCTTTGTATTTTCCCTAATATTTAGGTGTTTTTTAGAGATCACATCTCAACTATGTTTTTGTGTTTAATGTTTACCAGTGTAATATTCTAATTCTTTGAGTCTTTAATTAGGAAACAGAGACTTGGTTTCTTTTATTTGGTATGTGTATATGTATGCACATGATGTCAAGACAAATGGATTTTTACATTTTATGGTGTTTGAAGTTAGATGACTGTTAATTATTCTGTGATTTCTTCACAGGATGTTAAAGACAGTATCATTTCTTGTGTCATTTTATAGTGCATTGTTTGGTAATGCTAGATGAAATTAATTTTCGATTATTGTAGTAATACTATTATTTTCAAACTAGGCATTGTATATTTTCCTAAATTTTGCACAGAATATAAAGATGAATGAAAGGATTTTTTTTTTTTTTTTTTTTTTTGGTGAGATTGGCTTTCCTTGAGATCAACACATTTCCAGTACCTGAATCTTTAGTTTTTCACAAGCATGCCTCTTTAAAATAAATATTTTTTATTTATAACTATCCTAAAAGGCTTATGTATATTCACTAGGACCAGGAGGATTTATGAGGAAAATCCTTCCCTAAGACAAATCTTACAAAGGCTTTGAATATAGAAAAGGACCTTATTAAACTTGTTGGTTTTCAATAAGCATATTTTGGAAAGACTCTAATGAACTGTCAGGAGCAATTCTCTTCCTTAGTTATTAATTTGGCTGCAATTGCTGAAGTTAGAGGGTTCTCTCATGGTAAATTAGCAACAAGAATTTAACCCTACTCAATGGTGTGTAATTACCACAAGTGGGACCAAATATTTTGAGTAAAATAATGTTTATTGGCTTAATAAATATTAATCAGGGTTTATTATATAACCAGGTAGGCAATTGCTTTGATACATACTTGCATGTATCATTGAGAGTTTAAGGAAGACTTATCTTCCAATGATCACTATTTAGAATGCTCGTATTTAATTAGAGCATCCTTTCAGATACTCTGATTAGAGAACAGGACAACATTTTTATATTCACAAAGCTTCTGTCTAGTTTCAGTTCATTTCCATATGTGATCCGAGGCACAGACATTATAATGTTTCTCTGGCGACTAAGTAAGTGGTACCATTGTAGTCCTGAAATAGAAAGCTCAAAGACTCTTTGAACCAAGTTCTTAAATGACACATAACATTATAAGTAGTAAGAAGTCACATCTGAAATCCCATGACATGAATATTATTGTCAAAATTACCTTAGTAATTGAGTAAACAATGTTTGGGGCAAAACGATATATTTTTAGGGCTTGCTGTTTCTGTTTTCCCAAAGAGATAAAGGGGGTTTGTGTCCTAAAAATTCTCCTCAAAAAGGGCAGCCTGGAACTATTTAAAGTCCCCAAAATGGAGAGAATTTAGTTTCTTCAAATTCAGTGAATTCAACCATGTTTTTTAAACATACATCCTGACTATTGCTTTCCCTCCCCCAGATACCAATAATGGCTGATGTTCCTAGAATCTGAATAGTCATTCATAGGTTTGCTTCTTTAAAATAAATATTTTTTAGGTATACCTATCTTAAAGGATTGTGTGTACTCACTAGGGCCAGGCACATTTTATGAGGAAGATCTTTCCTTAAGACAAATTATAGTGAACAAGGCAGAAATATTCAACGAGTGGCAGAAGCTGGCAGAAATCAGAGTGAATAAGACAAATATAGCCCTCCCTCAAGAACCTAAATTCTAAAGCTCCGTCATCCTCCATATTAACCAAATCCTTCTGAGACTAACCTTTAATTAATGATCGTATGTGTCAGCAGCTCTTAATTCAAGTCTAGTTGTTTAAGAGGGGCTCCCTGCATTCTTGAGCATTCTTTGCCTTTCCCAAACACTGCAGCTAATTAATTTCTAAAAGTTGATTTCAAAACTAATTATTTCATTTTTCTTATTTATCTCTCATTGAGTTCAATTGACCATAGGATCATCTTAACTTGACAGTTATTTCTTTTTGATCTAGACTTCTCTAGATTGCTAGGTTGTTTCGTAGAAGTCCTTAAAATATTGTGGTCATTTTGAATATTTGACCTTTTTTAGACTCTAACCTTTAGCTATTTCCAATAGCAGATAATCAGAAATAACCATACAGAGTAACCAGATAAATATTTTTTCCCCAAACTGAAGCATTGGTTAGCAAACGATACCATCTACTGTTTTTTTTTTTTTTAAGATTTTGTTTGCTTATTTATTTATTTCTTTGGGAGAGAGGGTGAGAGAGAGAGAGAGCATGGTAGCCCACACGAGCAGAGGGATGGGCAGAGGGAGAGGGAGAAACAGACGCCCAGCTGAGCTGGGAGCCCAACATGGCCTGATCCTAGGACCCTAAGATCATGACCTGAGCCGAAGTCAGACATTCAACGCTGAGCCACACAGGCGCCCAGACCATGTACTGTATTAACACTGTATTTCCAGGTTAAATGTTAGGAAAAAAATATGATTTGAAAAAGCAAAAATAAATATAGAACTAGATAAAAAATATTTGTCTTAACTCTATTTCTCCTACTTAACTAAATTTATAGTATTTTTTATTTTTCTTTCTCTTCCCTCCCTTCTTTCCTTTGTTTCTTGTCCCAGAGCCCCAAAGTCTCTGTTCCATATACCTTACACGATTCAAAATTTCCTAAAACCAACCAAACCTACTATTTAGGAAATTTCTAATGATTACTTTGTGTTTCTCACCAAGGTTGCTCTTCCAGATTAAACTATTTTGACATGTTTGTGTCTGTGGAACTTATTTTTGTTTGTTGTGGGTGGAGGATTTCATATGATCTTATTATTATTATTATTATATTTTAATTTTATTAACATACAGTGCAATATTGGTTTCTGTTGTAGAGTTTAGTGATTCATCACTTACATACAACACCCAGAGCTTATCACAGGTGCCCTTCTTTAATATCCATCACCCATCTTAGCCCATCCCCCGCCCACCTCCCTCCATCAACCCTCAGTGTGTTCCCTCAGTGTGTTCTCCATCATTAAGAGTCACTAATAGCTTGTTCCCTCTCTCCTTTTTTTCTTTTTCCCTTTCCCATATGCTCATCTGTTTTCTTTTATAAATTCCACTTATGAGTGAGATCAGATGGTATGATCTCTGACTGACTTATTTCACTTAGCATAATAAACTCTAGCTCCGTCCATGTCATTGCATATGGCAGGACTTCATTCTTTTTGGTGGATGAATAATATTCCATTATATATATGTATCACATCTTCTTTAGCCATTCATCAGTTGATGGCCATTTGGGCTCTCTTCATAGTTTGGCTATTGTAGATAATGCTGCTATAATCACTGGGGTGCATGTACCCCTTTGAATCAGTATTTTTGTATCCTTTGGGTAAATACCTAGTAGTGCAATTGTTGGGTCATAGGGTAGTTCTATTTTTAAATTTCTGAGGAACCTCCATAGTGTTCTCCAGAGTGACTATACCAGTTTGCATTCCCACCAACAATGCAAGAGGGTTCCCTTTTCTTCCCACCCTCACCAACACCTGTTGTTTCTTGTGTTGTTAATTTTAGCCATTATGACAGGTGTGAGGTGGTATCTCATCATGGTTTTGATTTGTATTTCTCTGATGATGAGTGATGTTGAGCACTTTTCACGTGTCTGTTAGCCATCTGGGCGTCTTCTTTGGAAAAGCGTCTATTCATGTCTTCTGCTCATTTCTTGACTGGATTACTTGTTTTTTGGATGTTGAGTTTGGTAAGTTCTTTATAGATTCTGGATATTAACCCTCAATCACATATATTGTTTGCAAATATCTTCTCCCATTCCATAGGCTGTCTTGTTTCCTTTGCTGTACAGAAGCTCTTTATCTCTATGAAGTCCCAATAGTTTGTTTGTGCTTTTGTTTCCCTTGCCTCCAGTGACATGTCTAATAAGAGACCAAAGTCAAAGAGGTTTCTGCCTGTGTTCTCCTCTAGGATTTTGATGGTTTCCTGTCTCACATTTAGGTCTTTCATCCATTTTGAATTTGTTTTTGTGTATGGTGTAAGAAAGTGGTCCAGTTTCATTCATCTGCATGTGGCTGTCCAGTTTTCTAAACACCATTTGTTGAAGAGACTGTCTTTTTTCCATTGGATATTCTTTCCTATTTTGTTGAAGATTAGTTGACCATAGAGTTGAGGGTCCATTTCTGGGTTCTCTGTTCTGTTCCACTGATCTGTGTGTCTATTTTTGTGCCACTACCATACTGTCTGGATCACTACAACTTTGTAATATAGCATGAAATCCAGAATCATGATGTCTCCAGTTTTGTTTTTCTTTTTCAGAATTGCTTTGGCTATTCAGAGCCTTTTGTGGTTCCATACAAATTTTAGGATTGTTTGTTCTAGTTCTGTGAAAAATGCCTGTGGTATTTTGATAGGGATTGTATTAAATGTGTATATTGCTTTGGGTAGTACAGACATTTTAACAATGTTTGTTCCTCCAACCCATGAGCATGGAGTGCTTTTCCATTTCTTTCGTAAATGTTCTATAGTTTTCAGAGTACAGATCTTTTACCTCTTTAGTTAGGTTTATTCCTAGGTATCTTATTGCTTTTGGTGCAATTGCAAATGGGATTGATTCCTTCATTTCTTTTTCTGCTGCTTCATTATTAGAAATGCAACAGATTTCTGCACATTAATTTTATATCCTGCAACTTTGCTGAATTCATGTATGAGTTCTTGCAATTTTTTGGTGGAGTCTTTCGGGTTTTCTACATGGAGTATCATGTCGTCTGCAAATAGTGAAAGTTTGACTTCTTCCTTGCCAATTTGGATGCCTTACATATTTTCCTTCCTTTAATCTCTGGATATTTTGACAAATTCTTTCTAGGAAGAATTTTTAGTTGTTATGCACTTGTTATATGTATAACAGAGGGAGTTTTATTCATGGGTAATCAGGCAATTAGATCATAAAATTAGAATTACCTCAGGATGTACATCAACAGAGAAATTTAAATATATTACTTAAACATATTATTTTACATTTTACATGAGAAAGCAATACTATTTTTGGTAATATTAATAACAAAATAATTGAGCAAGTACTATGAGTTAGGGACTGTGTTATCTCTTTTAATCATTACAGAGCTCTAAAAGAGAGTTTGCTTATGGTTACCAATATATAGAGATAACAAGTACCAGAGTCAAATCTGAGTCTGCTGGTATAATTGCTGCTGCTCATAAACACTGGACTGACATGACTTTGGTATATGAATTTTAAAATCTGTATTTTAACATTAATTTTATTTTATACATTTTATTTTTGTTCATCATACAGGTTATATTTCTGATTTTGCTAGAAAGATTATGCACATAATAGGCACTTTAATACATATTTAAACCTAAAGAAACTTATTAGTTAAAAACTAATTCACTCTTATGTCTTTTGCAGTAATATCACTGAGTTAGATAAATATAACAGTAAATTTGTAATAATTTTTATGTACTTGACTTGGGATGAAACCCAAACAAAATCCCATAATAGAAGAAAATAAGTCACAAATAATCAAACTGTTTCACATATACAGAAAGCGTGAAGAGTATTTAAAAATCACTTTTGTGGTAGTAGAGCAATGAAAGCATTCATGTGGAATCTATTTCATTTTAGACTGTGTTTCTAGTCAAGCAAAACCAGAATTCTCCCCATGAGAGAGTGTCCAGATCAAAGAAACTGCTTCTTGCTCAGTTTCTTAAACCCAAAAATATTTGAAATACATTTTCAATGTACCTCAAATACCTTCCTACTAGATTTATATTAACTCTGAGCATCTTATTAATTGGTCATTGGGGAGAATGTCCTTCCTAGGATATATTGTTAGTTGCTATGGGAAAATATTCAACATGCATATTAGCAACATATTTTCTCAATTATACAATGAATAAAAGAAGGTAGGGGACCTCTTGTGTATAAAGGATGATGGAAGAAGTTTAGGTGGCTGAGGAAATTGCAGGCAGAAAGGATGATAATTTTATTTAGCTATGGAGACAATTAGAAAGATTGATACAATCATCCTTTTAAGGCACAAGAGTAGAATAATGGAAATTTTACAAAAATGAAGGATGTAACTGAGATGTAGTCAAGATCGAATGAGATCAGTGTTCATAGGCACCATGGAATCTGAATGAAGGATTTTTCCAGGTTCACCTGTCATTTATTTATTTATTTTTAAAATTTTTATTTATTTATTTGACAGAGACAGCCAGCAAGAGAGGGAACACAAGCAGGGGGAGTGGGAGAAGAAGAAGCAGGCTCCCAGCGGAGGAGCCTGATGTGGGGCTTGATCCCAGAACTCCGGGATCACGCCCTGAGCCAAAGGCAGATGCTTAAGGACTGCGCCACCCAGGCGCCCCTCACCTGTCATTTAAACTGGTTATTGATTACTTAGTATTTATAAAATATAATGTAATATAAAATAAGACATTATAAAATATACTAACTCATGTTGAGTTAATTCTAAGTTAAATGTAGACTAATTATGTGGAATGGTTATTATCTGATCCACACATCTCCTCTTAATGGGTAAGTTATGGTGAGGAAGAAACCTCAGAAAAACACATCTTTACGCTTTCTTGGTGAGGTCTGAAAGAATTTCAGATAGTACTCAGTTCTGTGCCATATGCAAATACACCTAGATGTGCTAACTTTTTGGTACAACTGAGAGTCATCATCATGGCTAAATGAATTAAAGAGAGATTTTTAAGAAATATATGAAATGAAATTCTGTTTTCTAAAGACTGAGAAAAAAATTATACTATTATACTATTTTCAACAAATGTTCTGACTGAATGTATAGCCTTTTTTCCCCCCAGATAACTGGACCTTGTAATATAAGGGACATAACCTTTATTTATTTATTTATTTATTTATTTATTTATTTATTTATTATTTTTTTAGGGTCATAGCCTTTAAATTAATATTAAATATTTTGAAAATCATTACAAACTGCGTTGCATATTTTTTATTCTCCTTCAACACTGATATTAATCCTAATTCCAAAATGACTCACACACTTTTTGAATGTATGCACATGTTCTTTTACCTTCGATTTCTTCTTTCTGGACATCTTCAGTCACTGCTTTTGGTACACCCTGGCCCTCCTTCTAGTTATATCCTGAGTTTGAAGATTTCAATCCACTTGGATCTGAAATAAAGTCCAGTTTCTTAGATGTTGTATAAATGAACAGTAATGAAGGTCTGAGTGAAGATTTAGCAACCTTTCCCTTAACTTGAATGGACTTTATACATCAGACTTCAAGTAAAAGTTGGACAATCATCACTAAAACTGTAAAGGGAATTCAAGCATTAGATTGAACGAGGAGAAGTTTAATTTAGGTCACTTTTGGTATTCTTTCCACAGAGTGTTCAGAGAGTCCTTTTTCGATCTTCCAGATTCCCAACCACGTTCATTTATGTTAAATAAAATTATTGGAATTAAGTTTTAGAATCCTTATCTCATAGAGTACATAATTAAAATGAAGGATGATAATATAATTTGTCATTTAAACAAATATTTTGAGATTGAAAAAGAGTGATTTTAATAATTATGTCAGGAAGTAAAGATTAGCTGAGACTTTCTGTGGCTAACCAGAATGCATACGGTTATACTCCACCTAAAAGTGACATGTGTGCTAGAAAATCCCCCAGGCATAATTTTTTTCAGTGAATTAAAAAAAATTATTTAGTTCATTTACTTTTACAAATTATAACTGCTTTTTTTTTCCCAGCATCCAGTACATTTGCCTTTTATTCCCTAAAACGGACATAAAAAGAAGGAAAGAGTTAATATTACATTTCTCCTTTTGGTAGTCTACCTTTTATTTATATAAGGAAGTCAGCAATCCTCTTTTAGACCCTAGTTCAGAGCTTAATTTTAGTCTTCTTTTATTCATTAAAGCAATAGTTGGAGAAAAACAAACTGAATAGGATAATTTTTTTCTAGGAAAAAGATAATTCCTTAATTCTTTGTTGTCTATGCTATGCTTTAATATAATTTCAAGGCTTCTTTGAAGACTTAAAAAAAGGTTTTGTGATTTTTTTTTTCCTTGGGAATGCCACTTAGTAGGTGCCAAAACATATTTAGCAGGTGGTAGCTAATTTTCATTTTAATGAAGCTAATCTTTACAGAGTAGGATAACATAAGGTTTTACCATCTGTGTGTATCCTATTTAGTTTAACCAGGTTGGAAAAACCTAAAAGAAGGTCTATGAAACAAAAAGCTAGATGTTGTTCAACACCAGCATTAACTACCTGAAAGCAGCACTATTTTAAATATCAAATATATAGGGAGATTATAAATGGCAATATATTAGCCCACAATTTTTGCTGAACTATATGTTCATGATTTGCATCCAATGATCTTTTAGAGCATTACTTAGGAGGAGTTTTGAATTAAGAATTTAATGTAAGACATCTGAAAATCTAGCTGATGATTCTCAAAACAGAAATGCTAAAAGCGTATTTCAAGAACCAGAGAATTTAAAATATTTTGGACTTAATTTTTCCTGTCTTTCACATCATTGATGATAACTTCTTTACACGATTCTTATTTTCAGTTTTTGTTTTAATACACATTTAAATCTTTCTGTTAGCTTCTGTTTGCTTGCAAAGTTTAAGAAACTTTGCATTTATGGGGGTGTCTAAGTTTGAAAACATTAAAATATTTTTATCAAAAAAAGATTATGGCATGTTTGTTTTTTATCTCAAGAAGTGGAAAATTCTCATTACTTTTTAAAAACCACTTAAATCTTATACTATATAAGTAATAAATACAAGTAGGAAGTTGAACATTTACTATATACTTAGATTAAAAAGGTATTCAGAGGGGCACCTTGGTGGCTCAGATTGTTAAGCATCTGCCTTCGGCTCCGGTCATGATCGGTCCTGATCCTGGGATCAAGCCCCACGTCGGGCTCACTGCTCAGCGAGGAGGCTGCTTCTCCTTCTCCCTCTGCTGTTCCCCCTGCTTGTGCTCTCTTGCTCTCTCTGTCAAATAAATAAATAAAATCTTAAAAAAAAATAAGGTATTCAGAATATCATGAATTCAATGAGAATAAAAAAATGGACTAAAAGAAAATAAATATTTTATGGCTCAAAATGAGATACTTATAAAATGGAAGAAGACAATAAGAAGGGGATGTGGAAAGAGTGGGAGGAAAAGAGAGAGAAGAAAAAAAAGACAGTGAGAGGGATATTATAGATAAAAACGAAGAGAGGAAGAGGAAGGAATCCCACATTTGCATGAATGTTTTAGTTATTTTTGCTTTAAGTGGTCTTATAAAGTAGTGTAAGGAGGTTAATGTGATTTGAAAATAAAGAACTATTTAGGGAGCTGGGTCAATTCACGTTTGATTGCCCAATAGAGTGAATTTTAGGTATTTATTTAGAAGAAATCTCCACATTATTAGAAAGAGTGAACTTTGGGCATTAGGAGCATTTATATGTATCGACTATACTTAAGTAACAAAGATGACAAACTTATGCTGAAGAGAAATTTGCTTAGCAGGTAAAAATAATAAGATGATTAATATTAAAAGATTATTTGCTTTTCAAAGGAACTCCTGAATGGTCTTTTTTTAAAAAATAATTGCTCTAATGAATTTAATTGATTTAAAAATTATTAATTGCTTAATTGATGGACTAGGGATAAATAAACTAAACATGACAAAATTAAAAGCTGTTTAAATTGTGAATGTGCCAGACAGGAAGTTAACACATTTCTGAAAGTATTATGCAAATTAATAGGGAGGTATAACCCTATTGATGTATAGCAGGTACAGGCCATGTCAGTTTTCTTAAGGTACAACATAATTTTTTCAGACTTTCTGTATGTTTCTGGCATCTTACTAGAATTTGCTTACCATACTTTCTTTTATTAACAACCTTTATCCGGGAACTTAGTGATTCTTTTCTAGCTTAAGTTTTTCAAAGTCAGTATTGTTTCCCAAACTCCTTTTTCCTTCATAGTTTCTATTTTTGTGCTTTGTTCTGTACTTTATATTTCTTTCATTTGATCTTCCAGTACAATAAGTAGGATATCAATAGTGATACTTCTTTTCTCACTTCATCTATTAAAGTTGAATTTTTTTTAAAGTTTGTATATACATTCCTTTGGAGATTAAATAAAAAAGTGTTTAAATGGACTTAGATCTCTTTACATTCTCTTCTTTTTTTTAAGGCTGTCATCTGAATTCTCAGCAATTCTTGTTTCATTTGGAGCTAATCTTCCTGCGTGTTTTATTTTTTATTCTCTCTTTGACTGCCATTACTTTGCCTACCCGCATTCTAGTCTGATTGTTGGGATGCTTTACGTAGCTAAATCCTGAAATTGGTGGGCATGTGTCTTTAGTTCTGAAGTGGTACCAGGTGGCACAGAATTTCTCTCCTCTCCAGGAATCAGAGAAATCCTGTCCGCTGATTTTCTCAACCACAGAGGTAGGCTCTCCTTGCCTGAGGACTGTGGAAAACAATGACCAACACCTGGTTTTGTAGCTCCTCTGGGGTCATTGAAACTACTTAGATCTGGGTGAATGTTTCTTAAATGAGATCTTTTTTTTTTTTTTTTGAATGTACATCTTTTTTTTAAATTTCTCTTTTTTTCCTTTTACTTTCACATAATTTCCTTCAAGATCATAACAGGTTAAGAAAAAAAAGTCTTATTGAATGTTAAAAATAAAAAAGGTCAAGTGAATGCTGATTTTGCATTTTTAAACCAAGATCGACAAATAGATTTCTACGTAAAGGCAGGGAGATGGAAGAAACACATTCTGTCTGACAGAGTTTTTGATATTTCTCATGAGTGAAAATAATACAACTAAGTTAGTCATAAAATATATGCAAAAACAGTGTTGCCCAGTATTTAAAGTTTTACAGAAAACAACATTAAAAAGAGTACAGAAGGACAAAATTTTATTATTGGCCGGGATGTTAGTGACAATAACAACCATAAAAGCTAGTCTGTATTGAGACTTAATTAAATGCCAAACACGGTGGCCAGCAATTTACATATATTATATATCAGTTAGTCACCGTCTCTTAATTATAGATGAAGAAATGGAGGCTTCAGAATAGCCAAGGAGTTGCCTTAGGTCGGACATTTAGAAAATGGCAGAGTTCAGATTCCAACCCCAGTCCAAATGCAGAGAGGTTGAGAGAGGGCTTGGAGTCTCTCAGCCAATTTGTGGTAATGTAACAAATCCTCAGATCTGAGACAGACCACTGGATAAAGTCAAAATATACCTCCTTCATCTTCAAATCAGCAGCCATTTATTACTCTGTTAATGGTTCAACCAAGTCTTTCTTACTCCTCCCAATTATTCTGAGGAAAATGTGCTAGCACTTACAGAAAGAAAAGTTAAAAGTGAAAAACAAAAGCTTTTAGGAATCAGGAAGTCATTGTATGAGTGGCTTCACAGTCGTGGCCCTGCTTTTTTCTTTTTACTAAATACCTTCCCTACCATCTTTTAATTCACCTATTTAACTCTAATTCATAAAACTTAGTGGCCATGGCATAGAAGACATGCAAAATATCATTTATGGGACCCTCGGCTCTTCAATACTTACTTTTTGTACTTGAAGTGAAATTTATTTACTAAGTTTGGTTTTGATTTATAATACACATTCATTCCCTTTGCATCTTAGTATATATAAAAAACACAAATTTAAATACTAAACTTAGCATGAGTTCTTGGCTCAACTATCCTTAGCCTTCCCAATAGATGGTGCAGTTTTAATTCTGTCTACTAACATTTACACAAAGTCATTTCCTCCCTCCTCTTAATAATTATAGTAAAACACTAGGTTTAAAAGAAAGGCTGGAATCCCTTCTCCTTTATATGTAAAGATACTCATAAAATAATGTTAATTAAGCTAGTTTAAATGTTCATTTCTATGCTTGTTAATTACTTATGCGTCTATAACATGCCTAAGACACTGTCTTAGGTGGTGAGTATGATCCTGCCCGGCTCTAATAAGCTTATAATCTGGTAAAAGGAGGATAAGTCACATATACAAATAATTATTAGATAAAAGATGTTATGATCGCTACAGATATAATAGTACTTTGGGAGTTCATATGTTCATAATATAACTAGTTAAAGGTTGAATTTTCCAAACGCCCTGTGATTTAATATAAATAGTTAATGAATATTCATGTGTTCAAATCCTTTAGCTTTGTTAATGTTATTTCTTTATGTACACATTTCCTAGGTCAACACATTTTCTATCACAAGCAGTAAGCCGTTCATTGTACAAGCTAGTAAGCAGTCCTAGCTCAATTGCTTCTAGTAGTTATAGCTTAAATAAACCTTCCACTCAACTCACTGGTCATGCTGGTTCCCTTTGTGTACATTTGCATGCAAAACCACAGACTAGTTTAAGATTTTTTGAAACAACAGATATTCAAAGATGTAAGCCTTAATTATGACAGTATGCTTAAGTTATCATTGATACCATCACTGATGAAAGAACTCCCATTGATGAGAAAGAAATTTCTTTTTTTTAATGTTTTTTTATTTAAATACCACCTTTTTAATTCATTAGAGCTTTCCAATACTACTCACACACACCCCAGAACTACCTTTCTTTTCTGGCATTTATTCAGATATTCTGTTCCATTGTCCTAGTCTTTATAGCTCTGTTCCCTATTCTTTCATTATGGCAGAGAGTTACATGCTGTTTTTTATGAATACCAGTAGAAGTATAGGCCTATAGATGCTCCAGCCCTGCCCGGCAGTCCCAGAAGATTCTTCTCTCAGGAGGAATGCTGGTTAATTGAATTAGATTAGGAAGGGAAGGACATCAGAAATGCATTTAGAAATTCCCAATATTTGCAGAAGTAAAATTGACTGACTAATTTGGCAGTACTTTACTTTTTCTACAGTAGAAGCAAATAATACACTCCGGGGTAGCCACCTATTATGTGGCAAGAAATGAAGTGAATACTGACATCTAGAAAGTGGTAGGTGGTGCCAATGGGCTCATTCTATCAGCAACCGA
Organism: Ursus maritimus; assembly: GCF_017311325.1. Lineage (NCBI taxonomy): Eukaryota > Metazoa > Chordata > Mammalia > Carnivora > Ursidae > Ursus > Ursus maritimus. Next base: position 8,946,703 of record NW_024426996.1, on the reverse strand, counting down.
ATTCGACATTTATTGAACACTTAAAGTATGCTCTAGGCACTGTGTCAAGATGGTCTATGAGATGAAATATAAATAAGACAAAGATCCTGCTTTCGATGTGCTCACAAAACAGGGATTGGCATAGGAGGCATCATGGGCAATGGTAAGCATGTCAAAATACGGGGATTTGCAGTTTCACAGTCTTCTCCAAGATAAATGATTACAGGGTACAGAGACAGTGTCACACCAGCACCATCTCACCATGCCTTCTCCTTCGGGTACCAAAATTCTGCGAGCTCTTTAGTATACTCTCTGAGGTATGTGTCCTTTTAAGCTTTAGTGAAGAAAACATGCCAGCAGCCTCCACTCTCACTCTGTGCGATCTTTACGTTGCTCAACTCTGCAATTCAGATTCTGCTAGGTTGGAGTCTAATAACAAGTCACATTGGTGCTATTGTGGGTCTGTACTGTCATCAGTGTTTAAAATTTCTTCCTGATACACTTTTACAGTTTTTCCCTAAGCGGTAAATGATTGCTTACATATATTTGAGATGGTGATTAATATGACCATGAAGATGAATAAAATAATTAGAAGACATGCAGCAGAATGATTATTTTATTTCTAGATGTAGGCACAGCATCTTTTAGTATATTAAATTTTTGAACTGATTTTCATTCTTGGATCATGGTACAGTTTTGTTGTTTATTTTTGTGACTTCAAAGCAGAATAGCTTACTAATATGTATGTACTTAGTTTTTGTGTGTGTGTGTAATTCATTTGGAAATTGGTTTTTGGACAAATTATAAATTAAACAGTCAATGTTTCCTTTAAAAATAACTACTTTAGGGATGCCTGGGTGGCTCAGTCGGTTAAGCGTCTGCCTTCGGCTCAGGTCATGATTCCAGGGTTCTGGGATTGAGTCCTGCATCAGGATTCTTGCTCAGTGGGGAGCCTGCTTCTCCCTCTGCCTCTGCCCCTCCCCCTGTATGTGCATGTGCACGCTCTCTCTCTCTCTCTGACAAATAAATAAATAAAATCTTAAAAAAATAACTACTTTAGTTAAACAGTAAACAATTTTACCATTACCACAAAGTAAGCAAGCATTTAAAATATTCTAAAAATGTATTTTTATTATGGTTAAGAAAATTTCTATTTGTATCTTATAAATTCAATTAATGCTAGAAAGAAAGAATCACCTTGAATTCTTACATCAGTTTTAAAATTACATGTAAACTGAAATCTTTATTGAAAATTATCATTCATTAGCTGGGACGCCTGGGTGGCTCAGTTGGTTAAGTGTCCGACTGTTGATTTCTGCTCCAGTTATGATCTCAGGGTTGTGGGATCAGCCCCATGTTGGGTTCTGCCCTCAGCAGGGAGTCTGTTTGAGATTCTCTCTCTCCCTTGGCCCCCTCCCTACTGCACACTCTGTTTCTTTCTCTAAAATAATAAATACATATTTTAAACATTATTCATTAGAATTAATATCAAACATTCCATAATTATTAGAAATTAAAAAGCAAATTTTCTTGAAGATATTTTGCAGATGTTTTCTACCCTAGGTAAAGATGTTGCCAAACTAAAATGGATAAATATAAAAGGAATGAACACAAAACAGAAATTTATTTTGATGTTTTGGATGGTCTTGTTGAATATAACATGCTCACATCCACCTACTTAATATTCAAAAGAAATGTTTTAAGTAAGAACGCTGGTCTGAAACCTCAAAAGTATAGTTATCCTGTAAGTGTTTTTAAGGATGAATTAGTTTTGATACAAAGGTATGTGTTGTCTACCCGAGTTCCTGGAACTCTATTAGGTAGAAATGGTAGTATTATTTTTTCAGATAATAGCAGTGATCTAATGCCATGTGATTTTCAAAAGCAAAGTAAATAATTGAGTCTTCTTATTATGGGTGGTTTTAAAGCTAGTCCCTTGAAATATGGATACTTTGATCATAGTCTTATTTAAAGACTTTCTCCTCTGAAAATCTGGAATTCCTTGTACTAATTATGTGCTTGCCATCTGCAGCTGAGAGTGTGACAATAAAGTAGTAGTACCTCCTATTCTCATTATAGTTAGCAAGTACTAAATTCTAAAACAAAGCACGAAACAAAAAATCATTTCTAGTTGAATATCAGAGACTGTAATTTTAAGTAAGGTGGAGTTTCTTTCTGCTTTCTAGCTCTGGATAGTTTACTAAGGTCATTTTAGAAGTAAGTGATTAAACAAGGTTATAACATCTTGGCATCAGAAACTTAATTGTACATCAAATTAATCTACCCCATCTCAAAGAGATACACAATGAATTCTTCTAAATTAGATTAGGATTTATGGTCCCATTCAAATTCCTTGATCTCATTACTAATTTTTATGAGACTTCTTTAAAAGAATTTTTAATGTTCTTCAAAGTATCTGATAATACATTATGAGCTTATTTCCCAGATCATTATACCTGCGTTTCTCAATCCAGTAGACTTTTCAGTGGTCTGCTTAAATGTCAACCCCCCCAAGAAGCTGATGGCCAGTCCCAGAGCAGCATGATTACCTTTCCTTTGAACATTCAATGTATTGTATGTTTTTATTTTTCTTATGCTGCTTATAGCCATGAGTTAATGCAAAGAATTATTTTTCCTGTTTTATAAAGATAGGATAAACCTATAAAGGAAGTTCTAAGTACTTAATAAAATGCCAAGGATCTCTAATAGGTATGCTACATAACAATCATGAATATTTATTGAACTTAATGAGGTGCAAGGTATTGAGGTAAGAACTGTAGGAGTTCAAGAAGTTGAACCATTTTCCTTGATATCAAGGCAGTAATAGTCTAGTTGAAGAGATGCAAAGTAAAAACATGAAGATATCAATAAAAGATTTATATATCAGTTCAGGACCAGAAATGTGTAGTTCATGATGATTGTTAACTATATTAAGCAGACTATAATTGCAGTATGACTAAATAAGAAGAAAAAAAACACACACATAAAAATGCTGCATTGATAAAGGACTTTTATGTAAATTGGAATAATAATTGTGATGAATGGGTAAAATTTGGATGGCTAGAATAGAGGAATAAAAGTTATTCTATGCATATCGAAAAATCTAGCAAAATCATAGCGATGTACACATGAGTGACTGTGAAAGATCCATCCTGTGAGATGAGATCCTAAGAAAAAAATAGCAGAATGGAAGAAAAATGAAATTCTAAGGGGCTTTTGTGTGATGAAGAGGATTACATGCCAGGATTGTGCTACCTAAGTAAGTTTGAAAAATAGGATTCAGGTTGATGGCGTTAAGCAGACCTCATGTAGAAAAACATGGAAATATTTCAGAGGTAAATAATTATAGAAAGTGGCATTAATTATGTTGAACAAGAAAGTTACATCAAACAATATTAAATGAAAATAGGTTTAGAATACAATTATAATTCTTCTGTATTTGCATATTAACTGGGGAAAGGAGAAAGTATATAATAAATTTACAAAACTTGCTTTAAAATTAAGGTGAAATTTTTATCTGTATTTTGATTTAATTTGGGCAGTTTAGGGTAGTATTAGCTAAATTTCTAAAAGTATATGTGGCCAAGATTTAAAGAATACAAAGATATATGACATCCAATGTAAAAAAAAAAAAAAGTCAAAAGAAAGGGGGGGTAAATAGAAAGGGGAATGAACCATGAGAAACTATGGACTCTGTGAAACAAACCGAGGGCTTCAGAGGGGAATGGGATAGGCTGGTGATGGGTATTAAAGAGGGCACGTATCGCATGGTGCACTGGGTGTTATATGCAAGTAATGAATCATGGGACTTTACATCAAAAACTAGGGATGTACTATATGGTGACTAACATAATATAACAAAAATATTAAAAAATAAAATTTATTAAAAAATAAAATAAAATAAATTTTTAAAAAGTCAATTTTATACATTTGATTCCAGAGAGTGGTGGTAGAATTCTAAATGATTTGTGATAATGGAGTTAACCTTTTTTCTAGGAAATCGGAGATGAGAACGTTAAATCTCTGGATAGGATGTTGAGTGACTTTGTGGCACAATATATGTGTGGCCATTAAAAGTGTCATGGAAACTCAAAATGGATTTATATTAAGTAAAATTTAATTAAAAAATATGAAAGAGAGAAGCTATTGTTTAAATAAATATGCTACATTTGCATGAGAAAAATATACAGAAGAAACCTTATTGTTAATTATATTGGAAAACAGTTGTCATGACTGGTGAGTATTGATCTTGTTTAATGTTTGAGTTAGTGACAGTTTAAAAGTTGTATTTCTAATTAGATTAAGAAAAATCACTGCATTACTTAACTATATGCAATAATATAATTTCTGTTCTATTGCTTTGCTTAATGCAATTATTGGGAATTTGAAAGTGTAAAGCCTTAAGATACTCTCAAGTAATATGCATTCAAGTCTTCTGAGACAATGTGTTGATATGGAATGTATCTTCAAATTTCTACTCATGATATAATAGAAACAAAACAGGTAGGGGAGATTTTAATCCTGGTTTCTGGAAATCTTTTTACCTTATCTAAAATGCATTTTCTTTCTTTTTTCCTCTTGTTATTGTGGTTCTTTATTTCTCTGTTAGTTTTTAGTGACTCTACTCATAAGTGTTTTTTTCCTCTAATACTTTCTCATCCCCGTCTCCTATTTAGACTACTGTTACTTTCCTTCTGTAATTTCACTGCAGATCTCTTTGACAGAGTAGTCTACTTTTACTGTCTGTATTTCCTCACTGTCAATTCACTTTTTAATCTATTACAATCTATCTTCCTTTGTCCTCAGTATTTTGAAGATTCTGCTCTGTCAGAATCATATGTAAATAGCATTTTGGGTAGCTTTACATGCATTATTTCACTTGAGTCTTCTTTAAAGAAGTCATTCATATATTTCCTGCATAGCTCTTTCTCTGAAACTACAGATATATTCCCAAATTATGCTCTCTCAGACACCTGGATGTCCTTGATGTTTCATCACCTGGATGAAAGCATCTCAGAGTCAGGATATCTAAAAATCTAAAATTATGTTATTTCCTACTGCTTCCTCCATGGCTACAAATGTACTTTCCACCATAATGCATTTTTTTGAAAGGCACAGCTCTTTATTTGGTCCTGAAGAGAGAAAACATAGGATCATCTTCTTTTCTCTATATCTCATACCACATATGTAGTTAATCTCCGAGTCCTGGTTTTTTGATTTACTTCTGTAAGTGCTCTCAATATTGTCCTTAATTATCTGCCTTAGCATTGAGTTGAGATATATGTGTGTGTGTGTATATATATATATATATTTTTTTTCCTTTCTACTTGTTTCTTTCTTTTTTTTTTTTTCTTTTACTTTATGTAATAGCTTCTTAGCAGTGCTTCTTGTATCCATTACATGCTGGCAAGCAGCATATAACTCTTGAAAGGTGAGCTCACATTTCCAGCTTCATTTCAATCATTCCCTTCAACTTGTCATACTATATGCTCTATTAACACAGGATTAGGTATCATGCTTCCAACAAGCCCTTTTATAAGTCCATGCCTTGGGCTCTCTGGTTTATATAATGTAGAACAACCTTCCCTGGCTTTCCTTGCACTGTAAATCCCTTTCAAAGTACAATAGGATGTTCACTTCTCTTGTAAATCATTCTTGTCTCTGGAAGAATTATTCTCTTTGATTCATTTCAAATAGCATTTTAAACTTTTTTTATTATGCCATTATATTTTATTGGACGTTTCTTATGTGTCTGACACTCAAAATGGACTATCTTTTTCCTAAGGAGAGTGCTGTGTTTTATTCCCTGTAAACACAGTTTTTTTAAAAGTTCCTGATACATAGTAGGTATTCAATAACTGCTATTGAGTCAATACTTCCATTAAAACATATATTGCAATGCATTCATTTATTCAATCAACAAATATTTATTATGTAATATACACCAATCACTATTCCACTTCTCAGGCTATAGCAATAAATACATGAATTCCTTGATATGAAGCTTACATTTTAGAGAGGGATAAAGGAGCCATTAATTAATTGGATCTCACATAGTAGTAAGTTTTATGAAGTAAATCAAGGAATGGTGCAATCCATGGACCAATCTAAGGACAGAGCTAAGTTTGAGTTTTGGAAGGCAATCATCCAGGCCTTCACCGAGGAAGTGGCATTTAGTTGAGACCTACATAGTGTGAAGGAACAAAGACCTAAGGAAAGAGGCTAAGAAAAACTACACATACAAGTCCAAAGAGAGGAATGAGTTTACCATGTCGTAGAAAGTGGAAGAAGACCAGGGTGTCTGAAGATGAGGAAAGAGATAAAAGTTGTGAGAGATGATATTGAGAGAGTTAGGTATTGTGGGTCTGAGAAAGAAGGGTTGGATTTCATCCCAACTGTGATAGGAGAACCTTGGAAGGTTTTCAGTAGGGAGTGACAGATTATCAGTTTTTTAAGATTGCTCTGGCTGTTTAAAAGTGGAAAGAATGTAAGCTGAGAGACCAGTTAAGAGGCTACCAAAAGCCCCAGTTGAAACAGTCATGATTTGTATCACTGTAGTGGCTATGGAGGTGATAAGAAATGCTTAGTATCAAGATGGATTTTTGAAGGTCTATTAAATAGAAATAGATTAAGGGTTCCATGGGTTGGCTCAGTCAGTTAAGCATCTGATTCTTGGTTTCAGCTCAGGTCATGATCTCATGATCGTGACATCGATCCCCGCATTGGACTCTGTGCGGTGGGGAGTCTGAGATTGTCTTCCTATCCCCCTCCCCCGTGCTCTGTCTCTCTAAAATAAATAAATAAATCTTAAAAAAAATAGAAATGGATTGTATGGATTGTATATGAAGAATTAATAATTACTAATTTCTTGACATGTGCACTGTATAAATGGTGATGCTGTTTAATAATGGAGAAAAATTAGGGGAAAGTATAATCGTTGGTCTGTAACTCTAATAGAATATGAATTCAGTTGGGGTGGGGGCCCTGGCTTATTCTTCTTTATTTTCTCTAGCATAGTGCCCATCAAAAGTAAGCTTTTAATAAAAAGTAATCATCCCTGGATCTTAATCAACAAATAGCTATTGTAATTATTTTTATTCCTATAATTTTTCAGCCTATATTCACTCAACAGATATAATGGAGTGTGCTAAATGCACTGAGGCAATGAGGATACATTAGTGATTAAAATAGATAGCACAAGCTTATATTCTAGTTAGATGATTTATACAAAAAATTAATTAAATATACAGTAGATTGTGATAAATGCGGCAGAAAAATTAAGTAGAAAAAGACAGTTGAGGTGAGAGGAACATTATAAATTTACAGAATCTATGAAAGCCCCGAGTAGCAGCATGCTTGGCATGTTCTAGCAATGGCAAAAGGCCAGTGTGGCTGGATCAGAGTGGAAGAGATGACGTAGTAGGGCATGAATTCCAAGATGTAAGGAGAGACCAGATTATGTAGAGCCATATTGGCAATTTTAAGAATTTTATCTTTTACTCAGAGAAAAATGGGAATGAAATGAGAGGTTTTCAACAGAGAAATGGCAAATTATGATGTACACTTAATAGGATACCTCTGGATTCTGTGTTAGGCAGAGACTGCCTTGGGGGGTCAGAAACGAGAAAAACAGTTACTACATGTTCTTGGCCAAACCAAGGTGAATAACTGAATGTTGGGAGCCATGGTTGGATATCTTCTGAAATTAGAAATGTACAGAATTTGCTCACGTATAGGATTGCAATGGATATGAGAGAAATAAAAGCATATAAGGTTTTGTGCCTGAAAAATTAGAAGAAAGGATTTTTCATTTACTGAGTTGAAAAAAAGGAGACATGAGGAGCTCATATCTGGACTTACTGAGTTTGGGATATCCATTGGACATCCAAGTGCAAATAGCAGGCAGGAGCAGTCTACACGAGTCTGTAATATAGGAAGAGAGCTGTTTACTGTAGAGTCATGGATCTGGTAATTATCAGAGTTATCTGTTTCTTAAGTCAAAAGACTAGGTAAGATTATTAAGGGGTTCATAGAAACAACGCCTTAATTCAAAATTAAGAAATTGTAGGGATAAAAGGAGTCAGCAAAAGAGGATGCTGCTAATTAAAAACAAGGAGAGCATGGTATCTTGGAAGCCATTTAAATGAGGAAGAAGTGAGCAGCTATACATAAAATACCGATAAGTTTGGCTCACTATAAGATTTATGGTCCAGTCTAGTGTACTTCTGAGAGTGAAACAGGTCACTACTAATTACATCTGAACAATAGACATAAACCAGTACTATTCTAGGTAAACTGGGGTGTATGGTCATGAAATGATGTTTCAAGTATGAAGAAGACTGAGAAATGATCATTACATTTAGCGATGTGTAGGGCTTAATGACCTTGAGAACAAAAAGCTTTGATAGAATTTTAGGATTAAAAGTCTGATTGAATATTTTCAAGAGAGAATGGGAAGAAGGAAATTGGAAATAGTAAGAACAAAGAAATCATTGGAAAGATTTACTATAAAGAAAAAAAATGAGATGGAACTGGAAGAGGTTATGAGTCAAAATAATTTTTTAAAAATTGTGATAAAATATATATAAACATATTATAAAAAGTATAATTTTAGTATTTTTAACTGTAAAGTTGAGTGGCAGTGAGACCATTCATATTTTTTTGCAACCCATGACTGCCATTGATATCCAGAATTTTTTCATCTTCTGAAACTGAAACTCTACCCATTAAACAACAGCTCCCTATTTTCCCCCTCTCAACCCCTGCCAAACACCGTTCTCCTTTCTGTGTTTGTAAATCTGACTGCTTTAAGAGCCTCACATAAGTGGAATCATACAGTATTTTTTTGTGACTAGATTATTTCACTTAGCTTATGTCTTCAAATTCATTCATGTTGGAGCATGTGCCAGAAATTTTAAGACTGAATAATATTTCATTTTTATGTATATAAATACCACATTTTGTTTATCATTCGTTTTCAGTGGACACTGGAGTACTTCTACCTTTTGGCTATTGTAAATAATGCTTCTGTGAACATAGTTATACAAATAATCTATTTGAGTCCCTGATTTCAATTCTTATCTTGAATACTATTTTTTTAAGGCAAAAGACATCTAATGTTTATAGTCTTTCTATAGTTTTCTTGGGCCAGTACAGAATCTGGAAAAGAGAAGAATGATTTGTCTCTATGTCCAACAAATGTCTTTTAGGAAGACAATATGTAAACTTTAATTAGCAATCAATCTTAAGTGCTTTAAATCAACAAAGTACCTTGGGGTCCTCAATGCTAGAGGCATATTCTACATATGATAACAAAGCATCCTCGTTATACTTTCCAGGTCTGTCTGATTACTTAGGGACTTCGATTTGGAATCAGAATGGGAATAGAGTAAATTGTATAAACCAGTAAAATCCAATGTTGGCAATTTAACATCTGATTATTTTATTATTGTTCTTGCTCTGCCTCTTTTTTGTTTTATCTGGCTTTGGTATTTTTAAAATTATCATCTGAAGTTTGATGATATATACTGTATTTGAGTCTCCAATATGTGAGACTTTGGGTTGAACCACAACATTGACTGGATACAAATCTGTGAATATATCAGAAAACACAAGTGCAGGATTAACAAATAGAATGACTCCCAGAGCAAACTTTGGCAGATAGTGTAAACAGAATATTTGCAGGATTTTTACAGCAAATGCAACCTCCCTAAATAGATATATATGTATGTATATAAATCTGTCCCAATGCTAATTGCTATGATATTTGTCTGCCACTAAAAGCTGACTCTTTCCTAATTAGCCTTTTGCCCTTTCTTGCCAATGTCATCAGTTAGACTCTGCAACATTATAATTCAATACAGAAGAACACAGCCATCACTGAATTCTGACGTCCTGAAATTGTTTAGGACAAGGCAGTTGATTGAAGAAGTAAAAATTTTGGTCAGGTTTATGTCCCTGCTATGCACAGAGTTCTGCCAATTCTGGAAATGTACATTAACAGGAGAAAGTTTGAGTTATTGGACCATTACATGATCTCATTCCAAAGTCTTTGGACAAAGGGTCACCTCTACTTAAAAAGAACTCTTCCTTTTTACCTCCAGTCAGTCATTAATTTCACAAGGAAACCTCTTGACTATATCATACGTCAGCTCCCTCTACCATAATGTCATAGCACAGTGTAGCACTCTTCCTAATGCTTATTATCATTGTAATTTTTTAATGATTATTTGAATAACATCTGTCTCACCTGTGAGACTGTCAGCTCCCTGTTGATAGGGATCCTGCCTGCTTTCGTCACTGCTGAATCCCTGCTTTTTTGCATGGTGTGTGACAACTATACTAAGCACTCAAAAAATTTTTTTGATGAATCAGTGGAATGAATGAATGATAAAGACATATGGAGGGAATTTTTTTAAAAAATATGTGTTTTATGTGAACATAATGTATTATATAGGCTTCTAGTTAGGAAAGTATAGTATGGATTAAGTAATTGTATATTAATTTCTTCAGAATTTCAAGTAAGAGTTGAACAATAAGAATTTCAGACCTGTGGGGCACCTGCGTGGCTAAGTCCTTAGGGCATCTGACTCTTTTCTGCTCAGGTCATGATCTCAGGGTTGTGGAATTGAGCCCTGTGTTGGGCTCAGAGCTCAGTGCAGAGTCTGCTTGAGAGTCTCTCTTTTCCTGTCCCTTAGCCCCTCCCCCCACTCTTACCACCCCCCCTAAAATAAATAAAATTTAAAGAAAAATAATTTCAGAGCTGTTATCAAGTGTCTATTTCATCACTTTGAATTGAAACTTTGGAACTGTGAAACACAAAAAGACCATTGATGGGCAGGCATTTCTCAAGAGAAGACTAGAAATCAAAAACCCATAAACAGAATTGCTGTGTTCTTACTAAGCTGCTTATATGGGCCAACTGATAAGTGCTACTTTACCCATGAGAGCTTAAGTTTTATATAGCCAGGATTATTTTAGTGTTCCACACATTTTATTGTTTTCTAATTCTCTCATGTTTAATCCCTGTGAATAGCTGTAATTTGACAGAACAATTTACTTCATGACCATTTGGGATAAATGGAAGTTTAGTGATTTATTATTAGCAGTTAGAATAAGCACTTATTTGGTATTTCTGTGTACCAAGTACTGACCTAGGTAATTTATATATATTTTAAAATTTTAAGATATTTTATATTTCATTTGAACTAAACAAGAAGAGAATCTGTTATTTTTTCAGGCTGTTGAAATCTAACTGTGCTATATTCTGTCAAGTTTAAGTAGATTTACTATTATTATCACAGCTAACTGATATGTCCTAGCTGACCTCACATGTTCTCCCAATGAAGAATGGTCATATTAAAATCTTTGATCTTTCTATGAAAAATGACACTTCTATAGCAATCACTATCCACATAGACTAAGTGACAAAAAGGACAAAGTGGCCAGTGGTCATATCCACATTATACACATTAAAACTGTACTTTGCTTTATGGTTGCTGCTGCTGCTATTTGTAAAATACAGCTCTGCTTGAATCTTTGCCTCGTAGTCACAAAGCCTGCCAGGCTCCTTTGATCACAGAGTCACCCCATGCTTACAAGTTGGTCTGTCTGCTTCTCTTCTTTCTAAGCAGTGATATTAGAGGTTGTGGTTCAGCATGTGTATAAAGTATTTCTTCTGCCTACTCTGTTTGCGACTACTCCACCTCAGGTCTCCATCCAGCAGTGGCTTGGACTCAGTAGAGTCTCTATAAATGCCCTTATATGCAGAAATATCAAGCTGAGAGCAATATAATTTTTTTGGTCACAGTGAATACATACAACATTATTATATTTTGTATATATTATATAATCATGTATTAGAGTTTACAGTTTACTCAGTTTATAATTTCAGTACTGAATTCCACCATGAGAATGAGAAAAGGTTACCGACCTATGGTGAAGTTGTATTTTTCACCATTTTTAAATCCTATTTCCATAAAAAATTCACTCTGAAATCCGATTATCATCCATCTCTAATAAACTGTGATCGCTGTAATGCCAGTCTCATTTCTTTCTTAAAATAAAACCAATTTCCAATTAAACTATTAACTGAACTAGACAATATAAAAGACAGTGAGTTATTTTGCATTACAGGATAAGAGATTATTTTGTATAACTATAATTTTGCCCTCTGAGATCTACTTTCTAACTGATTAATTTATTACAGAGAGGCTGAATTTCAGCTGAGAACAATCTCAGATCCTGGCAATTGTAATAAAAGTGGATTCCAAAAAATCAAGAAATCCAGTGATGTACCTAATAATTCTCTATGGTTAGTTTTGAGTTCTTCAACTAATTGTCGAGACTATTTCATATTTATTCTGCCTTAAAATCTACCTTGGGTATTGTAGAATTATAATTACACAAATGGTACAGCTATTACAGTTTTATTATTTATGCAATGCATATTTATTGTGTGCCTACTATGTATAAAGCGTTACTCTAAATGCTTGGATACATCCTGTGATTAACAGACAAAAGAAGAATAGTGCTCCTTTGTTTGTTGATATTCTCTACATTTTGTGACTTTCAGTGAAGGCAAATTGTTCTAATACTAGCTATCACATTTTTCACTTCATTTGTCAGGTTGATTAAAATTTTTACATGGTAAAAAGGTTTAAAAAAATTGAATTCCAGGCAGGCGCATGCAAGAGAATATTGTAGACACAGAACCACTAAATTTTGCCATCCTAAATCATAGCACGTTATGTTTTTCCTAGAACATTATAGTTCTCAGATGCATGTAGAAAGAATAGTCACAGAAGGCTTGTCGTTGTCATCTGTTTTTTACATCTCAAATATTTTATTTGAAAATAATGTAGATGAAATGCTTAAAGTATGTTACAAAGAATCAACTTCACTGCTCCTGAAAGGAAAGACTGGTTGTACTTTTGTTTTGATAAATTTTATTTTATAATAAGATACAGTTTCCCTTATAATTTTTGACCTTTGGTTTATTCTATCATCCACATTTTATTAGATATTCTTTGTTATATAACAATTCTTAGAATTGTAGGAAAAGTCTAGTAATTACTTCATCAAATGCTCAAGATAACCAACACCTTTGTTTCTATGGGGTCATTAAAGCAAAACATTTTTAGTAGTAGCCAACTAATGATTTTCAGGTTTGACACAGAGTTGACCCATCTCCTCTAGTAACAGCATCCCTATCGTTTCAAATTACAATCAGTTCAAAATATCATTTTAATGATATCAGATTGGAAGGGAGCCCTGTGCAGTTTGACAGCTGTGCTCTATATTTAAGCTCAGTTAAAGCTCACTTTAAAGCAGCATGTCTTTGTAGTCATGAAGCTCCTTAATGCTGTGACATGTCTGTGATTCTGTGCATCAATCATGGTGGCAGAAAGCCATCTTCCTCCTTAAGAGGAAATGCTATGGAAGTAGGCAATGAAAGTATTGCCATGTGTCTGTACTGTGCAGTCTTCCCATAGTTTAAATTACTCTCCTAGCTCCCATTGGCTCCCGATATTCCCCTTTCTTTCTACCCCTCCCAGGAATATTGTCAACTCTTGCTCCTTTGTCAGGTTGCCACTAAGTACTCCCCTTCTTGGGGTCTTACTATTTATAACAATAGAATCACAGATCTTTTTTTCATTTTAAGGATGTGGCTAATGAGCATCATGACAGGGGAATAAGAAATTGTACAGGGGGTATAGTTACATATATTCAAGATATTTTTCACTTTTTATATTCTTGTTCTTGGTTTGTATAACTAACTCATTTGCTACCTGCTGGTTGCCTCTCAGGCTTATCTATCTTTTCATCTTTCCAAAGACAGATTCATTGTGTGGTGCTGCCCATTTCCAAGCTCCACTCTCCATCTGAATTCCCTCAGAGAGATGGTTCCTTCTCTTATAGCAAATAGTCCTCAAGGTGAATTTAAAGTGAAACGGCAGGACAAGAATTAGTATCTCCAGTTTTGTTTGTGCCTTTTTTTTTGTTTGCTTTATTCAACTCATTTATGACTCAGGATATTTATTTATATTTTCTTTCATCATATTTATTGAAAGCTGGTAAACAAAAAATGTACTGTCCATACTTTTGAGGATCGCACAATATCTTGTAAATAAAAGCCTTGGAAAGCTTTTTATACTTTAGATATTTTTTTGTTTACTTGTGTGTGTGATAAAAAAGAATATTGAATATCTTTCAACCATATGGGCTCATATATTGGCTTCATATATTGTTTTTCTTGTAATATACGAAAAAAACAGTCTTAAACATTTGAAATACAGATAAATAATACTTGGGTTTTATTCAAAGGACTATGTAATTAGATACATGAGATAATAGTTCTTATCTCAAGTTTTCAACATTGGAATATTGGATTTTTAAAAATTTGTGGAAGCATATGAAAATGCTTTCAGGGAAATATTCCAAATAAATCATATGTGGTCTTGCATCATTTAGTGCCACTGTGTGGAGACCCAAATTTTATGTCCCTGTCTATAAATCACTCTGTCCTTCTGAGGTATGTAAGAAATGAATAACATTTTTCAGATAGGCAAAAATCTGTCTTATGATGCAGTACAAAATATTTTATTTATATATTTTTTTAGATTTTTAAATTATTTTACTCAAGTATGATTAACATACAGTGTTACATTAGTTTCAGATGTACAATGTAATGATTCAAGAATTATATATGTTTGTCAGTGCTCATTAAGGTAATTATACTCTTAATCTCCCATCCCACATCCCTCCCCCACTCACCAGCCCTCTGGCAACCACATTTGTTCTCTGTATTTCAGAATCTGTTTTTTTGTTTGTCTCTTTTTTTTTCTTTGTTGATTTGTTTTGTTTTTTTTAAATTCCACATATCATATGGTATTTGTCTTTCTCTGACTAACTTATTTTACGTTAGCATTATTCCCTCTACGTCCATCCATGCTGTTGCAAATGGCAAAATTGTATTGTTTTTTATGATTGAGTAATATTCCATTATATACACACACACACATATATGTACACACACACACACACCACAGTTACTTATCCATTTCTCTACTGATGGACACTTGGTTTACTTCTGTACCTTAGCTTTTATAAATAAAGCTGAAATAAATACAGGAGTGCATGTACCTTTTTTAATTAGTGTTCTGTTTTTTGGGGGGGGTAAATACCCAGTAGTGGAATTATTGGATTATGTGGTAATTCTATTTTTAATTTTTTGAGGAACCTCCATACTGTTTTCCACAGTGGTTGCACCAACTTGCATTCCTACCAATGGTGCACAAGAGGTCCTTTTTCTCTACTTCCTTGGCACACTTTTTATTTCTTGTGTTTTTGATTTTAGCCATTCTGATGGGTATACAGTGATATCTTATTGTCATTCTAATTTTCATCTCCCTGATGATGAGTGATGTTGAGCATCTTTTCATGTATCTGTGTGTAGTCTTTGGGAAAAGTCTATTCAGGTCCTCTGCCTGAATTTTAACTGGATTTTTGGTGTTGAGTTGTGTAGGTTCTTCATGTATTTTGGATTTTAATCCCTTATCAGATACATCATTTGCAAATATTTTCTCTCATTCAGTAGGTTGCCTTTTTGTTTTGTCAATGGTCTCCTTCACTGTGCAAAGGCTTTTTATTTTGGTGTAGTCCCTATATTTTAATTTTGTTTTTGTTTCCCTTGCCATAGAATACATATCTTTGTCATGAATGGCTGTTGTACTTTGTCTAATGCTTAAGATTTTAAAAGCGATTTCTAGAGAACTATCATGTTTTTGGACCAAAGGGAAATAATCTCTTAATACTTATATCAAGTAGCCAAATAATATTTTCCTCCTATCCATACTTCTAATTCTACAATGTCATAATTACTGTGTGTCCATCTCCTCCATTCTCTGTGTGTGTGTGTCTGTGTGTGTGTGTCTGTTCTTCTTCCTTCCCTCCTCTTTTTCTTTCTCCTTTCTTTCTTTAAGATTGATTTGGGTTCTTCAGTGGATTCTTTGCCTGATAATTGTTTTAGTTAGAGTGAGGATAAAGGCTAACTTAATAGGCTTAGCATACTGTAAATTCAAATCTGACCATGCCAAGATACAAAAGTTCAGATTAACTCTGCACCAAGAGTCAATACTCTATGCATTGATTTAAATCTTATCAGGAAAAACTGCTATATAGTGCACTTAGTTAAGAACTGAAGCTATTATTGATATAAGTTAAGGGAGTTTAAAAACAAGAAAGACCAATAGACAAATACTATATGATTGTACTTTATGAAGTATCTAAAGTACTCAAATTTATGGAAACAGAATGTAGAATGCTGGTTGCCAGAGGCATGGGAGAAACAGAAATGGCTTTTTATGTGTGTTTTCTTTTAACCACAATTAACAATCAATCAATCAATCATTGACCTATAAGAAATAATTTATTTCCTCAAAGTGTATTCATTTGTTAGAATGTGACAAGAAGTATTTTTAATTATCTTCATTTTTCTGAAATTCAGCAATGCTTCACTATTCCATAAATCAAACTATTATAAACTTTTATCTTGCAATTAGAAATCAGGTTTGAAATAAAAAGCCCTTTGGGGGAAAGTGTGACATTTATTTAAGTCCATATAAAAATTTTTGACACAGGTTTGTTGTTGTTGTTGTTGTTGTTTTTTTACTAATACAATGTAAACAGAAGCCCAGAACCCCAAACTGAAGGCAATCCATGACTATATGACATAGGAGATGAAAAGAAGCTCAAAGTCTGGGATAGAAGGAAGGGAAATATGTACGGTCTAACAAATGTATTAAATTTAATCGTGCTTTAGTTTTATTTAGTTACTATTATAATTAATTTTTATATTAAAATAAAAATCATAGGACACCTGTGGCTCAGTCTTTTAAGTGTCTGCCTTCAGCTCAGGTCACGATCCCAGGGTACTAGGATTGGTCCGCATCAGGGTCCTTGCTCAGCGGGGAGCCTTGCTTCTCCCTCTGCCTTCTCTTCCCCCTGCTTGTGCTCACTTGCTATCTCTCTCTCTCTGACAAATAAATGAATAAAATCTTTAAAAAAAAAAAAAAACAGAACAGTTGCAGCTTGGGATTACATGAATTTAAAAAGTGATCAAATCCAAATTTGAGAAGCATTTGCCTAAAAAGCACCAAAGAAAACAGCCATCTAATTTGAAACTTTGCTAAGGAAGCAATTCTGCCCATGGGTTATTGTGAGAAATACACATTTTGCCATTATAGCTTCAGGTGTTTACCCACTGTAATATCTAAAAATTTTAACCAAAAGTACTTTGAAGTATTCTGTTTTTCAAAGTTCTAAGAACTTAAGTATCACAAATAATTTACCTGAAAAACTCATGCTTATGTGCGATATAGAAAGGAACCAATAAATAAAGAGACAAGAGATCACACACACAGAGAAATCACACACACACACACACACACACACACACACACACACACACACTTCTACACAGAAAGGCCTTACTACTAATTCCATGAACTAGAGCTCATGTAGTGTATGTGCATGAATGTCTTGCAGTTCTAAGATCTACAATTGGCTAGGTGAAGATCCTTGAGATCCAATGATGTATGTTCTAGCCCTTACCTGAGTCTGAAGGCAGAAGACCAATGTCCCAGTTCAAAGACAGTCCAAGAGAGAGAGTTAAATTTCTCTTACTCAGCTTTTGTTCTAATCAGGCTTTCAACAGACTTAGAGGCCTACTCATGTTGGAGAAAGCAGTCTGCTTTACTCAGTTTGCTGATTCAAACATTGAATTTTATCTAGAAACACTCTCATACACACATCCAGAATAAAGTTTAACCAAATACCTGGGCTTCTTATGGACAAGTTAAGTTGATACATAAAATTAGCCACTACATGTAACTTGTCAAAGGAGAGCACATCATTTATTCATTTCTTTTCTTATTCAGACTATCAAATTTAAAAATTTGCAAATCCAATTTATGGCATATTAGAAATCAAACTTGAAAGTAGACTAAGATAAGTCTCACTGGTAGTCAAAAAAATAAATATGTTAAATGTTCAAAGTTGAGATAAAAGCAGAAAGAGCATTTTAGAAACAATTATTAAGCCATGGATGAATATAGTAATTGCTGTTAACAGTAATAAAAAACAATTATTTTTAGGACAGTGTATAATATTTTTAGAACAAAAACTAATTCAAAGAGTAAATTTGTTAAGAGTTAATATTTAAAGCAATACATTTTATTTATAGAAAAGTGAATTTTCTCAGTCAAGAGTAGATAATCTATATATTATTTGGAGAGTATTCAAGTACAAATGTGAAAAGGAAAATAATTCTCTGAGGCTGTGCTTCCTATTACTATTGAAATGCTATAGTTTAGATGGAAGTGAATCATTTTTGATATATGATTTATCTATGTTATGCAAGCTCTATTACATAACAACAAACATATAAAAATTTAAACATATGAAAGAATATCTAATATGTATTTTAGATCTGCTAGGTGTTGATTATGTAAAAAATGCCAAAACAGATTTGCAAAAATCATTGCATTATTAAAATGCTCAGAAAACACTGCTATTACTTGCTTAAGTCTGTGTCATAGGAATCATTTATTCAGAGTCATTTATTGAATACGTTTTATTTGACAAATACTGTGGTAATTGGCCAGAGATCCAAAATCAGGCAAAATTTCCTTGAGGAATCATATCTGAGCTCATCTTAAAAGATCAGTGTTATACAGGTGAAGAATCATGTTGGTTATTTCATTGTTATATAGATGTTATATAGTGTTATATAATCAGTGCTATATAGGTGAAGAATCATGTTGGTTATTTCATTTCTTGTAGAGGTGACATTATAAACAAAGACATGACTGTGAGAATCAGTATGAAATATTCATGTGACTATACATCACAGACAATACAAGCAGATTAGTGTGATGATGGAGTGATGAAAATAGAGACTGAAGAGGCAGATAACAGACTGTGACATGCTCTATAAAATATCTTAATTAACTTATTTAATAAATTTATTAATTTATTTAGTACCTACCATATCCTGGGCACTATTCTAGGTGTTTTGAAAATAGTAGTAAACAAAAGGAATCAAGGTCCTTGACCTAATCAACTTATATTTTGTTAGAAGATGACCAGTACTTTGTAGAGGAAAAAAAAAAGTGGACTAAGGTAAAGACGATCATCTGTTTGGCAGATGGAGATAGGCTGGTCGCAGTGTTACGTACAGTCATAAGAGTAGGCTTCATTGAAGAGATGATATATGAACAAAATCCCGAAGAAGATGAAGGAGACAGCCAAACAGATATTTGGGTAAAGAGTATGTCAGAGACAGGGAAGAGAAAGAGCACATATCCTAAGCCTGAATTGTGCCTGGAAGGTTTAAGGAACAGCAGGGAGGCAGGGGAGACACCACTGTAGTGAATAAAGAAGAAAGTAATGGAGAGGAGTACAGACACTTAAGAGCAAGAACTGTAGAGTTTTATAGGCCATTGTAAGGGCTTTCACTCTTGCTGTGAGTGAAATGGGAAACCACTAAAGGGTTTTAGGCAGAGGAGACAAGAACTGAGATCTGATACAAGTTATACAACTGTCATTCCAGCTGCTGAGATGTGAGTAAATGTAAGGAGCAAGGGCGGAAGTAGGAACACTCCTAGTAAGGCTATTGATACACTCTGAACAGGAGCTGATAGTGGCTCAAGCAAAAGTGTTAATAGTGGATATAGTGAGAAAAAGTCAAGTTATTTGTGTATTTTGAAAGTACAGCCCAAAGGATTTCCTCATGGATTGAATGTAGGATCAGAACAAGAAGAAGGAGTCAAGAATAACTCCAGATTTTTTAATCAGAGAAATTGGGAGGAAGGAGCTTTTATCAAATGAGATGGGGGAAAAATGGGACAGATTTTCAGAGAAAAGTCAGGAATTCAGTTTTGGACATAGTAAATTGGTGATGTTTGTTAGAAAACCAAGTAGAGGGGAAAAAGTAGTAATTAGATATTCAGAAATTTGAGTTGTACCCTTAAACAGTGGAGAGCCACTGGAAGATTTCAGATAGGGGGAAATACAGTCAATTGTGTGCTTTAGTTTAATAGTCTCTGGTGGTTAAGTGGAAGATTGATCTGGAAGAAAAAAAGCCTGAAATCAAGGATACCAGATAGTAGTTGGTTGCAAATGTCCAGCAAGACAATTTGTGTGAATATATCCTGAATGTTGTAGAAATAGAGAGGACTGGATGATCTGAAAAATATTTCAGACATAAAAAATCAGGACAATACTTGTTTGGTTGTGAGTATCTTAAAAGGAGGAGTAAAATATTTTTTTCTAAATTTATTGTCATATTAAATATAGCTGTCATTATCTGAAATAAAGAATAAAAGAGGAGAAGCACGTTTAGGAGGCAGAAATTCAAATTCAGTTTTGACCTTTTATAATTTCAGTTCCTGTGGCATATTCAGGTGTAGATATCCAGTAGGCAGTTGAAAGATATCCAGTGGGCATTCCTGGGAGATGTTGAAGCGGAGTGTAAAAAATTAGGGAGAAAACAGCATTAATGTTAAAATTGAGACCATGAGAATGGATGAGAGTATGCTGGAGAGATGAAAATGGAATGTTCTTAAAATATAAAACAAATAAATAAAAGTATTTGAGATTTATGTAAAGGGAGAGGGACACATGACAGATTTTAGACTGGTTATAGCAAGGACAGTCATGAGTCAGTAATAAGGGAATTTAAAAGTTTCTAAAATGTTGTCATTTACACACAGTCACACTTTGTAAAATACTTCATTGTGCACTAAAAATGAGAAAGTTGATGACCATTGTGATGGCAGATGAAAGTAGAGGATGGCAGGAGTGGACTGGGCTTAAAGGATCAGACTGAAATACACCAATTAAAAGACAGTGATTGTCAGAGTGGATCAAGAAAAAGAACCCAACTACAAATGGTCAACAAGAAACATTTTTGACTAAATGAGAATGAAAACACAACTTATCAAAATATGTTAGGATATAGTGAAAGCAGTACTTAGATAGAAATTTATAGCATTGGATGCATGTATTAGAAAAGAAGAAAGATCTAAAATCAATACTGTAAATTTTCCACCTTAGGAAACTAGGAAAAGAAGAGCAAATTAAATCTGAAGTAAGCAGCTAAAAAGAAATAACAAGAATTGGAGGAGAAATTAGTGAATTTGAAAACAGGAAATCAGTAGAGAAAATCAACAAAACTAAAAGCTAGTTCCTTGAGAAGATCAGTAATATTGGTAAGTCTCCACTATGCTGAGAAAAAAAAAGAGAGAGGACAAAATTACTTTATCAGAAATGAAGGAGGGGCTATCACTACAGATCCCATAGACATTAAAAGGATAATAAAAGAATACTATGAAAAATTCTGTGTGTACAAGCTTGATAACCTTGTTGAATTAGACCTATTTCTTGACAGACACAATCTGCTGAAACACACACAAGAGGAAATAGATGATCTGAGTAGACCTGTATCTTTTAAAGAAATTGAGTCAATAATGTATAATTGTCCAAAACAGAAAGCACCAGGCCAAGGTAGGTTCACTGGTGAATTCTACCGTATTCCACATTTAAGGAAGAAATTATACCAATTGTTTACAATCTCTTTCAGAGGAATGAAACAGAGAAAATACTTCCTAACTCATTTTGTGAGGCCAGTATTATCCTAATACCAAAACAAGACAAGGATAATACAAGAAAACTACAAACCAGTATCTCTTATGAACATAGAAGCAAAAACTCTCAACAGGAAATTAGCAAATCAAATCCGACAGTGTATAAAAAGAATTATACACTATGACCAAGTAAGATTTATCCCAGGTTTGCAAGGATTTTTCGGCATTTAAAAATCAATTAATTTAATCCATCACATCAACACACTTAAGAAGAGAAATTACACAGTCATATCAAAGGATTGAGATAGGTATTCAACAATATTGAATATTCATTCATGATAAAACCTCTCAGTAAATGATAGGAGCAGAGGGGAATTTTCTTAACTTGATAAAGATATTATACAAAAAAAACCTTACAACTATGGTGAGAAACTCAAAACTTTTCTACCAAGAACGTGTACAGACAAGGATATTGCCTCTCACCCCTTCTTTTCAATATTTTACTGGAAGTCCTTACTAATCAATATGACAAGATAAAGAAATAAAAGGTATGCATATTGGGAAGGAAGACAAAAAACTGCCTTTGTTTACAGGTGACATGATTGTCTACATAGAAAATCTGAAAAAAAAATAGAAAACTCCTGGAACTAACACATGCTTGTAGCAAGGTTGCAGGATACAAACTTTATATATACAAAAGGTAATTGCTATCTTATATACTTAAAATTAAGAAGTGGAATTTGATATTAAAAACACAGTACCATGTATATTAGTACCCTCAAATAATAAAATATTCAAGTATATATCTAACAAAAATTTGTATAAGATCTATAAATAGAAAACTACAAAATTCAGATTAAAACATCAAAGAAGTAAATAAGTAGAGAGGTATTTCATGTTTATGGGTAGAAAGTCTCAATATTGTCAAGATGTCAGATCTTCCCAAATTGAGCTATAGATGCAATGAAATTCCAATCAAATCTCAGCAAACTATTTTATGAATATTGACAAAATGATTCTAAAATTTATATGGAAAGACAAAAAATCCAGAATAACTAACAATCTTGAAGAAGAAGGACAAAGTTGGAGGACTGACCCTACCTTGCTTGTTTCATTTGTTTCGTTTTGTGAGTGACAATGTCAAGAGAATTGGAAGACAAACCATAGCCTGGGAAAAAATATTTGCAAAAGACACATTGAATAAGGGACTGTTACCTAAAATATACAAAGAACTCTTAATGCTAAACAATAAGAACATACACATCCTAATTAAAAATGTACTAAATACCTTAAGAGACACCTCACCAAAGAAGATATGCAGGTGGATAATAAGCATATGACAATATCTTCTACTTTATATATAATCAGGGAAAAGCAAATTAATCAAACAATGAAATATCACTGTATAGCTATTAGAATGGCCAAAATCCAGAGCATTAACAACTCCAAATGCTAGTGAGTGTGCAGAGGAGTAGGAACACTCATTTACTGATGTGTGTAAGCAAACAGTGCAGCCATTTTGGAAGACATTTTGATGGTTTCTTACAAAACTAAATGTACTCTTCTCATACTATTCAGTTTTTACACTCCTTGCTATTTGGCAATAGGAGTTGAAAATTATAGCCACACAAAGTTCTCCATATGAATATTTATAGTGGCTTTATTCATAATTGCCAAAATTTGGAAATAACCAAGATATCCTTTAGTAGGTGAATGGATAACTGTGATTTATCCTGACATTGGAATGTTATTCAGTGCTAAAATGAAATGAGCCATCAACCCATGAAAATACATGGAGGAACCTAAAATGCACATTACTAGGTGAAAGAAGTGACTTGAAGCCACTAAGTGAAAAGGCTACATACTTTATGACAAATATATCACATTCTGGAAATAGCAAAACTATGGGACAAGGAAAAGATCAGTTGTTTCCTTCAGTGGCATATAGGTGTGTGTTTGGCAGATATGGTAGGGAGATGAATAAGTGGATCATAAAGGATTTTTAGGTCAGTGAAAATACCCATTAATGTACAATATCAAGAGTGAACCCTATAGTAACTATGGAGTTGGGGTGATTATGATGTGTCAATTTAGGTTCATCCTTGGTAACAAATGTACCCCGCTGGTTAGTGATGTTGGCTAATGGTGGGGGGGCTATGCTTGTGTGGGAGCAGAGAGTATATTGGAAGTCTCTCTACCTTTTTACCAATTTTGTTGTTAACCTAAAACTGACCGAAAAAATAAAGGATTAAAAAAGATCGACAGGAAGAGGGTACAGGGGAAGATTAGACTGACAACAAAGGCTCACAGAGTGGGAGTAAGAAAAGGAGACTACACTTTCAAGAACTAATAAATGGAAGGAAGAGATGAAACTAGGTTTTGGTTGTGGGGCAAAGAGAATCACCTTATCATCTAGTAGTGTCAAATTTCTCCTATTTTAGGAAGAGATAATATAGGAAAGAGGTGAATTTGAGCAGTCTCCTATAGAAAGTGGTTAAGATGTGCTTAAAATGGTACTTCAGTGTAAACAGCAGAAAAGTTGGTGAGGATGAGCTTATATTCATATAAATTTGTGAATTAAGGGAAGGAAAGTTAAGGAAGACTATGCATTATCACCTCAAACTTCTCAATGAAGCACTCAAAGTTGCGTTTTCTGGCAATCTAGGGTTTAATACAAAGTTAGAATACCTGCAGAAGAAAATCGGGGCAGTCTGGGTGGCTCAGTCAGTTAAGTGTCCTACCCTTGGTTTTGACTCAGGTTGTGATCTTGTAGTTGTGGGATTGAGCCCTGCGTCGGCTCTGTGCTCAATGTGGAATCTACTTCAGATTCTCTCTCTGGCTCTCTCTGTGTGTCTCTCTCAAATAAATAAATAAGATCTTAAAAAAAAAAAAAGAAATTTGAAAGTAAATCCTAGGCATGGGAAAGTAAAAGGTTAATGGGTGTATTAGTTTCCTTTTGCTGCAATAACAAATTACAATAAATTTAGTGACAAAAACCCAGAATTTTAGTACTTTATAGATCTATAGGTCAGAAGTCTAGCGTGTGTCTTACTAGCTAAAATCAAGACGTCAGTAGGGCTTTGTTCCTTTCTGCTTTAGGCCCTAGGGTGAATCCACTTCCTTGCCTTTTCCAGCTTCTAGATGCTGCCAGAATTCCTTGGCTTATTATCCCTTTCTATCTTCAAAGTCAGCAATGGCTATAGAATACTTTCTCATATCTCAGTACTTTACACAGACTCCTCTGTCTCCATCTTCCACATTTAAAGGACCCTCGTAAGTATATTGGACACACCCAAATAATCAAGGATGATCTCCCTATCTTAAAGTCAACTGATTAACAATTTCAATTTCTTCTGCTACCTTAATTCCTCTTTGCCATGTAACCTATTTATTTATGGGTTCTGGAGAGTGAGAGGTTGTTGGCATGTTGTGAGTCCACCATTCTGCCTATCATAATGGCCCATGCTGAGGGTCAACCTGAATTTAGAGAGTAAGAATTGAAATGATGCTTATCTTGGAAATGGATACTTACACATCACAATACAGGGACAGAAAAAGCCGATTTTAGCATGGATTCAGAGTTCAGATTTGTGCTTTGGTGAAAGAATAGGAATACAGAAAAATTAGGTGGTAATGAGAGAGTATGTTGCATAATAAGACATGGTGTCTAGTCCTTTTAGCAAAAGGCACTAAAAAAAGAGAAGGCTGATAAACTACAGGAGGTGAGCATAGGGTAGGAAATGGAGGGAAATAGGAACTGGTGGTATCTGTGAGATGAAAAAGTAGCTACGATGTATTTAAGGAAGTGAAAGTCAGAAAAATAATATTAAGAAGTGGGATATTTGAATTTAACATCTCAGAGTTAGACTAGTTCAGGGTGATGAAAACTTCCAGGACATAACCATGGGAACAAATAGTTAAGAACAATGGGAATGATGGCCACTGAAAACGAGAAATTCAAATCTCTGTAAAGTTATAGTGTTGGATGGACTGTTCATAATGTACCCTGAATTCATCTGTGATGATAGCTGACCTTGAGTAGAAAGATCATGAGACTGGTAGCAATTCCTCAATCACTGAGGGAGAACTCTCAGAAAAGTATTCAAATATGGAGGTATTTGTAGTAGAGGTACAGACTGACAACATGAGAAACAGACAAGCAGGGATTTGTACTTGACCATAGAAAGGAAATGATCTGGAGACCGCTTAGGGAATCAGAAGAAAGCCCCCTCCACCTCCTGACTCCCAAATATAGAAAAGGAATGAGAATAAGGAGCCTCTCCTGATGAAAGCTGCAGAAGAAGTTGAAAACTTTGGGTTGAATTAGGTTTTATTTAAGGCACAAAAGTAAAGATGCAGGGACATTTGTTTACTATAGAACAACATTTGAAAAGGCCTAATGGAAAGCTTTTCAAGGAAAGGCTGCATATATGTATTTGGTGATTTATAGGGCTAGAGAGAAGAATCATGGGTCAGTATTCCATGCAGGAGAAGTTAAAGGCTCTAAGCTATTTGCCTTTTTAAGTGATGACAAAGAATAGAAGTGATGATGAAGTTTTCAAAGGGAACATTATAATAAATTTACAATAGCATGAATGAAAGTAGAAGCCTTATTGATAATAGAAAGCTGATCATGTTAAGAGTTGATGTTAATCTTTGTAGATGCTACAGAAAGCCTGGGAGTAAGTCTTAAATAGTCAGATGCCTCATCCAAAGGGAGTTTTCCTTAATTATACTGTTGAAAGGAAGGATAGAAGAGAGAGAGGGTGGGAGGGAGGGATTAAATAAATGAGAAAAAAAATCATTAGGTTATTTTCTAGTGTTATTATGAGTGTGGATTTATCCTAGAATGCTTTCAGCACAGCTCCTGATGCTATCCTTTATTTCTCCAGGAAGGCATTAAAAAGCAAAAACCTTTGATGGTTGTGGTTTTAAATACTAAAATGCAAGTCTTAAGTTAGGCCATTCTAGCATTAAACTAAATTAAGCATCTACCCAACTGAGCATATCAGTGTGTGTGTGTTGTGTGTGTGTATTTTATATATGTATATATATATGCATATATAATATAATATATATTATATTATATTATATTATATTATATTATATTATATTATATACAATGCTTTCATCTTTGAGATTTTCCTTTTAAAATCAGCATTCTGGTTTCTCTAGCTGAGTATTTGTTCACATGGAGGGATAAGGATGTGATTATTGAGGGAGGAAAAGATAATATCAGTAAGGACCTGCTTTGAAGAATGGCATGAAGCAGTGGGGTGTGCATCTCTCTTTGTAGTTACTGTCTATCACTCCTAATGGGATCTCTATGCATTTACTACAATGAGAAAGAAATGTAAGCTTTTACAGTAAAACCTCTTACATGTGAATAATGAATTATAAATTTTTCTGATCACATTAATGTTGCAGGAAAAGTGAACTGAGTGAGGAAAGAATTAAAAAAAATGATTTTCCTTAGATTTGGAAAGCAAATTTGAAATTATTAGGGCTGTTTAATAAATTTCTACACACAGTGGGTATTTTTTAAATTATAAATTAATAAGGCAGTAATTATATGCCATTTGATATTTGGCATATATATGTAATCAAGAGGGTTTGAACATATTCAAAGATATTTTTTAGCTTTATATGGGAAGAGGTAGCAGGAGGAGGGAGGTATAGTATTACAAATTATAATGGAAGATGTAGTCATCCGAGATCCTAAAATAGCTGAAGCATTAAATGAATATTTCCAAACACATTTACAAGGGAGAACATTTATGACTACCTATTTTATATCAGAATTACTTTGGCCAAGGTAATAAAGAAGATGGACAAAAAATGCAAGCCTCTGAATCTTCCTAACTTGGTGTGTTAGTAACACATGACAATGCTACAAAAATGTTTATTAGGTTTAAGTGCATTTCTTTTGACATTTCATGAGTAATTGAAAATAAATGTGTAACACTCAAGTTTATATAGTCAATCTGCAAGCTCAGCCTTCACTAAATAAGCAGATTATCTAGAAAACATTTTTCCCATTTCTTGTGAACATGGCGTTATTGGCCCCTAACAACGTGGTTATTGATCTGATTTTTCAGTTTAGGAGCCCGGTTACAGTGGTTTCTTCTTATTCCCTTGCCTGTATCTTATTG
The DNA here is from genome assembly GCF_017311325.1 of Ursus maritimus. Classification (NCBI taxonomy): domain Eukaryota; kingdom Metazoa; phylum Chordata; class Mammalia; order Carnivora; family Ursidae; genus Ursus; species Ursus maritimus. The sequence goes on along the minus strand of NW_024426996.1, from coordinate 8,918,925 downwards.
TAAACAGTGATGTTTATAATGCTAAAGATTAAACAAAAGGACATTTTCCCTCGTAATTTGAATCACGACTTTTATTGCTTTCAAAATACATGAAGAAATCAGTTGAATTAATCTTTTCTGTTTAGTTGGTATTAAATGCAACAGAAGGAAAAAAATAAAATGACATCATCAAAATTACTACTCTTAGAACAGTTTGGTGTAGTTCATGACCTCTTTTAGACAGTTATGAAACTATTTACTAAAGTGGAAAAAATAAAAAACTAAATGAAATCACAGGGAAGCCTAACTTGACTACCTTGTTACTTGGATTATGGATATGTGTATATTAATTACAGATTTTAATTGTTTCATTTTAAGAATTGTCGTTTGAAGACTGATCTTTGTATTTTTATTACAGTATTTAAATTTTGCCTTTTTAAAGTAAAAATGATGTTAAAAATGGAATGTGACATTGAAAATAACTTTCAAAAATTTTAGAATTCTAGAAGTAATATCCATTAATTTACATGGTATTTTTTATTCATATAGACTTTTAAAACACATAGTATAACAGCCTTCTTAGTATTTATCAGGGGAGAAATGCCTGATCGTAGTCTTGAGAAGTTTATAGTCTCTTTGAGGAGGAAAAAAACAGACATATGTAAAGGGAAAAGCTAGCTAAGGAAGTGTGTGGTAGAATCTTGTAAATCCAGCTTTCACAGACTGAAAATGAAGGGAGGGTTCAGATGTCCTAGGGAAGTTTCTGAATTCTTACCAGAGTTGCTTCTTTGTCATCACCCAAAGAAAATCTTGTAAAAAAAAAAAAAATCGTGCAGAAAGAGGTAGAATACTTCATAGACAACAATATGAGCAAAGATGTATGTGGGATTGGTAGATTCTTTTCATGTACATCAGAAAAACCACCTTAATTAGTAGAATATCTGAGTGAAATGACCCTGTGGGTAACAGAAGATAGGAAGCTGAATAAAAGATGAGAAATCCAGAGTACATGAGCTTTCATTAGGTCAGAGTAAAGAGAAAAAAGAAAACCCGAAACTAAAGCTGAGCCTAGGGGGTACCTATTTAGTGGGTGGGAAAGGAACACAAGCAAAATATTCTTCATAGGACCAATCATAATTCATCATTACCATGTACGTATCATATACCAAAAAGACTGCCCTAGGCATAGAAGAGTCAGCAAAGATGAGAATGTCCTTGCCTTTGAAGAGCTTACTGTCTAGTGAGAGAGATAGACAGGTACACAGATCATTCAGCCACATAATAGGTACAATCACAGAGTGTGCCTAAAGGCTCTAAAGGAATAAACACACAGATCGAAATGCTTCTTTCTGTCTGGGAAGATGAGAGAAGACCTCATTGACTTTTGAGTTCAGTCTGAAAGGATGAATATTGATTTGAAAATCAGAAACAAAGGGCAATAGGATTCCAAGCCTAGGAATTAGCAGGTGCAAAGATATGGTAAAACAGGCTGCAAGTTCAGATTACCAAATGCAGCTAAATGGAACTGCATCCCAGGAAGGTGACTGGGGGATCTCAGGAAGTGAAGTTGACACAAAGCAGGGATGGATCCTGAAAGGCTTTGCTTAGATTTTACCTTAAGATATTAAGGAACCATTTGAGGATTGAAGCATTTTAAGCTGTGTAATGATGCTGTCAGATACTGCGCTTTGAACCATCACATCAGCAGTTGTGTAGAGGATGAGTTACAAGTCGGGGCCAGAGTTCCAGACTCTGATCTGGTGGCCATTGATAAGCAATGCTGAGTAGAATCTACTGAAATCATCGGCAGTCAAGAAGCAGAGAACAGTGAAAAGCTTTAGAGATAGATGAAAGCTGGCCCTAAGGGAGGTAAGGTAAGGGAGAGGTACGTGTAGGTAAGGGACAGAAAGAATTACAGGATGCATTCTAAGCTTTGACGCTGGGGCTATAGAAACAAATATGGATGCAGCAGTAAACAAGGAGGAGAAGGATAAGAAGTTAATTTTAATATATAATCAATGGATCAAGCATTTTTTTTGCCTTTATTGTGTGAAGAGTTTTTCATGTAGGGAAGGTTTCTATTTAGAGATGATTTCTAACAAATGCAGAAGGGATAATAAAATTAGAAAACTAACCACTTTGCAACCTTTAATAAAATAATAGATCTAGGTAATGGTGATCATCAATGAATACAGTAATGAGTTTGATATTGATAGGGCATTTCTTCAGACAGGTCTCAGGATGACATCACTTGACCTGAAATAAGTTTCAGCATTACTAAAAATGGGGCAGTCATATATTATATGTCCCACGATGTGATGTGATGGGAAATACAGAACATCAGATATGAAGTATTCTTCTGTTTTTTAAAAAAATGGCCCTACAATTTATTAAGAGTTTAGATTTAATTACCAGTTTATAGGAAATACTGGGACTACTAGAAAAAGTCAACCACTACCACAAACAACAATCAAACCAATGCCAAGAAAAGAGATATGGAGAGAAGATGATAGTAGAGGATTAAAAAGAGATTTCAGAGGCACAATAATGAAATGCGGTTTTCAGAATTTGGATCCTGATTGGAAGAAACCAACTTTAAAAAGAGCTCTTTGAAATAATCAGGGAAATTTAAATATAGACCCAGTATTAGCTTCTATTTAATATTTATTGTTAATTTTATTGGGTATGTTGTTAGGGATGCATACTGATGAATTTACAAATGGAAAAACCTAAAACCTTGGGTTTTATTTAACATGACACGAAATAAAATAAAAACTTTGTGGGTAATGGATAAAATGAGATTGGGAATGGTTATCTCTGAAGCTTACTGTTGGGCACTGGATAGATGAATGCTCTTTGCAGTCCTCTCTCTTTCTAAGTTTGAGAATTTCCATAATGAAAAAGAGAAAACAGTTTAATTTAAAGCAGGTCAATTGTAGGTGCCCATCAGATGTGCAGATGTAGATTTTTAGTAGAACTTAATATGCATGTATATTCTAAATTAGTTTTGAATGAAACATGCACTAGAAGTTTATGCAGAATACAGAAGGAGACTATAGTCATCTGAATTCTGGGGATAGCAGAAAAGGAGGACAGAGGGTCCCCAGAATTTTGTAGTTACATTGAGAGGAGTTTTAGAGGAATGATCATGGAAAGAAGAGAAAGGACTGGAAAACTAGAAAGAAAAAGATTCATGAGCAGACTAAAAATGAGGCATCAGAATTCTTTGTATCCTTTCAAAAAGATTGGCTCTTAAGTTTTTCACTTCTTTTTTTTTTTTTTAAAGATTTTATTTATTTATTTGACAGAGATAGAGACAGCCAGCGAGAGAGGGAACATAAGCAAGGGGAGTGGGAAAGGAAGAAGCAGGCTTCCAGCAGAGGAGCCTATGTGGGGCTCGATCCCAGAATGCTGGGGTCACGCCCTGAGCCGAAGGCAGATGCTTAGCGACTGAACCACCCAGGTGCCCCAAATTTTTCACTTCTTAAGTGATGCTTGCTTTTACTTTTATTTGTTTTTTACTTTATTTGGTAGTAGAGAAATATAGGAGAGTCGGAGCCCTTGCAATGTGTGTGCATGAACATAGAATTTTGTAAAAAGTACAAAAAATAAGATGTTGACTGTTGTTACAACTTCTATCACATTTCCCCTCATGTACAGTGAGTGGTGTTTGAGTGGCCACTAGCATTTGTGCTACTAAATCCTTGTAAAAAGACTTTGAATTGAGAATGCTTTTTAGTTTAGATTGAGTGGGATATATTGCATGTAGTTCAGTTGGAGTTTAAATTATTCTGTCTGTGCAGGTATAGGGATGGTTTATAGGAATAATCCTTCTACCCGCACCGTGAAAAATCATTGTCACACAAAGGTATGGGGCCCTCATTTGTACTGTAACTTGTCCCATGATGCCTTGCCCTGGAATCATGTAGAAGGTAGAGGAAAAGCAAAATTTAAAAGCAGAGGGCTCAAAACATAAAATTAAAAGTGAGAGATTTTGTTCTCATCAATACCTGGCCAAAATGCATATTCTACTTGTCAGGGATATACTAGAAAATGCAATATATATAATCATAAAAATACCATAATATTTTTCATTTTTTGGTGAAAATATAATTGATCTAGTTCCCTGTGTTTGTATAGCACAAACCTTTGGTACTACAAGCAGTAACTGTTTATAACTGTTTATGTTTAAAAGAAATTTAACAGAAGTTTCTCTAAATTTGACAATATATGCCCTTTAACCAGTAATATTGTCGTGTGAAGACATGACAGTAGAGTATGTAGCCCTTAAATGACAGGAAAAAGATCCTTACAAGCCATGTTAGGCAGTGAATTGATAAAAATATGTTGCTTTTCTACATTTTGTGACATTTAGAGTGTTTTGCCACTTTTAAACTTTATAATTCTTTGTTTCCTTTTTGTTCATCCAAAATGAATGTTCATTGCCATACCTAATACTGCCATCGTAATTTTATATTTTTTTTCAAAGAAACTTTCATAAAAGCTGTATCTAAATATATATGAGACTCAAAGAAGATGGCTTATGCAAGGAAGCGCAATAAACATTTACAAAAAATTAAAAAGCGTAAAAACTCTCCTCTCTTAGTTTTTTCCCAAAGAACAGAAGGAATTGGTTTTTAACAACAGAAATAATTTCCTTCTTAAAAACATATTTTGAGGGTCGCCAGGGGTAGCTCAGTCGTTAAGCATCTGCCTTTGGCTCAGGGCATGATCCCAGAATCCTGGGATCGAGCCCCACATCAGGCTCCTCCGCTGGGAGCCTGCTTCTTCCTCTCCCATTCCCCCTGCTTGTGTTCCCTCTCTCGCTGGCTGTCTCTCTCTCTGTCAAATAAATAAATAAAAATAAAAATAAAATAAATAAAAATTTAAAAAAATAAACAAAAACGTATTTTGAAAAATCTTAAGGTTCTAAGTACTAGAATAGTCACACATATACATACAAAGTAGCACATACATCAAAAATAAACTGTTTACTTCAGATCTGATTATTGCTTTCTTCCTCTACTCTGTCACTCACCTCCACCTAACAAAGGAAGCACACAAACTGTGCATCTCCTTTATTTCACTTGATTTTCTGTTTTCAAGTCTGGAGAGTAAAGCTTTGTTGCCACATATGAAAATGAAATATTTTTTAAATGCAAAAAGAATAAAATTTTTAAAAACAAAGAGAATAAAATGTAAACAGAATGGAAGTGTTGCCTCTTTGGGGAATTTGAATAAAATACAATTTCTTGTTAGTAAAACTAAAAAGTCATATACATAATGAAAGTACTTTGCCCCTTTAGGTCTCTAAAAGTTTTGCTCTCATGACCACTGGGAGCAAATATTCTGTACCTATCAATATACTTAACAGTAAGTCAAAGATGTTTAGGCCCAAATCAGATTTAAGAAAAAAAAAAAAAGGTTTTAAGCCAAGTCATAATATATCATTAGGATAAAAAATTTAGGTCACTATAGATTTAAAGGACTGATAATTTTATAATTGATGCAATTTATAATTTCCAAAAGTATAGTATAGTGTATATTATAAAGCTATATTTAGAAGACCAGAAAACTTTGTGCTTAATTATTTATGGGGAAATAAAAATATTATGTGGGAATATAAAGTTATGAATGTTGTTTACATGTGTCTTCCAAAGTTTATTTAAATCACAAAAATAATTTTAGAGAGATTTTATTAGTTTGGTTGTTATTTTTCAGCAGCAAGGTATATGTTAATGTTTAATCCTGGATCCACAATTTAACCCAATTTATTTCTTATTTTGAACTAAAGTTTGTATTTCAAAACAAGTTTATCCTCTTATCTTTTATGTACATATTTAACAACAATGTAGACATAATTGCAAAAATGATAGGCTACTATTTTGGTTTTGTAGTACACACCAAAGTTGAAAATTTTCCATTTCTTTTCACCAGTGTAGACAACCCAAGTTTGGCCCACAGTCTTTCCATAAAAATCTAACTGATCATCCTTCTTATCCTTTCTGATGTTGAAATGAAGGTAAATCCTAGGTTGCAGTATAGTTGGAAAAAATCACAGAAGAAGACTTGTGATAGTTCTGAATTTAATCCTTAATCAGTCACTACCTCTCATATGACAACGGGCAAAATTATTCATTTGACTCTAGAGTATGATTACTATTTGAATGCTTTTATGTTCATTAATAATTAACATCAACTGTTTTTTTTTTTCTCATTTTCAGAATGGCAATATAATGAAGACTGCATTTTCCCCTATGACTCCAATTTTTCCCGTCACATATTTGAATAGGGGTGCTACATAGGGAGACCTTGATTGATTAGTGAGCACCCAATGAAATATTTATCATTAGCTTTCATTTTTCAGCGTTATTTAAGTATTGTTTTACCTTTGATATTAAAAGACATTGATAGTATGAGTGAGCAGATTTCAAACAAAGCTGCTTACTTGAACTTTTGTGAAAGTTAACTAATTCACAATAAATGACATAATTGCAGGCCCTAATTCATAACTTGGTCCCGTAATGATGGAAATCTTTAGTAAAATATAATATAGTAAAATATAAAATAAAATATAATACAGGTTTACATTTTAGTTAAATAATTATTAGCAGCCAAAATATAGGCAGAATATTCTCTTTTAAAGAGCAGCATTCTGGTTTAGACCTGGAAATTACAGTGAATTTCTTACCCTTTATGGCTAGCTAATTGTGAGCCAAAGAATGCAAACTTTCTTAGACTAAAATTTCATCACTCAGGTTCTCTGAAATATATGTGTAATTATCCTGATATACTCAGATGCTTATACTACTACAGCATATATCTGCAATGTATCAAAATAGATGGTTTTTACATTAAAGAAGTTAAATAGAAGTAAAGTTTTTCAAGTGATATTAGAATTTGAGGTAATCTTTCTAGAATATTTTAACTTTTTTATTAAGCATTTATTTTTGTGCTACATTGTTTTTTTTTTGCCCAAGTGCTGTGATTAATAAAGTGCTTAAATCAACAGAAACAACAATCTTCATTATTTATTTCATAACTATGGAGATTCCAGGGAATAAACTCTCTGCTTTTGATTTTGGAACCACATATCATAAAGTTGCTGTTGCTGCAGTAATGAATTAATGTACGGAGGTAGTTCTCAAAACAGCTGGCAAATGTTGATAGAATAAAGAGTCATCAAAGGCCAGAAATACAAAAAAAAAAAAAAAAAAAAAGAGAGAGCGAGAGAGAAAAGAATAAAAGGCCAGAAATGCAGTAATTATGGTCATGTATTGACCAAGAGATAAACTAAAAAATAATTGAAAGTGTAACTGAAAGTATATCAATTAAACTCCATTATTATTAAAGCTAGCAGTTAAGTTAGACTGCCCTAGAAATCTAAGTATTATGTTCCATAGCACTTGACTTAACCTAGTAGAATTAAAATTGATACCCTATGAAGTTGATAATAGCTCTCCAATTTTTTTTTTTACCCCAATTTAAAGAACTACCTAGGGAATTAAGATGAAGTTGAAATATAGATTTACATATATCTCCCTAATTAGAATTGTGTTATTTCAGGTTTTTTGGCTTCCATTTTCATCTTATATTTTCCATTCTTTATGTGTGTTATGAATTTACATACTGTAAATATAGAAATATCATTAAAAACTTTACTCTTTTAGTTATTTCTCTAAAAAATAATTTTGGCCTATTTTTTTTCTCTATCTCATATGCCTCTTGTTTACCAGTTTTTCTTCCCCAAATTCAAATATCCTGAGAGAAATGGATGGCAGGCAAATGCCTGAGTATGACTAAGTATAATAAAGAGCTGCTAACATGCCATTTTCAAAATCAGACCTGGCTAAAATGTTTCTTTTCTGTTTGTTTCCATATGAATACACTAGATGAGTAGTTACTATGTCTTTACCAGCCAAGGCCTTATATAACATAATGCATTCAATATACAGTTACCAAAAGAACAGTAGGTGTTGATGGATACTCAGTGAAAGAGGCACACATAGTCTCTCTTTTATAAATAGGCTTGCTTCAGCTTTATATTCAATAGACTCAATCAAACATGAATTTATGTTCCACCTCTTTATACTCTACAATGTGAAATTTCGCTAAATAATTGAAATGTTCTATTTTTAACTTTTATAATTTTTACCTTGACAATTAAATTTACCATTGTTCATTCATTATATTTTGAAGGTGGGAGATTTACTTCATTAAGTAATGAATGTGAAATTTTATCCCAAATTATTGTAGAGAGTTTAATTTATATCCATACTGATATCTGTTATATAATCTTACTTTCCACCTAAACTTACAAATTTTTATTTCATAAAGAAGGTAACAGATTGTTCTGTCTATATCAGGAATAATGGAGCATTTTGACGGACACTATTAGGTTGCAAGTCAGCTGTACTGATGTGTCCCTTTAATTACAGAGGTAAAATGGATTTGTAACCACAAATCCTTAATCATGCTTGTATTTATGACATAGTTTTTTTATAACACTTTTTTTTTTGTAGTGAGTGCAAGGATGAATTATTTAGATTTTAAGTTTTTTATGCAAATAGTTTTTCTCATGTTTCTTCCTGCCGCAGTCTGCCCAAAACAAACATGCTATATTATATGACTAATTACACCCTAAATGTCTTCTTCTGGATGCAACTCTAAATAGTATTTGTCTTGTGAGTAGTGATCATGGTTTGTATTTGCAAACAGTCTATTAGTCTTTTCAAAGACCTTCCTGGGATACAAACAATTTGGCAAACAGCTTGCTTTCTAAGGAACTTGTGTGTTTGTGTGTGTGTATGTGTATATTTTAAAATTGAGCAAGATCATCCAGAAGATTAGCACTAGTAGATAAATATACAATGAGATACCAACCCTACCCTGACAATTTATTAAATAAACTAGCAGCTCTCACTCCATCTCTGTTAGAAAATTCTACTTTCTATCTAACCTAAATCATTGAGATTATAGGTTAAGTCTGTTTTCTCTGGTTCTTTTCTCAGAGATAGTCATCATTGTTTTGTATATAATCATAATGAAATCACTTCACTATTCTGTTGTGTTTTTGTTGATAAATTCATTACTTCACATAGAACTTACCTCTAATACTTTAATAATAAATAACTACCTGCGAGCATTTATTAGGTGCTAATTCTGTATTTTGCACCTTGCCTGTCTTTCTTCATCATTCTTAAAAACAGCTTTTGAAATGCAGATTATAATTTGAAACCAAGTATATATTACTTCACATGCAATAATCCTAGCAGTTATTCTCATTCTTCTAAACTCTTTCCAAGATTCAAATGTTTATCAATTTTAGGTGTCCCAAATTTCTTTTTTTTAAAGATTTTATTTATTTATTTGAGAGAGACAGAGGAAGATAGCCTGAGAGAAGGGTGAGGGAAAGAGGGAGAAGCAGACGCCCCGCTGAGCAGGGAGCGGGATGTGGGGCTCGATCCAGGGACTCTGGGATCATGACCTGAGCTGAAGGCAGATACTTAACCAACTGAGCCACCCAGCTGCTCCAGGTGTCCCGAATTTCATTATTGTCTGATAAATATAGATTCAAGGTCAGTGTACTGGGATGATTTGGTTGGTTTGTTTTCATCTCACAGATGATATTGTAATTCAGCAATGTTTATGAGTGACTAATGTGCTCACTGGTCCTATTAGTTTCCTGGAAGAAGAAAATTATAGGAAATGCCATTAAGTATCTCTTCTCATAAGAAAGCACAACTTTTGCAGTTCCACAAAGAAAATACAAAAGATAAAAGTTGTATCTAGCAGACTTGTCTAACAAGGCTGTTTTGAAGATTAAGTAATGTAGGCCAAGCACTTGCCACAGTAAATGCTCCATAAATAGCTGTTATTCTTCCTGCTTTGTGAGGTTACAGATAATCACACCTGTCTATTACTGCATCCTTACCTTTAGCATGGGTCCCAGTACAGGAAATGTTCACAAAATTAAGTGTTAAATGAATACATTAATGAGTGTGAGGTACAGGGATAAAGGGAAGTCAGAGTGTGGTGAATAACATCATTGAAAGCATCCATTAGGAGACGAGTTTTGAGTGTGACTTCAACAAATATCAGTGACATGAACTGGGAAATGCATTCCAAAGCAAGGGGCTATCATTTATCTATAGTTAAGATGAGAAGGCTTATTGCTTAAGACAGATAATAATAGCACGATACTGTATGCCATTGAGTATGATGTGGTTATTTCCTCAGTTTTCTGCTGGACTTGAAGCTGATGAGTACTTACCTTCTTATATTTATATATAGTAACTATTTTTGTCTGTTTGCTCTTTAGTATGAAATAGTGCTGTTTTTCTATGTATTAGTGGTGACTAAAAATTAGCGAAGGAATAAAACAATATTTATTCATATTAAAATACACATTTTCAAGATAAATATTATCTTTTTTCTGACAATATTGATCTCATATTTATTCATTCCAATTCTTCCTCATTCTTCCATTCTTCATTCTTCATTCAATTACTTCTAGGATGGTGTTTTATAATTACAATCATAGGCGCAAGTCATTATTTTTTGGTTTCCCTATTTGGTTATTTACACTGCAGATAGAAAAATAAACTTCTAATTGGTAATGTTCCATTTAAAGAATCTTATTAATCATCACCAGTTTAATGATTGTTATTACTACAATTTAATAATAGCTAGGATATCTGATGTCAGTGATTTTGGTATCAATGATTCAATCAAATTTCAGTGAAAATAAATGATAACAAATTTATAAATAAATTTCAGTGGTTGTAAGCAGAGCCGGTTCCAAAACTTAAAGACTTAAGAATACGAAATTGTTTATTCCTTTAAAAACATCTGCTCTGCATTGTAATTTAGTGTGATACACTCAGAAAACAGAAGTATGCATGATTTGCATATATTAACATAGAAGTTTATTAAGACTCAGTTAGCCAGTTTTTCTGGTTATTTTAGTATTAACTGTTTTTGATACCATTCCGTCTTTCTGTACATTCCTATTTAACTTCCATTTAGAACATCACATAAAATTCAGGTTTGTTTCCTCTCCTAGCTTTAACACTAAATTGCTGTGACTATACTCCTTCAAGTCATTATCCGAATACCTTCTTATTCCTTTTAAAACATAAATTTTGAACGTTGATGAAGACTTTTTAAATGAAAAGATACTACTTCTCTCAAGATAAGAGAAAACTGCAGGAAAATCAAACTGCCAGGATTTTTTCCCCTTTTCTTAGAATTACTCTATATGACTATTTTTATTTCAGTAAAATCCTGATAACTAGATAATTAATAAATGGTAATGACACACCTACAAGAAATACCTTCTAAGTGAAAATATTAATTGTAGCATGCAAAGAAGTAGTGAAAAAAATAACACCATTAGCTATAGCACCATGGGAAGATGCTAGGAATAATTATTAATGTCTGGATTTGGACTGCTTTGCCAAATAGTAAATTCTTCATTAAAGAAGATGTTCAGGCATTGCCTAGATGAAACGTTGTCAGGGATACCATAGAAGAGATTCAAAAATTGAAAAATTTAATTGTATAGTTTTATAATGTTCATATCTAACCAATCATTGAATTATTCTAAGATTCTAAAAATAAAAATAAGATTCTAAAAGATTAAAAAATGCCACAAATTATCTATCTAAATATATGAGTTAAAATACTAGTGACTTGTTCATTAAGGTATTTAAAGTAGTGAGAAAATAAAGAAAATGTAGTGTTTTATAAAATGTTTTTTTTTTTTGCCTGAATATAATGACTTTGTCACTGGTGTTGAAAATAAAAATAATGAGATTTTCTCACTACTTTATTTAATAACAGCTTTAAATCATCTCACATAGACCACTTTTTCATTCTTGAAACAATCTTACTGCAAAGATTTAAAACCATATATATATATTTTTTACAAACGTTTGAAATTTCCAGGAGGGAGACAGTGGGAGAGAATTGGGCTTGACACAGATTTTGTTAAATTATATTGTCATATTAAATCTAGTTCATTCACTTTAAAGTATTTTTTGCCCTTTTATCAGATTGCACTTTATAAATATGCTCCTCTATCTTTCAGTAAAACTATAATCTGTAAATTATGCTTTGGAAAATTGAATTCTCAAGGCAGACAAACTTAGGTCTAATTTCATTCCTTAGCAGTGTAACTTTGAGCAAAGTAGTCTCTGAGTCTCAATTTTCTCATCTTAGTTCTTACCTAATAGGGTAATTGTAAGAATTAATTAATGTAATATCTCTTTAATCCCCGTTTCTGGTTAATGACAAACTCTCATAATTGCTTTCTATTATTTACTTTCTGTTAGTGTTCCCTTTTTCACTTCCTTCTATGAGGGGCTTTATGAAATCCTTGGCTTGAGATAAATTTTGATTATTGAAAAAGAGATAAAACCTTGGGATTTTAAAAATACAAAGTAATTTGTTGGAAATAACTTCCTAGGAAGTAACAAACAACAACAAAAATAGTTCAGGGTATCTTTTGTTTCATTTATCTTGCTTGTCCATGTTGCCCAGGAAAAAAGGTATCTCTTAGTCTCTGTTCTATTGACTGTAGTTTTTTAAGCTAACAGTTTGAAATTTGGATGCTGCATTAGAAAAGCAGTTTTCAGCATGTTAGTGAATTCCTAAAATTAGCTGTCATATTTTTAAGATATGTTTGTTAGATCAAAGTGTTGCAATATAAAAGAAAAGGAACGGGAAAATCAATTTATTGGAATTTCCACTGCTTTTTCATAAATGGCTAGCTAAATTGTTATCATTGAAGTTTCCCAATGCTCAATTAAAGTAAATATTTTCCTTCTATTTTGGAAATTAGAGAAATCTCCGATTCTCTACCAAAATAGTAAATAAGAATCCGGTGCTTTTCATGAAACTGAACAGTTTAATGCAAAAGTTGGTATTTATCTTTGGCCAAGAGCACATTTTGACAATTTCACTTAATGTTTTTGACTCAGAGATTATTTTGACTTTTCCTTGGTTTGGTTAACATGGAAAAATAATGGACTATCCCATAAAAATAGTAGTCTTATTTAGTTTTCACTTTCGCATTCAGTTAACCACAAACATATTTAAAATAAAAAATCTAAAAATAGGTTGCATCTTTAACAACATAGTTACACAAGAAATGGACTTCACATTTAAGACAGACTTCTCTATGTAAAAAGTGAAGGAATGAAGGAAGAGGATATTTGTAACAGATGATCTGTGACATGCCCTGGAATGTATTAGAGAAATAGAAAGCATTACCTTCAAGAAACAATTTTGTGGTCAAAGAAAATATGATGAAAAATAAAATCAAATGAAAACTTTAACTTTGATGTTTGAAAGCTTCAGGACATATGAAGAAACACATATTACCCTTATCTAGATTTTGCATTGGAATGATTGATAAAACCCAATCCATCCAATTTTTTCTAAAGGCAAATTCACAACAATGTGTATTCATTTTAAAGCCAGTAAGATTTATCTAAAATTTGGGGAATAATAAATGTGAAAACATCATTTTGGATGCTAAGCTATTTTCTTTAAAAGAGCTATAATTAATATGAGTGATAGGGAAGGTAATAAAATAAACTGTATTTAATGAATTGAAGGGAAATTAACACGATTTTTAAAAGAAGAAACTATGTTTCCATTCATGTAAAGGTGGATTTGGGCAGTGCTCTAATCAGATATTTCTGAAAAAAATATATCATCACAGTATAATGATATTAGTAATAGTATTATTTACTTTCTGTAAATACTATTTAGTTTCACTAAATGAAAAGATGGAAAGATATTTTGTATACCTTCTTCCTCAAAATAAGATTCTTAGAATGTGGATGTGCTGTGTGAAATGTATGTCTGTGTTCCGTTTCATCTTAACCTTGTTAATACATTTTTTTTTTTTGGAATAAGGTTCAAGAAGAGACATAGCATTGTAACAACTGCTAGTCTAATGTCAAGAACATGCCAAAGTGTGGTTCCCAATCGCTTTGTATATCCTCATTACTTTGTTACAAAAACTAGCATAATTTAATAATTATAGAGTGATTAAAACTATAGCAGTTCTGAGTATACTCTTTATTCTCCCATCGCCTTGTTATAAGGCCTTAATGAATATGAAGCCACTGTGCCTGGTCTTTCTTGAATATACTGCAAAAGGACAACATTTCCTGTCTTCTTTGCAGAGGTGTTGAGAAGATAATTAAAGTTTAGGATGCATTGAAAATGCTAAGATCACATAAATACTAAATTACTAACATTTCAATAATTAGAAGGCAATCATTAATAATAAATATGTGTATATTCCAGTAGACTCTATTCTTCTAATAATTATTTTTACATATCTATGGAAGTTTTACTTTCTTTACATTTTTCTAGAATGGTGTTATAAGCATTGTGATTATATATATGTGTGTTGTGCTGTTTTTAAATAAACAATGCCAGTATAGGCTCATTGTTTTGGAGCTCATTTATTCTACAAAATATTTACTGAAGATAAAAATGTGCAAAGTGTTGGGTAGACATTATAAAGGAAGGAGAAATGAATCTTGCTTGAACACTGAAGAGTCCAGGAGGTAGAATGAGACATATAATATAATATTGCTAATAATGCTCTTGCATGCCAAACATAGTGCTATGTTATTTCTAAACCTCTCAAAACCCAGCGCAAGGAGCATTATAATCTCCATTGTGCAAGTCAGGAAATTATCCAAGGTCATATTGCTAATAAGGTAGCAGAGCTGCTCACTTTTTTTTTTTCTTAGAATATTCCAATTATAGTAGGCTTAATAAAATTTAACTTCCTAATAATCACATATCTGTTTGTCCATTCCATCAAATACTTTAGTTCTTTCAAGAAGTATTTTTATGTTTGTACTACCTTATGAAATACTTAACAGTTAAGTTGATTATTCCCAAAACCAAGATTACAACCTGGCAAACTCAGTAAATGCTAAATTAATTAATGAATGGATTACTTTGGGAATGGGATGTTCTTTTTAAATAGATTTGCATCAAAAAGTAATTCTTTTCTAGTATTCTTAGTACAGGAGAATGTTTCATATATGTACATAAAAGTGCCAGGACAGGAAAAAAAAAAAAAAAACAAATAGTGTCAAAATTCAAGGTGATAACAAAGTACTTTGATTTTGAGTTTTATCATAAAAAATGATAGTAAATATCAACAGATAATTTTGTTCAGTGGTTTTCAAAGTGACATTTTGGAAATTTGTAATATTTTTGGTTGACACAGTGATTAAGGAATTTTACCAGTGGTGTGGGAACTGGCTATCTCAGGGGCTGATTCCAGCTCTTCATGCAGTGACATCATATTGGCTGCTTGAAATAAGGCATGGGGGGAGTATTTACACTGTGGAAATTAACAAACTTTACAAAATCTGAACTTTTTTTTCCTTTCAAAAGACATATTTTACACAACACTGGCTTCTCCTCATGCTTAATGGGCAGGATCAAGGAATGGTTAATATCTTCATTTCTTCGGAGAGTTCCTCATGAGAAATTACTGTCCTCCTTTTATAATTATCTGGGCTTAGACCCATCTCTATTTACCATAATAGGAAAATTTAATTTTTGCATGGTTTTAAAACAGTGATTTTTCCAAGAGTGCAACTACCATTTAAATTGGTAAAAGGCTGATTTTTACTTAATTATTATTAAAGAAAATCTATTTACTGAGGGAAATGGCATTTATAGTATTTGAGTCCCACAATACCCCATGTCAGTTTTCATTTACTACTCTGTCATTCGGCCAGAATCTCTATAGGGGTATGCTATGTCTTCTGCATAGTGGTGCCAATGCATTTATATCTTCAAATGTATATAATTTTATCAAGAAAAACTGTTTTGTTCTTTCTTTACAATATAGTCATTTCATTGTATTGATTTTTTTTGAAGTCAAATGTATGTAGTTATATGATCTGTGAACTCCATTTTAAGCTATTAAGGGAACACTGATGTGGTTCAGTCTCTTCATTTTACAGAGGAGAAAGCATGACCTGAAGAGTAGAAGGATCTAACCAAGGTCACAGAACTCAGTGACATGCCAGGTTATGTTAATTTATCTATTTTCCATATACTTTCATTTAACCAAGCACTTTACATATTAGCCTAATTTGTAATAATAAATATATGCTATTTGTGATAATGCACATATGGTTCTCCTAACTTTTATCTAACAGAGACCTTGGTAAAATTCTTCCAGATTTCAGCAATATAATTTCATTTAAATCATGCCACATTCTCTTTTTCAATCACACAGAATCCGTTTATCAGGTCAAAGCCCAGTCATGATCCTGCTACATTTAGATTTCTATTATATTTTTATGGTACCCCAGAAATATATCCTGAATTTCATACTTCAAATTAGCTTTAAGCTTAATGCATTTGGGAAGCCAGTTGCTTTTATTTGCAATGGCTGGCTCATGCAACTACCTAGAGACAAGACACTTACCTGAATACTATAGCTGATGTGACTGTTGCGTATTAAGCTGCCTTTCAGCTTCAACTTTTACCTTTGTGGTCAAACTGAAAAAATAATGAAATAAAAACATTCCCTTTTTCCAACCTGCTGTGTCAGCTAAAGCAAGTGAAAACTGTGGGGTAGATGCATATAGTGGAGGAAATGAGGACTATAGCTGGAACTTTAACACTGCACAATAAAGAAAAAAAAGTGCTTTGTATTCTAGGTCCCCATGGATAGCTGCCTATGAATATCATAGCAGTGCTATCCTAAGCAAGGTAATTCTTCTTATTCCAGTTTTCTCTTGCTCAAGGTCACATCTAAGATAGAATGAAATTAGCATAATGCTTTAAAATATAAGTCCAGTGAATTCAGGTTAAATTTGAAACCTCAGGTTGATTTTTTGTTTAAGCTATCTTCTAGATTTTGTCACGTGCAATGAAAAAATGTTGCCTGAATATTTATCTGAACTTGAATTGGCATTCTTTAAAATTGCTGATATGAAGCATATGAGTTCAAGTTCTAGAATTTAAAAGGTTCAACATTAAAATCACATATGTGAAGAATGCTTATCAAAATACTTTTGACGGTTGAAATAGAATCTGTTGGATTAATTATTTATTATTATTATATCTCCATCATCAGCAGATCCAATGATACAAATCACACATGATTAAATGTAAATATTTCAGGGCGCCAGGGTGGTTCAGTTGGTTAAGTGTCTGACTCTTGATTTCAGCTCAGGTCATGATCTCAGGGTTGTGAGATTAAGTCCAGTGCTGGGTTCCGCACTGGGTGTGGAGCCAGCTTATCACTCTCTGTCTCCCTCACTCTGCCCCTCCCCCATGCTTGCTTGCTCTCTCTCTCTCTTTCTTTAAAAATAAATAAATAAATATATAAAAGAAAATGTAAGTATTTCATCCTTTTGTAAAATGCGAACATTTCATTTATACAATTGTGAGTCATACTGTTGTTTCCTGTGTTACTTGGCATTATGATAATGTAGTAAACTGCTTTAATCTTTGCCTTGGTTTAATGGTCTGATGCTTTCTTTTTTCTACTTTCTGTGGAACTTGAGAATCTTTAGAATATAATGAATGTGCTATTTGGAATATGGTCTTTTTCTTTTTTATGTAACATGGGTAAAATAGGGTTTTCCATTCACTTGGTTGTGCACTTTCATATGTACCAGACTAGCTCAAAATGTTCCTCTTCTGAAGTCTTCAAGTCCTTCAAGGACTCTCAGAGTATTGGTTATACACTAACATAAAATATGAATATCCAGATAGGAAATGTTATTAGAATCGTTTACAAATTTATTTTTCCTTGATACCAGTTTATCTTAGGAGCGTCTCAAAAGAGGTTCTTCAGTTGGTGGAATTTTAAAAATATTGCTCTTTTATATCATTTACTTTTTTTTAAGTTCCAGATATGCCAAGGACCAGCTTCTGTATTACAATCTACTTTTTCAGTAAAGAGCATATCCTTTATATCTGGCACAATATTAAAAAGCTGTTTAACCTAGTTGATTTGACTCTATATTCCCCCATTAAGAAGATACATTTCACCTTGACTTATACAGTTATGTAAATGGTAATTTGTTATAGGTAATATTTTTAAAGTGGTGTGAAGTGAAACCAACTTCATGAATTTGACCTTTCAGATGACCTTTGATTATCCGACTTTTACCCCATCATGCTGTGTGTTCAACTAGATCTTTGTACATGGAAAGAAAGGCAATGACCCATAAAAATGGTTTTCAGACTGGCCTTATGACATTACCAGATTTCTCATAAAACAGATTTATTTCACTGTGCGACCATGTGTTGGGTAACTAAAAAGGAAGGTCTTTTCATATTTAGAATAATGTTGATGAATGTGTGTGTATGTGTATATGTGTGAGTATACTCATGATTTCATAACCAAACATAATATAGGGATTTAAAAACATGAGAAATCACTGAGACAACCCTTGTGCATTTCTTACACTGAAGTACAATTTAAACTACTAGTAGATGCAGACTTGAGATGAAAAGGTTGGCTTTTTATTCCTAGCTTTTTTCATAATAGAATATTTTACCTATAGAAGAAAATAATCAGTAGTGAATATCACCATGTTCAGAGAAGACTTGACCTTGAGAACAGGTTATATAACCAATTTGCAGAAGTTTAGCACAATGTGAAAGCCTTCAACAAGGATGCTTAGAGCTATATCCCAAAAAGTTAGTCTAAAAATCTTTACGTGCCTCTTGCACCAAGGTCAAGATTGTCCCTGAGTCTCTCAGCTATGCAGTTTAGGGAGGCTGGAAGCTAAGTAGCTGAGGCAGAACTAGAACCGAAGTCTTCTGAATCTTAACCTAATATTCTTTGACAGTTACTGCTCCACAAATTAAAGGGTCTGTAACTGAATCAGCAGCTTCTTTAGTATCTTAACATTGGACTTTACCATACTCCATCTTATTTTGGATAATTGAGTTATAATGAGCTATGAGTCTGTTTCTCATGTGTAAAATGGAGAAAACAATACTACATGTGGGTTTTTATTTAAATACATACATATACATTCACTGCATAAGATATATAGATATATATCACTTAGTGAAGTCTGGCACATAATAAGCCTTTAATCAATGAGAGTTATTATAATAATAAGTAACAATAATAAAATCAATCTATATTACTGAATATATACTGTCAGACATAGAATTATAATAGTACTAAGAGTGAATCTTTTAGGTACAGTTCTCAACATAGTACAAATACAGTACTCAACATACTTTAAAATATATTTTATCTTTTAAAAATATCAGTTCCTTAAAGCATTTTAAACAATCAAAAATAATTTTAAATCCATGAGATTTAAAAATGTCTTAAAATTCTAATACTTTACCAAATGGAGAGAGGTTTACTTGCAAAGTAGATGACTGTGACATTTTCAATTTATATACTTGCAAAATGACAAAGCAAAAAAAGAAGAAAAAACACAAAATCACCTTGAAAAATATTTAAAGTTTTGTTTTAACAAACCTGGAAAATAAAGCACTTAGCTTTTATTGTTATTTGTGATAATAGTTAAAGACTCTGAAGGGGAATTTATTTCCTTTGTTTTGCCGAGTTCATTGCTTTCATTATATGCCAGTATACCTCATGCATTCACAGCTTGCAACTTTTTTGTTCTCACACATATTTTGATCCTACAAGTAGGGAAGAATTAATTGAGGTTATGAAAATGATGAAAGCCTCAGTGGAAGTAACTGCATGATGACATAATTCAGATTTCTAAAAAAGGAAAGGAAAAAATTAGCAAGGTATAGTTAAAAAAAATTTTAACAAACAAAATTAAATAGCAAAAAGAACTTACAATACCTGAATTCTCCTGAATTTCAGACAATAAGGAAGGCTCGGAGGAAAAAAAAAAAAAAAGAAAGAAAAAAGAAAAGGATAAATTCAGAAAGGTACAGGGACCAGGGCAGTCAGAATAATACAACACTCTGAAATTTTCCCTGTTCACAACAGTATTCAGAAGCATAAAAAAATGGAAGAGACAAAATCAGGATTATTGATAAAATTAGTATGTTGAGTTAGGTGTACTCCTCTTGGGAGGAAAAGTTCTAAGTCTTCTTTATATTTACATCTCTAGGCTCAGCACCATGCTCCCATTAGCAGGAGTCTCCTCGAATTTAATCAAATTTGATAATAAAATTTGATAGAAACCTCTTATTTTGTGAAGGTAGGAAAGAACTAATGATAGATGATGGGAGTAAAGATTTTTTGGTCCTTTAAAAAAAAAAAGAGACACCTTTATCAAGTAATCCAGTATAGATTCGCTCTAATGAGAAAATGTCATTCCAATTTTAAACTTTAGAAAACATCTAAAAATTATGTTTTTATACGTTGTATTGCAAGTATTTTTTTCACATACATGGAATAATACATTGACTGATGTGGTTTCATTGCCATGGGTACTTTAGAGGTCTCAGTGATCATAGGGTAGTTTTGAGAATTGGAGAGTAAAAAAGGCAAGAAAAAAATTTTAAAGCATTCAATCCAATTTTCTTAAGTTAATTATTTGAATTTACTTATGTAATTAGAAGGAATTAGCCATAGTATCCATTATTCAATGACATGCTTTATAAGTATTTTATTTGGTTATAATCATTTACTCTTACTCAGGACAAAAATGTTTTTTAAGAGGTCAGGAATATATAAATAAATATATCTCACTTAAGTCAAACTGTCTTCTTTATATCTGCAGCTGTATCTTAATTAGTTGGTATTAAGTTGTTTTTTGTTTTCTTTTAAATCAAGACAGAATTGGCACTTAAATAATTGTAATTAATAATGACTAAACAAGGGGATAGAGAAGTGACAGAGATTTATCCCCTCAGTTATAGTTATTTGCATTGGATGATGTATATTAAGCCTTGGGAAAGAGAACCGGACTCTGAATCAAACTTTTCTAGCTCTTAGTGTATTGTGGACTCTTGTGGTGGCTTTATTGGGTCACATAACGACTCTCACTGTCAGCATATTCTTTTTTTGTTACAATTCTGGACTAAAAAAAATACTTTTTTTTTCATATCCAGTAAAAGAATGAGAAAACCTAACTCCATATGAGGAAAAGAGGGCGTACCTCCACACTGTGTAAGATTTAAGCCTTCCTCATATTACATGGGACTTAACCTTTCTTCCTTTCACAAGCAAATGCCAGGAAAGAACTGTCCGTGGACACTGTGTTCCTGTCCACTGACATCACTCTGGGAGTCTTGTTAACCTGTGTTTGTTCAGCTAGCACCTCTCTTACAATTGCCAATCTTGCCAGAAGACTCCTGGTTACCACACCAGTTAAGTGCTTTTCAGTCTTTGTCATACTCGATATTTTATGTAAAATATTTTGTGTAAGAATAAGGTATGTGTTCACTTTCTACAATCTGGAAATGCTTTCCTTAGTCTCCATAACACTGCCTTCTCCTCAGTTCTTCTTTCATCCTGGCTGCTCTTTCTATGTCCTTTCAGACTGTTCCCTTTTCCACCCTTTCAATGTTAGTATTCTTCAGGTTCTGACATAAATTCTCATTCCTTCTTATTCTACAGACATTTTCAGGGTAATCTTCTATACTCCCATGGACTTCATGACTCTACATTTGCTGAAGGCTCCAAAAATGACACTTCTAGCTCAGACTTAGTCTTTCTTTTCTTCAGATACATATATCCAATTCCATACTAGATTTCTCCTAATCCACTAATTCATTATTTTTCCTACTCTTCATGTAGACATCATGATTAGAGATTGGAAAAACCTCCTCAGCCTTTCCCTGCCCTTTATCCCCCACTTGGCTAATCATTAAGTTCTGTGGAATCTGCTTCTTGAGTCAACATATTTCTCTTTTTCCCACTGGCTCTTCCCTAGTGCTATCCTTCAGCTCTCACCTTTGTAGGCACTTCCTACAAGAAGATCTTTTATCTTCTCAGGTGAACCAAGTATCATACTTTGCATGCATAGTACACTTTACTTTATTCACTGTAGTAATTACATTCTGTATTGTAATGGTATCTGTACTTTACCATGTCCCCCATAATTTTATGTATCATGTCACTAAAGTATTTTCTGCATCTAACACTTAACCTGGCTCATAGCAGATACTCAAGTATTTGTTGAATATAACACAAATGTTATACATCTAATTTCAAATGGCATTATTGCCTTTTCAAAAATGAAGAAACCGAGACCCCACAATGGTAAGTACCACAACATCATAAGTATCACAGCTGAGTTATGGTCAAACCCAGGGATTTTTCTACTACACCTTTCCACCATTTCTATTCATATTAAATCATCTCCTCTCCATGTGAATGAATCCCATTTTTGTCTTTCTTCACTCATTACATTCATATGCATCACACACACTTCCAACAGTTTGGCACATCCTTGTGGAAACTTTTCTAGACTGTGATTCTTAAGTGATACAGAATTAATTAATGCCATTGAATGAGAAATGTCATTGAATGACTATTCAAATTTAAGGAATCTAAGAAACATTTTAGCCAGAGATCTTTAAGGAAAAAAGTAAAAAAGAAAAGGAAAAGAAAACCTAGAATTTAAGGCATTTTTATTTTCTGTATGACTTGCATTTCAGAAAGATGATGGCTTGCAGTCTAGTTTACACATAAGTTTTCCTAAAATACATATGTACATGCATACTTTTGTAGCTTACAAAAGGATGCCCCCAATTCCTCTTAAAAACCTATTAGTTATGTCCATATATGAGAGCTGATATTCTGTATAACCTATACGAATTGTAACAATTCAAGAAGACATGCTCATGGATCAAATAATTCTTTATTCTCTTAACAAGATATACTATTCCATTGTTCTTTAGTTTCTTTGTAGAGAAAAACTCAAGAGATACCTATATAATATTAAAAAGAACTCTTTAAATAAAATGAAACATTTTGTGAGTGATAATTTTCTAATGAAACCACCACAAATTACAGTGAGAAAGTTAAATATTTTATGTTTTATCTGAATTGCCAGAACAAAACATTGATATGCATACAGTATACAGATAAACAGTGATTTTTACTGTTCAGAAAGATAGATGGCATATAAAAATGTTTCGTTTCAGTACTTCATGATTATAATCAAGACCTATACTCTTGGAATCCAGTTTTTAATTTTTGAGGAAATTTAGGAAACTCTAAATATGAACACATAAATTATATTTTGTCTCTTTAGAGTATTTATGAAATATATAATGAACATCTGTGAGGTGTAGGATAATTCTCATTTACAAAAGGAAGAACCTTGTGACACATACTTAGTTTATGATCTTATGTTAAGAACTGTCAACTCATTCTTTTAAGTCCGTATTTCACAGACGTTCATTAAACACCTACCATTAAATGTTAACGAAATCTCTTCATTAGAGGTTGAAAAGATTTAGAGGCAACACTTTTTTTTAAAGCTTGAATGTAATCTGACTTTCCTATGGGCATAAATGTAACTCATATTTATTTATGATTATTTATTCTAAAAATATGCACACCAGTTTAGAAGGGCTCTCTGTCTGGGGCTGTGAAGAGCTTGCTCTGGAATCCTTATTTTCTCAGCATCTCTAATTGAGGGCACCTTCGTACTTTCAGGGCACTTTACAGCACTGAAAAGAACCTAATAAGAAGACTTTTCATGTGTCATAACAGTGATGAAATAGAAAGAAGAATCAGTTACACTACAAAGTGCCAAACTCAAGAAAGATTGGGAGAGTGTAGAATCAAATAGTCCCGTGTTCTTGGGTTTCCTTACTTTAGAGCTATCTCTTCTATCCACATCAAAAACTTAATATTCGAACCAAATTCATTATGATAAGATAAACAGTATTCATATGAAAAGAATTACATCAGGATTTAAATAGTATAAAAATGCTTGTAGCTTAATGTTATTCCAGTTACATTACAGAGACTAATCTCAGAATTTAAAAACTTCATTTAAAAATCAGTCATCTTTCCTAAGAGAGCTAAAAAAAAAAATTATGAAAAAAATAATTTTATGATCCTGGTTGTTTCTTTTTCATCAAATTTGTTAAATGGAGAGCATTGGAAACAAGTTTCACAACACAGTGTGCATATTGCTTTGTATCTTAGACTTTCATATCCCAGATTTTATCATTTTTGTTTTATGAATAGGTATGTCCAGAAAGGTTGAGTGATTAACTGTGTTTTGTAAACCTAACAAATAACAAAAAATCTTGAAATCAAACATATATATATAATTCAAATCAAATATATATATATATATATATCAAATCAAAAAATATTTATTCCCTTATCTGTATACAGTACTAATATCATGAAACTTTGCTTAAAATATTGAAATAGAGTATGAGAACTAATATGTGTAAAGAGATCTAAAACATTGTCATATATAATGGGATCTAGCCCAGAATCTGCCCCTTAGTAGTCTGTAGCATTGTCATTTAACTTCTTTAAAACTAATTTTGTCATCTATAACATGCACTAATAACACCTGCGTTATCTCAGTGACAAACAAGTTGTATATCTCAATACCTGGGAGGATTAAATTCGTTTTATTCATTCATTCATTTAGTCATTCATTCATGCAGTTAACATTTATTGAGTACATAAATCCAGGCATTAATAGAGATATTGGAAGTAAATGAATGGACTTACATAGTAAGAAAAAGGAATTTATAAATAATAAGACACTAGTACAAACAAAAACAACATAATCAATTGTAATATCAGACAGTTATACATATTTTGCATTGGTGGGACCAGAGGCTAAAACTTCTGCAATAGTCCAGGCATGAAATGAGAAGGGTTTGGGCTGGGAGGATGCTGACAGGAATGCCCAAGTTTTCATACTTACAAGTAACACATACTAAGTAGGAAATATAAGAGTTGGGTCTCTATCAAATAGAAAGTAAGAAGGGAAGAGAGAAATGGCCACTATGATTTTAATCCTGATGCAGTGACAAAATGATAGTAGAAGAATTAAGAGGTGGGCAGTTTTGGAGAAAGCATTGATAAGTTTGGTTTGGATCGGGTTGATTTTGAGGTGATTGGATGCATACGAAATGAAAGAAGATTCAAACTGAAGTTAGAAGAAAAATGAGCATCATATACTTGGAGTTAGCAGCACTTAGTATGAAGTATGAAGAATCAGATATCTGATGCAGTATTGACTAGACCAAAGACTGAACATGAGAGAATCTGTACGCTGAGATGCAGAACGGACAAAATGAGAAAGAAAAGAGAATAGTGGTAGTATCCTAGAAACCTATGAAGAAGAGGCAATTGAAGAACATGTGTCCACACTAACAGCAGTGAAGCCAAGAAAAGTGGGAACTGAAGAAATAGAATTTTATAATAAGGAGATTATTTGTGACATTTGATAGTGTAATGTAGTAAAATTGTGGCAATTAGAGAAAGCACAATGGATTAAAAAAGTAGTGGTTCAAGATGACATAGTGACAGTGAACGTTTGACAGCAGAATAGTGCCAAGTAGATATAGGGAATAAAGATTCAAATTAGTGAGATAGGAATTTATGAGGTAATGATGGACAAAGAGAAGGAAGAGCCTGAATCTGAGAGAGAATGTAAAGGTTGCTGTGAGAGGAAGTTCTCTTAAGATATGATGAAAGAGGTTCTAAGCTCAACAAGAAGAATGACTTTTAAGAATTTGAAGGAAAGGATGAGAGGTTCTACAATAACACATAGGGAGTTAGAAGGTTTGAAGGATCAAGAAACAATGTCCAAGACAAATGGAGGCTTAATTTCAGCTTATTAGTGATGAAAGTTGGATTAGAGAACATGGAGCATTACTTAGAATGACAACATAATAGGCTACTTAATTCTTTACCTTGGAATTATATAGACTCACTGACCTGCCTGAGACACAATTGAATAACTCAAGTCATCCCCCTTTCTGCGCCCAACTAGCTCTGTTCCAATGTGTTTACCACAAGATAGGTCAGAATGTGTGCTTTTGTGGGCAGACTTGCTCAAAAATTTAAAACAATGAAAGAGAGAGACTGGTGCATGTATACTGATAAATCAATTAAAAAGAGAAAATCAAGGACTGATAATACAGGAGAGTGTTTGTCCCTGACAGGGAAGCAGCCGATGAACAGGTAATGTGCACTTAGGTAAATGCCATGCTGCTAGTACTATTCTAGACCTTAATGTAAGTAGTATGTTAATTAATGTGAGGGGAAATCTGTAGCAACATACTTTATGAGAAAGATGATACAGAAAATGGAAGGAGTAACACGGTTTAGAAAACAACAAAGAATCTATTCTGAAGTGATAAATATCACATGAAATCTGACTTCCAAATTTTCTCAAGCCCTTTGAAATGTATAAAGTTTTGTACAAGTATAAAGGCATACTAAAGAAAAGTGTTCCAAATTTGTAGGCAAAATGCGAAAACAATTGGGGAAATTTTCACTTAGGAAAGTTTATGTCAGAGACATGAAAACACATCAGTGCTGAGCTAATTTAATCAGGTAATTTGATTGTCATCCTGACTCTCGGATATTGTTATTTACAGCTAATATAATTTTGATGGAATAAAAAATATACATGGGGCATTTTTCACTTTACCTTATGCAAAATATTTTGTTTATTATAGTGGACTAATATGCAAAAAGAAGTTACAATAAAAGTAGATATACTGGCAGTAACCACTCAGATAAATAATCAGTATAAATTTTCTTTTCAGTATCAGAACAGAATCCCAATCAAGAGGCTGATGATCTAGCATACTTCCAGCTCTTCCATTACATATTTGTGTCATCTTGGACACTTTTTTTATGCCCCTGATTCTCAGTTTTATCACCTCCTGTCTTTTGTTCTCAACTGACCAAATTATGGTAGATTGATTTTGTTGTCTGATAAAAGAATAAGTGCACTTATGAAATGAAAAGATAGCAAAGATTAAATTGTAATTGCCTCATAAAATTAAGTGATATAAAAATGGGTATTTTTCAAAAACAGAGAGAAAGGAATAATTTTGAAAGTGGGATCTAGTTATGTGGGTTGCATGAGGAGAAATTTGTGGGCATAATTACCTTAACGTATTAAAAAAAGTCTCGAATGCTAAATTGAGGAGTCAGAATATCTTTAATATCCTTTTAGTGTGGAAGACATGGTTTGTCTGAGAGCCTGAAGGTTGAGAGAGAACAGAAAATAAAAGGTCGGATTAAGTCATGAGAGATATCTGCAGTTAGGGTTTGGGTTGAAGTAAAGTAGCAGTAGGACGTAATGTAACTGGAGATATAGGGGGATAGTTTGTCACAAAAAACTATGAAGTTTGAAGATGAAGGAGATAATTTCTCAGAGTCAAAGCTCCAGGAATTTCAAGTAATATTTGGGAGAATAAGAAGCTTATCTTTAATTTCATTGAGAATAGTGAGAACCCATTTCAGTGGTGTTAAAAATGATACCATATTGCAAAAGAAATGGAGGGAAATGATGGTGAGAAAATGAAGGCATTTGGCATGAATTATATCTTCTAAGGGTTTGCCAATGAAGAAAAATAAAGAAGAACTTCCTAAAATATTGGGATGAAATTTACTTAATTGCATATTGGCAAGTTTGGAGGTTTTTATCTTCTCATCTGTGGTTTGTCAGAAGTAAAGATGGCTTTTCATATTTCCTGTCTTCTCAGATTTGAGATTTGGCTTCCCAGGCATGTTGAAAATGGAGTTATCTTCAACTATCAGGGGTGTGATGTTGCATATTGGACCACAGATGCTCCTCACTTCTGTAAAGCATTTTT
This sequence comes from Ursus maritimus, assembly GCF_017311325.1. Classification (NCBI taxonomy): domain Eukaryota; kingdom Metazoa; phylum Chordata; class Mammalia; order Carnivora; family Ursidae; genus Ursus; species Ursus maritimus. Next base: position 8,891,154 of record NW_024426996.1, on the reverse strand, counting down.
ATTATTTTGATTTCTTTTTTCTAGCAAAAGTTTTTATTTCACCCTTCTCACTTTTCTCTCAGTTGTTAGAGGCTACCACAGTGAGCTCTAAATTCTTCGGCAGATGGTCCTCAGGGATGATTGCTGCAGAGTCCCTAGGTTATAAGGATCTATTCTTCTCTACCTCACTTCAATAATTTAAATTCTTTGGCCTCTCTGACCCATGACAGTGGAACCTGAGGGGAACTCAATCTAAGTTGAGATGTGATCTACAGGGAAAACTGATCCAGTGAGAAAGGCTTGGTTGTGGACCATTTATATGTTCTAAGGTAAGAAAAATGGTCAAGAGCATAAGGGCATCTTGAACAGGATTTCCCTAAAAAGGTGTCAAATTCTGATAACAACAACAACAACAACAGCAACAACAACAAAAAACAAAAGTAAAGATCACTGCATATGTTAAAGATTTTCCAAAGTAATACCCATTTTTTTTATAACTTGCATAATTTAGGATTAATTCTTCTTTCTCAGATACAAGAAAGCTTTAATTTAAAAATTAAAAGCATATCTTAGGGGCGCCTGGGTGGCACAGTCGTTAAGTGTCTGCCTTCGGCTCAGGGCGTGATCCCGGCGTTATGGGATCCAGTCCCACATCAGGCTCCTCCGCTGGGAGCCTGCTTCTTCCTCTCCCACTCCCCATGCTTGTGTTCCCTCTCTCGCTGGCTGTCTCTCTCTGTCAAATAAATAAATAAAATCTTAAAAAAAAAATTAAAAGCATATTTTAGATAATACAAAATATATGTAAATACATTTGCCCTTCAATAATTTAACAAATCATCATACTTAATTACAAAATTAAGTTTTATTTGAAATAAAAGATAATTTAAGCTAATTTCCATTGGATTGTTTTTTTTTCTTTAATTTTTGCAATATATTAATAATCTGCTGATGTTTAACAAATTACTCCAAACTTAATGGCTTATAGCACAAACATTTATTATCTCATAGTTTCTGTGGGTCAGGAATCCGAGTGGTACTTAGCTGGGTGACTGGTTCAGGATCCTTCACAAGGTTGCAACCCAGTTGCAGACCGGCACTGAGGTCACTTAGGGAGGGTCCAGCTCCAAACTCATTCACCAGGCTGTTGGCAGGCTTTAAGTTCTCACTGGCTGTTGGATAGGAGCATCACTTCCTTGCCTTGTGGGCCTCTTTATAGGGAAACATGCTTCAACAGGCAGCAGGCTTCTCTTAGCATACATTAACAAATACCGAAATAAAATCAAATTGTCAGTATTCACTATAAGTATATGCATACTTTCTACACTGTAAGGAACCTTAATGTCATGCAATCATCGAAAATATGCTGCATGTACTTTGCATAGAATCACAGAACCAGAATAATTTTTAATGGTATTCTTATATTCAGTCTATGCCTTGTCAACACAAATCTGAAAATGGAGTATAAAATCTCAGCCTGAAAGATTCATTATATTTTTGGAATCAATAGAGTTTCCTCTATTTTGCCAGCCCTTTCCAAAATGCTTGGCATTGCATAACATTGCTTCTTGGAAATGAGGTGGAACATCATAGATATCATCTTTTAAAATCTCATCATTTTGTACAATACCATGATATATACACGCATGGTTTGAAAGAATGAAGGAAACACAGATCAGTTAGAGGTTTTATGCACCTGTCCATGTAGATGCTGGAGACACTGACTGGGTTATAGCCATGGGGATGAACACGCTGTATTCTGAAGATGTCATTCTCCTTTTCAAAACACTTCAATACCATCCCACTCCTTATTTTTTAAAGAAGGCCAGAGTCCTAAGTTAAGCTCTCATGAAACTTGTGGTAAGGATTTGCACTCTTTTTTCTAATAGTAAATGCTAGAAGCACTATTTTTCTTATAGTAATGCAAGAAGCACTTACTACACCTAAAATTCACTCTCCCTACCTTTCGAAAATTCTTTAAAAATCTAATTCTTCAAATCCCTGATCAAATGCTGCCTTCTCCAACAGGACTTTCCTGGTGAGCTCAGCTAGTTATAATCCTCCCACTTCTGATCTCTCCAATGTCTTTGTTTTTTGTTTCTTAGTGTTTTTATTAAAAAACACCATCAGATACTACACTTTATGACAGTTAGGTTATCTATCTCTGTACTACCAGATCATAAATTCTCTAGGCATTTGTATTTCTAGTGTCCATCACTGAGCTTTACATGTAGGGCACACTTCATAAATATTTGTTGCAAGATGGATAGAAATAATGACTCCATTACTAGAACTGACAGTGCCCCTGGGGCAACTGATCTCAAATATATTTGTGGCAGAGGTCAACAGAAGATGAGACAATGACTGGTTTTATATCTCTTAAGAGCTGAGTAAAACCTTTAATAAATTTATTGTGGCTGGAGACCTATTCCATATTTATTTTACCATTGACTGTTTTTCTTTTTTCAACTTAATTTATTAAGTGCACCTTTTATAAAATCTTCTAGGAACATTTTGTTTCATTATTTACTCCATAGTATAATTCCATTACAGTATACCGTCCATAATCTGTAAGTAAATTATTCCTATTTTGCTTAATTTCATCTTATTGTATATCAACAGTTTGGTAGATATTATACAAATCTATTTTCATATGCTTATGTTATATACAGCATTTACTAACATATGCTTTTGAAGAGTATATGTGTTTTATGTAGACATCCTACTATCAAGTATTATAAGTTGGTTACTGAGACCACGATCAGTGTCTTAACTCTGAGAAAGACATTCTTGTTTTTATTATTATTCTTCACAGTTTTACCAAACACTTTATTGTCTAGCATAATCAAAGAAGGGTAGAAGTCAAAAATAACCAAACATAGGGTGAAGATAATCCCATTAAGACTGCTGGCTAGGGGCGCCTGGGTGGCGCAGCGGTTAAGCGTCTGCCTTCGGCTCAGGACGTGATCCCGGTGTTACGGGATCGAGCCCCACGTCAGGCTCCTCCACTATGAGCCTGCTTCTTCCTCTCCCACTCCCCCTGCTTGTGTTCCCTCTCTTGCTGGCTGTCTCTATCTCTGTCAAATAAATAAATAAAAAATCTTAAAAAAAAAAAAAGACTGCTGGCTATGCATAAACTAGAGGGAAGATCCAATATTTCCACATAAGTAATTACCAATTCATATATTAAAACAGGAATCAATTCCACATTTTTACCTTGGTAACAATATTCCTACTCAAGGGACAGGTTTGTGTACAAAAAAAGGAGGAGCTGTTAATAGTTACTGAACCCCAGAGCCCCAATCCTAACTCACAAGGATTGCAAAGTGCTTATGCATGTGATAAATATCATTACTTAATAATTAAAGTTTTTACTGATATTAAGCTTTTTGCAATTTGATTAGAAACCAAAAAAAAAGAGAATCAAAAAATTATTATGCTTAATTTACTCTAAAAGAAATTTTCTTTGTGTTTTCCTAACGTCTGTATTAGTATATTATATTTAGTCTTATACCATTGCTAGACAAATGACATATTGAAAGAAATTACATTTTAGGAGCTCTAAGTGAGGGTAGGTCTCCTGCATATTGTATGATCCAAAATGGTACAGTTCTGGTGAAGGAAAAAGGTGGAGGAGACAGAAGACCTCTTGCTTGGCAAGAGGCAGATGGATTCCTAGCATGGACATATGTTAGGTCCAGAATTGAATCTCTACTCACATGCTCTGGAGATAACCTCCTTTTGGGTGCCCTTCTCCACACACACATCCCACAAGCTCAGCATGGCAGAGGAGGCAGATGTCAGATGGATTTTGCTAATGAGGTTAATGAATAGTAATTCTGTTCCTCCCTCTTCTGAAACTTTTTATAATCTGGCCACACCCTTCCAAGGCAATCTTACTCTTTTTTACCAGCATACACCCTGAACTCTTAGCAACGGGGGATCCCATATTGGTTTGGGGGTGAACTACATAGTAATGCTAAAGCCCCTTGTTACATTTTTCTGTCCATTATTGATCAATGTTTCACAAACATGTAGTGTCGACCCATGCCTTTGCTTACATTCCTTTACCAGACTGGAACATCCTCTCTTTACTCATTTACATCCTTTTCTTTTTTCAAGACCATGTATGAGGACTCCTTCTCCATAAAGTTTTCTAATTTTTCTACTCTACTTCTGGTGAATCACACACTCCTTTGAAATCTTTTTTGAATATTGCCTGTACCTTGTGGTAGAGATAGCACAGTATAGCCCAGTATTTTCCAAAATGTTCTTTGAAATCCCCATTTGAAATGGGATTTCCTAAGTGAAATGATTTTGGAAAGTGTCACACATTCTATCTCACTGTTGGGTGCTTAAAAAGAATATTGACATATCAAAGGCTTTTGAAAGTCCTGCATTAAAGTTTGTTCATCTTCTTTAACCCCACGTTTCTTAAACTTCTACAAAATTGCATCCTTATTTCGTGTAATAACTATTACATTCCTATAGAACACACAAGAGAAATGCTGGAGAAATAGAAATATTTACAGGTTTGTGGGCCAGACACTTATGTGTTACAAACTTTCTTCAAATGTCGCTTCTTTACTTTTGTGGCGTACTAACTAATCTCATTGCATTCCCCTAATTTCTCTAATTCCTTCTGTTTTTGCATTTGGCAAAATGGGAAGTATTTCATACAGAGTAGGTAACACAAATAGATTAAAACGCTTCTTCCCCATTCAGTTTCGTAGGAGGCCCTGAAGTTCAATTGTTTCATGGAGCTTGGTATATTCTCTTTGTGGAGGCAGAAAATATGTCATGTGCATCTTAAGTATTCAGTACAATCTTGCACACTCTAGGTATAGGAAGATGAATTCCGTCTGAGCAAAACTTCATAGTGTGGATACATTATTTTGTTTACATTCAGAAACATTATTCACCATTTATGATGTAAAAGGTATGTAGCTATTACATTCGTTGAAAATAGTGTTTTTTGAAGTCCCAATTTTGGATGCTCTGTGTCACTAGTTTGTTACATTAACCATACTAGTGAGAGTTGGTGGCTTTTTGGATTGTTTATATGGCCTCACAGATATATTCAACCTCAATTATTTCAAATACAGAAAATGTGATTATCATTCATGTTACTCATAATACATACCTAGAAGATCACAATTTTTAGTGGTGCTGTGACTTTGGCAGTTTGATATTTCAAAATATTTATAAAACCACTATTGTGAGAGGTTTTGTGTTCTCTAGAAGGCAGAGTAGACCTAAGGTACACTTTAACCCAAATAGTGAACTCTCTTAAATAGGTTTGTTCAAAAGTACAAATGAGTAATTTCATTTTATCTAGATACACACTTTCTTTTTTTTTTTTTTTAACTCTGACAAAATTTGGTTTTAAGTTTTCAAAGAAGATTTGTTTTGCTTTGGATCCATTTCTCACAATTAGTCTAATGATCCATTCCTGCCTGGAGGGCCTCATTTGTGAGTTCTCTCCTCTGTAACAACATGAAATCTCTTCGGAAGGAACAAGTTGAGTTTACTTAGACTGAGGCCATTGCAATGACGAACAGGAAAAATTCAGTTTTGGGCTTAACTCTGTAGGCTATAAATGAAATTACTCAGATTTCTCTCAGGTTAATGGGCACTGAGTGACACTTAAATGATACTGCAATATACTAATAATTTCCAGTGCTAATTAGTACAATATCAAATCAGCAGTGAACATAATTAAAAAATTTTTTTCTCTATTTGAGGATAAGTGTCATAACTTTACAACTAACCTAACGATAGGTATTTCATTAAAGTTAGGCAAACACTGAATTTTGCTATAAATATTTTTACAAGTTATGTTCCAAACAGTGCTTTAGTCAATTCTCATTTTTTGGCATTGGCTGCTTTATTTCCAGACCCTTGCAGGTCAGACAGACGCTGCCAAGTTCCCATGCCTAATTGTGCCAGATCCGGAGGTATGTAGGAACACAGACAAGCACTGGCTGTAATGGGAAGAACTCAGACTTTGGAGTCCAATCTTGATTTGCATTTTGGCTCTATAAATCACAATTTTGTTATCTATAATATCTACCTCACAGAAATTTGGTAAAGATTTAAAGAGGGTATGTATGTAAAATACCTAACAGAGGGCAAAAATCATATAGGCAGGCCTCACATATATGTGGTTCTCTTCTATGAAATTTTGCTATGGAAGGAGTTTACAGACTTATATTTATCAATCTAAATCATATGAATATTTTATTTATAGTTCTAAATTATCCAGGCTCTCGCTCCTTTTTTTTTTTTTCCTTTGGCACAGAGAATTGTGAAGTTGATACAGCATTTTCTCATGAATTTGAAACTGCCTCGTACCAGTGCCTATGGAATAAGCCTTATCTGAGGGGTTTTGTAAAGGATTAAATTGTAACCTCTTACCTCCTCTCACCCCCCCTCCCCGCACCCCTGCCTTTCCAGTTTAATGATTAAAAAGAATAACTTTGTTAGGATTATGTGCTTTAGTTAAGCTTTTGAAAAGTTCTGAAAACGAGAAGCTACAAAGAAATGGAATGAATTCTCCTTTCTGATAGCTAGAAGCACATTTCCCACCATGACTTGTTTGTGGTATCCTTCAAGAACTGGTAGGTTTATCAAATTTTCTGCCTCAGCAAGGTGTGAGTAATATATAAACTAAAGAATCCCTGGACTGGAAAATTGATTTTATGCTTACAATGGGTGAAAATTATTAACAAGCCTAATAATAGTAGGAGTAATTTTTCTGTAAGAGCTACTATTTTCATTTGCAAAACATAACAGGGAAGAATTACGTATAATTCTAATTCTTCTGCCTATCTTGGAATAAAATTCTATTAGCAACATTGATACACTTCAGAATAGTCATGGATAGAGACATATACACTTGAATGCTTCTTGCTTTTTATTCGTTAGTGATTGCTTAGGGTATTGTCCTATTATTGTAGATCTTTTCCTTTACCAAATTTTCAACATATAACTAATGAGTAATGCCAGTCAACTCATATTATTTTTGGTCTCAGAGATTTATGTAAAATTAATTATATCTTAAATATAATTATGTCACATTAGCCAGATATTTTTCATTATCTTCCCTCTGGCTCCAACTTATTCAATTATTCTTACTTTTCTACAGCTTCTCATGACCAGTAGTCTCCAGCTACATGAAATAACTTCTGTTCAATGCACAGCTACATTTTTCTATTTCTCTGCCTCTGTTACTTTGTTCCTTTCTCAATTTGTCCTTCCTCTACCTATTTTTTAAGGTCCAGTTCAAATGACCTTCTTCCACATAATATTCTCTGATCTACTTGTGAATTTTGAACCACTTAGCATCTCTATAAGGTTTAATTCAAATATCATACATAGGGTACATTGCATTTTATTATGTATTTAAGAATTTGTAGGACTACCTTATACTCACTACTAAACTATACATTCTGTGAAGCCAGAAACTATGTTTATGTCATTTAATATTTAGGCTTTCTTTTACATGGGAAAAATAAAACTCTTTAAGAGTTAAGCAAAACTAAATTCATTTCCAAAAAGGCTAATTTAAACATAGTCGTAAAAATATGAATTTAACGTAATAGACATTAAATATTGCTAGCATACACAAATAAATAGAAGTTCCAAATTTGATTAAGAAAAGAGTGTTGCACTCAAGGGAAGACTTTTTCATGGAAAAGAGAGACATGCAATCATTACATTAATGTATGGCAAGATGTAGTAATTGTAGGTTGATAGACGCTTAAAAGTACAGTTGGAGCACTTGAGAGATGAGACAGAGGGGAATTTTGACTGGATAAATGTGACGTGTTTTGAGGTGTAACACTTTCTGTTTGGCAGTTTTGTTTGGGTCTGTGGATAGAGCTCGGTATCAGAATATAATTTAGGGGCACCTGGGTGGCTCAGTGGTTAAGCGTCTGCCTTCGGCTCAGGGCGTGATCCCGGCGTTATGGGATCGAGCCCCACATCAGGCTCCTCTGCTGGGAGCCTGCTTCTTCCTCTCCCACTCCCCCTGCTTGTCTCTCTCTCACTGGCTGTCTCTCTCACTGGCTGTCTCTGTGTCAGATAAATAAATAAAATCTTTAAAAAAAAAAAAGAATATAATTTAGCTCTAAGAATCATGAATCCTGTATTTCGTAGTTCACTTAACAGTGATGAACTCATAAAATTCAAGGTAATATAAAGCATTACTTTCTTTTTTTTTTTTTTAAAGATTTTATTTATTTATTTGACAGAGAGACAGCCAGCGAGAGAGGGGACACAAGCAGGGGGAGTGGGAGAGGAAGAAGCAGGCTCCCAGTGGAGCAGGAAGCCCGATGCAGGGCTCAATCCCAGGACCCTGGGATCAGGCCCTGAGTCGAAGGCAGACACTTAATGACTGAGCCACCCAGGCGCCCCTAAAGCATTATTTTCTGAGTGAAATTGACGGGGGGTGATTTATTTAGAAAATTGGTGGAATTCTTTCTCTGAGCAACAGCTGAGAACATGAATTTAAGTTCAAAAAAAAATCTATCATTCATTCAAAAGGCAACAGAAGCTTTACATGAAAAGAATAAGTCAACGCATTTGAAATGCAGATACTTAATCGTGACATATGTTGTAGTTAAAATCAGACCATTTGAATTTTCATATCTGTTTATGAAATACATATTTTGCTGGTACGAATAAATTATGTCTTCCAAGTTCTAAAATATGTACCGTGTGTTGTCAAAGTAGGTGGTGAGTTTGTCAAAAGATGGAAAGGTATCCCATGCCAGAATACATTTGCCATTCTAACAGCAAAGTGATGAGCATTAAAAAGTAAACTTTGGAATTATTAGTTTTTGTAGTTGAATCTGACTTTAACTTTGAACTACAAATGTAGGAATGGTTTCGACAAGGAATATGGTTTTGATAAGTTATTGAACTCTTTTCAGCCGTATTTTTCTTCTTTAAATGTGTAGTTGTGTTACTTACTACTTTCATGTGATAATATATTATGATAATATATTATGTTGGGAATTTATTAATTTTATAGTGGTAAATTGGTGAAGGAATACTCCACAAATGAAGCTTGTTTACAGGAAAAACTCCCAAGCTGGAAAAAAAAAAAATTAGACGGTATTATAAAATATGTGAATCAGGGCTGTCAGTTAGTAGTGTTTTTTATCCAAAATGATTTTTTTTCAGTAGATTTTCTATTTACTGAATCCATGTTTGCTAGGAGCCAGAAGCTTTAAATATTTGCCTACTTTATAATTCATTTTAAAAAGACCAAACTATTGTATCTGATAGAACAAATATTTTAAGCATTTTCAAAATTTCAGTTTTTTTTTCCCATTAATCCACTTAATTTCTTGATTATAGCACTTATTCCATTGTAGTGCTGGTCATCTATCTACCTACTTACTTACCTACCTATCTATCTAATCATTTCTGTAACTAGACTATAACCTCCTTAAGACTAGAATCTGAGGTCAGTTTCTACTATTAGTGCCTAATACAATGTGGATGCCTGGTATAGGAGCATACTCACACGGTGTTTGTTAAAGAAAGGGGAGTAATTAACCAGTAGTTTTCTCCAATGTTCTCAGACAATAGGGAAATAGATATTATTGTTCATATTTTACAGAATAAAGGTAAATTAATGTATTAGTTTGCTATTGCTGTATAAGAAAATACCACACACTTGGAAGTTTAAAACAACACAAATGTATTAGTTCACAGTTCTGTATGTCAGAAGTCTGGCATGGCATGAATGAATGGGTTCTCTGATATGGTTATCACAAAGCTGAAACCAGAATATCAACTGGGCTGAGTTCTTGTCTGGTGATTATAAGGAAAAATCTCCTTCCATGCTCATTCTTATGGTTGGCAGAGGTTAGTTTCTTGTGGTTGAGTGATAGTAGTTTTCATTTTCTTGCTACCTGATAGCTGGCGGTCTCTCTCAGCTACTAGAAGCTGCCTGCATGCGTTGACCTATAGCCCCACCCACCTTCAGGTGTCCGATTTTTCCCGCGTTAGAATCTCTGATTTCTCCTTCTGCTCCCAGCAAGAATAAGCTCTCTGCTGCTAAAGATTCATATGAGTGTCTCTCAGATAATATGCCTGGTTTGAGATAAACTAATTCAGGACCTTAATTATACCTGAAAAATCCCTGCACAGGCACCCTAGGTTAGTATTTAAGTAACTGGCAGAAGTTGTATGTGCAGTAGGGGCCAAGAATTTTGGAAGGGTCATTTTAGAGTTCTGTCTGCCATATAGATGATCCAGAACAAACAAACAATTTGTCCAAGTGCCTAAGGTAGAGTAGGGGGTTAATTAAAATCTAAATACAGTTTTTTATAATCGTTTGATACATACCACCTTTTATAAAGTTTAATAATAATCATGCTAAGTATAATACTGCATTTTGCAATTTTATGTTGCTAGTTAATAAACAGAGTTCTTTAGCTTGAACGTTCTTTACTTGAGATATTTGCATTTATTTAAAATACAGTTGACCCCTTCCACCCCCACCATGCAATTGAAAATCCACTTATAACTTTTGACTCCTGAAAAACTTAATTACTAATAGTCTGCTGTTGACTGGAAGCCCTACCAATAATATAAAGGAATGACTACCTCATATTGTGTACGTTATATGTGTTATATGCTGTAATCTTACCATAAAGTAAGCTAGAGAAAAGAAAATGTTATTAAGAAAATCATAATGAAGATAAGATATATTTACAGTCCTGTAATGTATTATTTATCAGAAAAGATTTGTGTATAAATGGACCCCACATACTTCAAACCTATGTTCAAGTGCTCAGCTGTAAATTAGCACTTTTATAAGGAATTGGGAAAGGTGGGAAAAGTGCATTTTTTTAGTACCTGTTATCTGGCCTACATATTCTATGTGCTTATGAAAATGACATGTTTGTAGCATAGTCTGGTAAAGTGCCAGATGTATTAAAACTTCTGGAATTAATAACTATATAGTATATTTACTCAATCATTTTTAAGCAGTATTGAAGTTGTCAGCTGACTTACTTTTATAATTAAAGATGAAAATGTTCTCTCCAAAAGAAAATGAAAAAAAAAAATGGTTTGACATCAGCTGTTTCTTGAGGTCACATGAGTGACAACCTATATATTTTTTTGGGATATTACTTTTCAAATAAAAGGCATTGATAAATTGTGTATAACTTATCTATTACCTATATAATCCCTGTATAGCAGCTAGCATATTTGGAAACAGTAAGGGTGCATGTGCTTTTTGCCGACTACTGATAGTTATGAACGCCTGACGGGTTTCAGTAAACCTTGTGGATATGCTTAGCAGCTGGTGCAATTTTTTGTGGTGACGTACTTACTCACTTCTGTGAGATAATGTGTAATGCATCTTAAAATAAAAGTAAAAATTGTTCAAGGGGCAGCATCTCAAAATGTCATGGTATACATACACAGGAAAAAAAGGCAGAAAGTTCATATTGCCATTCAATTCAATATGGCGATATTTTTATTTTGTATTTTTTGAAGATAGAAAAGGATTCCACAGAGTCATTATTCTGCGTAGCACATAACGTTCTAATTGGATTTACAGGAATAAAACAAAGTTTGCCAACAAAGCAAAAGGGAGACCAGAAAATTTGTTGATGACATATCCAATGCAGACAGTTTTGGACAATAGGATGCATGTTAGGCCTGACTGAATCTATTCATTCTCCTGTCAGCAGCTGGCACGCCTCCTTCACAATTGCAGAAAAGCCACAGGAAGTTCCTCACTTTTGCAAACAACATGTACAGCCGGTTCCTTCACCCTCCATAATCCTTATTGCACATTTTGAGATATTTTTTTCTACTGGATGAGTAAGAAATTACACTATTATTAAACAGTGATAACTAATTTAATCTATATACAGAAACAGTACAGTACTGTTTCTGTTCATGCTGAAGAAAAATAATTGAAAGAAATTCTGTGTAATTATAAGAACATGGTACTTCATGATGCCTAAAAGTGCCAAAGATAATACAGTTTGGGGCACATATTACATGGTTTCATCCAAAGTATGGTCAGTCTTGTGTAATGCTGATGCTTAGTTGTGAATGACTGTCACTACAGTGGCTGGGTCAGGAAACTTAACTATTAAATGCTGTTCACTCTCATATCCCTATCTCTAAAGTGCTGCCTAGTCTAGAGATTTATTTCGTTGTGATGAACATTGTACCTCCAAATGTCCTTTTTGTAAGTAGTTACCCCTTCAAAAGTTAAAAATGATCACATCTGCATTTAATTTTTCACTAATTTGTGTATATACTACTTTTGTGTTGTTGACATACTACAGGAGTAGGATGTTGACATTAATTTATGAAATGGCTCAAATACCACCAAAAAGCTGTTGTATCGAATAGCCTCTAGTTGTCATTAGCAAGCTATATAATGACGTTGCTTTTTCTTTTTTAATTCCTTCTTAATTCTGACACATTAAGCTTCAAAAATTATATTTATAAATTTTCTTAAATTATAGAGTATGTCTTATTTTCTAGTATATATAGTTATATATATATAAAAGCATGGTTTATCTACCCATGGCTTTCCTTTTAACTGAATTAGATGACCTTTAGGAACTCTTCTCCTTCAGGTTATAATCTGATGGATTTCCAGTTTTAACGGAAATTTCTTTACAAAAAGTGCTTAACTTATACTTGCAACTTCTTCAGAAAAAGTTGCTTGCCTAGATTCATAGCATATTTGAAAATTTATTAAGCATTGTGAAACTATGATTAGTTCTGCTTTGTTTGTTATATCTTAATTCAAGAAGGACCTTTGGAATTTATTAAGCATTTACACAAATAAATCTCTAATTGCATTTAGAGAAATAACAAAGTTTTATTGGGAAAATGGGACTCTAGAGCATGAAACTTCTTAGCCTATTCAGATTTGCACTGCCTTATAAAAGCTATCTACAAGGTGACCTCAATAGCAAATAGAGCTGAGGTGTGGGTGTCTGAACAATAATTTTGACTCAAGACCTTAGTATACGTAGTTTAAATATTTTGTAGAACTATTATTATTCTATTAACGTTATGACTGGTGGTAGCTTTTTAAATATTCAATTATATAATTATATTTCATGTATTAAACAAATATTTGTTGCCTAATATGCAACAAGTGCCCTTCTTTGCACTGATGATTTCTTTTTAATGAATATAACAGATAAAATCCTTTGCCTCATGGAACCTGTAGTCTAGAGAAAGGAAGAAAATTAACAATAAATAAAGAGTTAAGATATGTAGTGTATCAGATGGTAATATGTACTATGTCAAAAAAATAAATCAGGGAAGAAGGAAAGGGAGTACAGGCAGAGTTTAAAATTTTAAATAAAGTGATCAAGACGGTGTCACTAAGAAGGTATCATTTGAGCAAAGACCTGTAGCTGTTGAGAAAGCCAGTTATGCATTTGTTTAGAGGGAAGAGCATCCCAAGCCTAAGGAAGAACAAAATGAAGACCTCTGACATGGGAACATGGGTTATATGTTCTAGGAACAAGGAGGCTGGGGTAACTGGATGTCAAGGAGCAACAGGCTGAGTATGAGGGTCTCTGAGAAGACTCTGTAAGCCCCTGGAATGATTTCACTGTTTCTGCAGATATGTTGAGATGCCATTCCTGGCTGCCTCCCACATTGCAGCTAGCTTTTACAATTTTTGTCTCCTTCAAGTTTTCTGACTTCTTATGTTAGTTCCTCAGACACATACTACTTTACTCTTCTGAATTTTCTGCATATTTGATTTGGCAGCAGGAATGAGGAGCCTTGNCATCTTGTCAGACTTTGAAGTGTAAAATTGTTTTGAAATACAAATAAGAAGTAAATATTTCAGACTTGGAGGGGTTTTAAAGTTACCTACCCTATCGTTTTATAATACATAAATTGTAATGTTTTCCAGCCTCTGTAAATACTACTGAACTATAAGAGGAAACACATTACATTTTTTGGACAATTTAATTAGAAGAAAAACGTTTCCTCACATTGTTATACCTTCTTTTAAAAGTATATCTATTAACGTTTATAGATTCACATAGATTCTGATTTGGTATATCTGGGGAGGTATGTTTATTTTTAAAGCTCTATCACTAATTGAGTTAAATCACTATGTTTCAGAATTCTGGCTCTACCACTGCAGTTCAGCAAACAAATATTGAATGCCTATTAAATGGAAGACACTGTGCCAGACACTAGGGTCTATTAACTTTGATGAAAATTCAAACATTAGTCTTGTCTTTTGGGGGCTTCTAGTCTAATGAGAGAAAGATAAGCATAGGGCCTTTATGTCAGGGTAATTATTTAAAAATGTGTTGAAACTCTGTCTCCACTTTCTCATTTCCCATTCACTCTTTAACCCATTTCAGTCTGACTTCCACTCTGACCAGCACCATTGCAATTGGATTGCTCTTATTAAAATAATCAACAATCTTCATGTTACTAAAAACAGAACAAGAATACTTATCTGTACTCATATAACTACTGTTTTGAGTAGCAATTCATATAGTTGACCATTCCCAAATATTGAGAAAGCGTCTTTTTTTTTTCTTTTCTTTTTTTTTTTAAGATTTTATTTATTTATTTGACAGAGATAGAGACAGCCAGCGAGAGAGGGAACACAAGCAGGGCGAGTGGGAGAGGAAGAAGCAGGCTCATAGCAGAGGAGCCTGATGTGGGGCTCGATCCCATAACGCCGGGATCACGCCCTGAGCCGAAGGCAGACGCTTAACCGCTGTGCCACCCAGGCGCCCCTTTTTTTCTTTTCTTTTCTTTTCTTTTCTTTTCTTTTCTTTTCTCTTCTCTTCTTTTCTTTTTCTTTTTCTTTAATTGTTATTTTTATTTGGTTTTCCTCCTACATCAATGATGGTTCCTTCTAATCTATCCTTGCTTGTTTCTCACCTTCTCATTAAGATTGGATTGCCTCTGGGGTCTGTTCCGTTCCTCACCTTTACTCCATTTACACTATTTCTTATATGATCATGCCCACTCACAGGCCTTTTAATTTATAAATGTATGTTGATAACTTTCAATTGTATATTTCAACTCAGACCTCTTTCTCTTGTGTTTCATTTCCATATATTCAATTGTCTACCTAACTTCTCCATTTGCCTTTTGATAGATATTTGATACATAAAATATACAAAAGGGAAATTTTGCTTCACTTCCTTTTTACTCTGCTAGTTATCACTGTTTCAGTAAAGGGGAACATTCATTAACTTGGTCAGGTTGGAAGTTTCTATGTGGCTGAAGAACTGGTGTATTTGAATGGATTATCCATTAAAAAAAAAAAATAATGTGCGCCTGGGTGGCTCAGTCGGTAAGTGTCTGCCTTGGGCTCATGTCATGATCCCAGTGTTCTGGGATTGAGCCCCTCATCGGGCTTCCTGCTCAGCGGGAAGCCTGCTTCTCCCTCTCCCCCTGCTGGTATTCCCTCTCTCACTGTGTCTCTCTCTGTCAAAAAAATAAATAAAATCTTAAAAAAAAAAAAAGAATGTGTTTTCCATTAGAATGCAATGTCTAGAAGGACAATGTAGAGAGTAAGGTATTAAATTTCAAGATTTCTCATGTAGAGTATATACAGGTGATTCTGGGACTAGTGATTGGTCATGGATTTGAAGGTTAATGGACATTAGAAATAAGAAAGCCCAGAATTGCATTGTTAGTATGATGGATGAATCATCATATGTATATCTCATAATAAGTCATGAACATATACCTACCAACTGTATCACTCAGGATAATGGCAAGATTTGGAATAGAGAGAAGAATTCTCAACCAGGTTCCACTTTATTTAATGCATCAGTTAGTTGGTGAGGAGGTGGTCAGTGACAATGATGAGGAGGATAATAGGGTATAGCCAGATGTCAAGGATTTCAGAAGAGATGATTTTACTATTTTAGAAGAGAATAGTTTGGAATTGTTTTTAAGGAGCTAAGCAATGTTAACTTCCTATTTCTGGTTGCAATAGGTCCAGCATTTGAAAATACAAATCTCCAACTCTTGTCTTCAAGAGAAGGCTGAGGTTTATCCAAAGCCAGCGTTTGTCCATAAAGGAGTTGAAAATATTAATAGAATTGATTACACTGGAATGAGGTGGTCAGAATGGAGAATAGTACTTGTGGAAAAGTATAGAAAACCTTAATTTAAAGAAAAAATAGGGAGAAAACAGTAAGATATAATTAAAGAAACATACATTTTGGACAATAACCAGAGATGCCAGAAGTGAGAATCATGATGGGATTAGCTGGCCTTACATTTTCATTAAGAATCTCAGAGGCTTGAGGAACCTCCATACTGTTTTCCAGAGTGGCTGTACCAGCTTGCACTAAAAATAGAGCTACCCTACAACCCAGAAATTGCACTACTAGGTATTTACCCCAAGGATACAGACATAGTGAAAAGAAGGGGCAGAAGCACCCCAATGTTCATAGCAGCAATGTCCACAATAGCCAAACTGTGGAAGGAGACGAGATGCTCTTCAACAGATGAATGGATAAAGATGTGGTTCATATATACAATGGAATATTACTCAGCCATCAGAAAGGATGAATACCCACCACTTGCATAGACATGGATGGAATTGGAGGGGATTATGCTAAGTGAATTAAGTCAAGCAGAGAAAGACAGTTATCATACGGTTTCACTCATATGTGGAACACAAGGAATAGTGCGGAGGACCACAGGGGAAGGGAGGGAAAACTGAATGGGAAGAAATCAGAGAGGGAGACAAACCATGAGAGACTCTGGACTCTGGGAAACAAACTGAGGTAACAGAAGGGAGGTGGGTGGGGGGATGCGGTAACCGGGTGATGGGTATTAAGGAGGGCACATGTGGTGATGAGCACTGGGTGTTATATACACAACTATATGAATTGTTGAACACTACATCAAAAACTAATGATGTGCTATATGCTGGCTAATTGAATGTAATAAAAAAATAATAAAAAAATTAAAAAAGAATCTGAGGCTTTATGAGCTCCAGATAAGAGTCTTGCAATGAATTTCTGAACCATTTTGAAACTTAATTTTTAAATTTTTATTTACAGTGGGTTCATAAAAAGATGTCTTATAGCCTTTCACATCTGATTGTTTGAAACTTGGGGAACTGACTTCTTAATAAAACAGAAGATGTAAGTGAAATAATATTTTAAATATAGAATCACATAGGTATGTTTATATGAATAATAAGTATGGATATATGAATTCTTATAATCATGATTTTGATATAGTACATTGTATAACATTGTATATATTTTATTCAAATTCTGGATCAAGAAAGTTGTTTCAGATTATTTCACCATTAAATCATGACCATTTTGTAAAAACACTGAAAAGTGCATAGAGTTGAACATAACAAACATTCATCCGTACACCTACCAACTAAAATTTACAGATATAAATATTATGTCAGTTTGTTTTAGAAATTATGTTAAAGGAAAGAAAATTTGTTTACATTTTTTATTGGGAAAAAAATCCCTGTAATATTTATTTGAAATTTAACTTCAAATCTTAAGATAGGAAAACAGTAATAGGGTATCTCTAGGAATCTACTTACGTTTTCTTCATACACTTCACCTAAGAATGTTCGCGTCTCAGCAGTGCAGTAGAATTTTTTCCAAACTTGACTTTTTTTAAAACTTGTACTTTGTGGTTAATTGCTTTACATTAAATACCATAAGTAAGCACTTTTACTGGACATATTTTGACTTTTAAAATCATTTCTCAAGAGGTTAATAAAAGGCAATAGTGTATTGCTGTCATCTCTACTAACATGGCCCACAGCTCATTTAAGTTATCACCTCTTTCCAGCTGCTGTTTTATTTTCTTTTTCTTCAAAAGAGGAATGCTACATATCATGTCAGTGAGTCAGACTGTCTAAAGAGATGAATTAAGGGCACAGTGTGAAGGCATTCATTGTTGTCTCTTTTTTCACCACGTTATTCTAAAAGCGGAATATTTTTTCTCAGGAGTGGGGTAAATTTTCAACATAGATACGGTCTATTAGTATAAAAGCTATAGGTTTTTGAATCTACAAAGGCCTATATTCAAGTTCTAGTTCATTTACTTTTTAACTTTGTGATTCGGTAATTCACCTAACAGTGATTTTGTAATATGGTGTTCTCATCTGTAAAATGGGGATGAAGAGAGCTATGTAAATAGGAATTTCAGTTTAAAAAATGTTATTGCTCTTTTCTTAAGAATGAAACAGTGGTAAGCAAACATACACAGCTTTGGCCATATTTGTAAGATTTCCTTTATGCAAGAATTTAGAAATAGTACTTGAAAGTTGATTCTTTTAAAATATTTGACTTGTAGATGGTAAAAATGACAATTATGAAACAGATCTTTATAGATGAGAGAAATTGGGTCCATTTTGCAACCACTTACAACTAGTAAATACTCCAAAAATATTGTCATCCTCATAAGGAAACTCCTGTCTCACTATTGGCTAGTCTGTAGTTATAATAGAACCACTGTTTTCTCACTGTTCATGAAATATTTTGTAAGGCAGCTCTCTAGCAATACCTATATGTTGCTTCTTAACACATTTCCTTATTCAGTGTATAAAACAGCACACAATAGGACATTTTAGGGAAAAAGTTCATAGATTTCCATAAAATTTTTGGTTTTAATTGTTTAAGTGCTCATGTAATAAAGAAGATAAAACTGTAAGTGAATTCAGAGTTAATAAAACTATGAAGTTTAAGATATATGTCAGAAGGGTACCTTTTCCCTACCTGAAATATACCACATGATGCCTGCTTTTCTTTAGAAATGAAGACAATGCTATACAGTTCTAAAGTGCTTAATTTCAAGTGACTTATCTAAGTCAACCCAGATTGGTAAAATGCTTGTTTTTATCTAGAAGCAGAGTGAATTTTTGACTTATGCAGAAAAATTGATTTTTACTATCTAGAAGATAGCCTAAACTAAATTATTTGTGTGTAAAATGAGTTTCATTCTTCCAAGAGCATAGAATTCACACTTTTTTTTCCACACAAGGTATTTCTTTGACATGTCGTTTTACTTATAGTACCATACCAGTTCTCTCAGTTTTTTATGATAATTGAAGGTAGTATTAAAAGGATCTAGTGAATTGTTACAAAAGAAAAAAAAAAGTTATATCTGTTCCATCTAAAAATATCTGGAAGTCTTCCCAGTGAATGTGCTTTTCAAGAAGATACCTTCTTGCTTTTTTTTTTGAAAATGCATCATTACAGTTTGGGAACAGTTTGAATTGCTATGCAGTGTTAAAAAAGTCTCTTTTCAGAAACCAGTTCTTTCTTTTCTTGTCATGGCAGTTAAATTTGCAATAATAGGACATTGCTTCAAACAAATGCATGATATGGAGAAAGGGACTGAAACAAGATATAAAGCTCTGGATTACTTCACAAATTCAACATGAAATTATGGAAAATAATTTAAAGAGTTAAACAATCCCATTCTTTTCCAATTTTTTAATGGTAAAATACACATAACAAAATTTATTATGTTAACCATTATTAAATATACAGTTTGGTTGTATTCAGTACATTCATAAAGTTTTGCTACCATCACCACTATATGTTTTAAAAACTCCTTTCATCTTGTAAAACTGAAGCTTTATGCTTATTAAACAAAAACTCTCCATTCCCCTTTCCTTTAGCCCCAGAATTCCACCATTCTCCTTTCTCTCTCTATGATTTTGACTACTGTCAGTATTTAAGTGAATTCATATAGTATTTGTTTTATTGTAACTAGCTTATTTCACTTGGCGTAACATCCTCAAAGTTCATCCATATTGTACCATACTTCAGAATTTCCTTCATTCTTGTGACTGAATACTATTTCATTGTATGTATATACCATATTTAGCTTGTCCATTCATCCATCAATAAACACATAGGTTGCTTCCATGTTTTAGCTATTGAGAATAATGATATTATGAACATGAGTGTACAAATATCTCTTCAAGACCCTGCTTGCAATTTTCTGAGATGTATAGTCATAAGTGGAAATGTTGGATCACATGGTAATTCTATTTTTTTTTAGGACTGCCATGCTGTTTTCTATATCAACTGTACCATTTTACATTATCACAAATGGTAGAGAAGGGTTCCAATTTCTCTACATCCTTACAAACCCTTGTTATTTCTGGTTATTTTTGATAGTAACCATTCTAATTAGTATGAGGTGGTATTTCATTGTAGTTTTGATATGCATTTTCCTAATGATTAGTGATGCTGAGCATCTTTTATCAACAGATTTCTCATGAACTTATTGAGCACTTACATATCTTCTTTGGAAAAATGTCTGGTCAAATTTTTTGTCCATTTTTGAACTAGATTGTTTTTTGTTGAGCTTTAGGAGTTCTCTCTGTATCTGGATGTTAATTTCTTTTTTTTTTTTTAAAGATTTTATTTATTTATTTGACAGAGATAGAGACAGCCAGCAAGAGAGGGAACACAAGCAGGGGGAGCAGGAGAGGAAGAAGCAGGCTCATAGCTGAAGAGCCTGATGTGGGGCTCGATCCCATAATGCCGGGATCACGCCCTGAGCCGAAGGCAGGCGCTTAACCTCTGTGCCACCCAGGCGCCCCTGGATATTAATTTCTTATCAGATATATGACTTACAAATATTTTGTGAGTCTCTTGCAGACAGTATATAGTGGGAAATTTTTTTTTTAAACCATTCTGCCAAATTCTGTCTTTTGATTGGAGAGTTTATAACATGTGAGATAATTAGAATGGACTCCTGTCATTTTGCTATTTGTTTTCCTTGAGTCTTAGTAAGTTTTTTTTCTCTCATTTCCTGCATTACTGTCTTCTTTTTTATTTAGTTGTGTTTTTTGGGTAACATTTAAAGTTTTTTATTTTAACATTTAAACATTTAAATTCCTTTCTCATTTCCTTCTGTGTATATTCCATAGCTGTTTTTTGTTGTGGTCACCGTGGGGATTATTCTTAACATCCTAAAGTAATAACACTCTACTTGGAATTTATACCAGCTATAATTTAATAACATACAAAGCTCTGCTCCTTTATACCTCCATCCCCAACCCTTTCAGTTGTTGATGTCACAGAATTACATTTCTATTCATTGTGTGCCCAGAACATAAACTAATACTTAAAAAATCTTAGACTCTTGAATTATGTAGAAAACCAAACTTACAATAATACTAGCTTCTAGACTAATAATTATCTTTTTATAAAATATGTATTAGTGTCTTAAATTATGTAGAAATAAAAAAGTTGGAGTTACAGATTGTCATTACAATAATGCTGACTTTAATAATTGCCCGTATATTTAAAGGTAACTTTTCCGTGATCTTTATTTCTTCATGTAGGTTTGAGCTGCTGTGACAAGTCCTTTCATTTCAACCTGTAGGACTCCCTTTTGCTTTTCTTTCAGAGCAGATCTAATGATAATGAATACTGTCAACTTTTATCTGGGTATATCTTAATTTCTCCCTTAATTTTGCCTGCTGCCTTCTGGCCTCCAAAGTTTCTAATGAGAAATCTGTTGATAATGGTATTGAGAATCCCTTGTATATGAGTGCGTATACACTCATTGAGTGTATACACTCAATGTGTATACACATATACACTCATTGAGCACTCTTTGAGTGCTCCTTTGTTGTAGTTCACTGAGTTTCTTAGATGTTTATATCTGTTGTCTTTTACCAAATTTTGGGAATCCCACAATGTGTGTTGGTCTTCTTGATGTTGTCCCACAGATCCCTTAGATTCTGTTCACTTTTCTTCAACCATTTTTTTTTTTCCTTTTTCTTGGACTTGGTAATTTCCATTGTCATATCTTCAAGGTCACTGATTCTTTCTTCTGCCTGTTCTTTGAGTCCTTCTAGCGACTTCTTCATTTCCGTTATTGTACATTTCAGCTCCAGATTTCGTTTTTCATTTTTCTTTAGGTTTTCAATATATTTATTGATATTTCTATTTGTCCATTCATTGTTTTCTTGACTTTCCCCACATCTTTCCTTAGTTCAGGGATATCTCTAAGGCAGCTATTTTAAAATCTTTCTCTAATAGCCCTACCACTAGGTCTTTTTCTGGGATGATTTCTGTTAATTTAATTTTTTCTTCCAAATGGGCCATATATTCCTCATTTCTGCATATACCATATGATTTTTTTGTTGAAAACTGGATATTTCAATTGAAAAATAGGTTAACTCTGGAAGTCACATTCTCTTCTTTCCTCAGAGTTTGCTGTTTTTGTTTTTGCTTTTATTTATTGTTTTTTTTTTTAATTATTGTAGGTCATCTCTGTGTCAAGGATCAGCCTGAAATGTAAATTTAAAGTCTTTTCAGTTCTTGTCTCAACCTGCACCTTTTACTGGGCATGTGCATTGACTTTTTAATTTTCCTGTGTATGTAGGAAAGAGTTCAAAGTACATTATAATATTAACTTCCACTTTACCCACCATAATTATCTAGTTTATACATGAGCATCATTCTTGTTTTAAAAATAGATAATATGTTTCTAAATGTCCATTGGTAATGTTTGGCTCCCAAAGGAGAAAAAAAGAAAAATGAAGGGGGATTATGTGAGTGGTGACTTTTTAATCTTTTGGAAGTCACTTCAACCAGAGAGGGAGGAGCATGCAACAGTGGAGGCGAGTACAACACTGGCTTCCAGTCTCTTTTTATACCTCTAAGATCAGAAGCAGCAATCAGCCATCTGTGGCAGAGTGCAGATCCCCTGTATTTGGAGGGCGGAATTCTTTTTGCCCACCCTGGCTCCCACAAACTGTGTGCAAGTTGCTCCTGGAAAGGCTTACACTTAAAACTGCTTACCAAATGGCTGAGGGGTGGAAGATGGGTAGCTGTTACTGCCCTAAAGGCTGAAATTGACCAAAATTAACCACAATTTACCCTCAAAGCCTTCCTCTGGAAGTTGCAATCCATCAATATATTCAGACTTCCAAAATAGTTATCAGACAGAATCTGCCAATGCAATTGTTGTCTAAATAGGGAAAAAAATTCCTGATGCTTCCTACTCCACGATCTTCCCAGAATCCTTTGTAAATAGTGCTATTTTTTTGAAAAGATTTATTTATTGATTTTAGGGAGAGAGAGAGAGCCTGTGAGCACATGAAAGTTGGGGGAGGGCTGGAGGGAGAATCTTCAAGCAGACTCCCTGCTGAGCTTATGTCCAATGCGGGGCTCACTCCCAGGACCCATAAGAGATCATGACCTGAGCCAAAACCTAGAGGCTGATGCTCAACTGACTGAGCCACCCAGGAGCCCCAATAGTGCTATTTTTATAAAGAAAATAATACTGATTATTGATCTCTCAATATTTAGTAGTCTTTTGAAAATTATAAATAATTCTTAATAGAAGACCTAATTTGTAATATTTGTTCCCCAAACACCAGACTTACATAAAAATGCATAATCTAATCAAAGAGTATTTATGTTCCAACATAAAATGATTATGTTAAAGATTAGCTTCCTGTTATCCTCCACATGGAAGAGTCAGATTATCTGTTTGTTAAGCAACCTGCATTTCCTTTTGTTCCACAGACTTCTATAAAACATACAACAAAGTCAAATATTCAATTGAAAGTATTATCAGTGTAAATTGCTTTGGGTTTCTGTATAACTTTACAAAAATTCCAAATGAAATATGAATTCAAATGTTATTGGAGATTTGGGCTGAGTAAAAGGCCTTTGTTACAATGAAGAACCCCTTCATGAATTTGACTTAGCTCACACTGTGATGAAATGTTACAACATAAACTCTAACATAAATGCCCTTGTCTGAAATCTCAGGACAGTCATTGAAAATTTGACTTTTTGGTCTATGAATTGCTCTTGTCACTTTATCATAATATTTTGAGAAAAAATGAAAATTTAAAGGTATCTACAATATAAAAATATTTCAAAATTTATAATATGCCTTCAAGTATTTATGTATAATCATTTTAATGGTCTGCATGGGATTTTATCTCTTTACAGTTATATCTTTCTACACCATATCCCTAACTAATTCCGTGATCTTGGCACTATCCTCTTTGAACTTGATTATCTATTTTTAAAACAAGAATGATGCTCACGTATATACTAGATAATTATGGTGGGTAAAGTGGAAGTTAATATTATAATGTACTTTGAACTCTGAGAACAAAGTGCCAAGTAATCATTAAACACTGGGAGATAATGAAGCAGTTAGTTTCTATACCTGGTCACAATTTGAATATTATATACCCAAGTAAATTATTAAAGTCCTTTAATACATAAATGACTCTGGCATTGTCATTCTATCAGGATCATTAGTCACCAAAGTGAAAAAAAAAATTCTAACTCTTTAAAAAATGAAAGGCTAGAGATTTGTTCTGAACCCTGCATTTAAGAACATATCAAAATGCATATGTTACTAGAATCCACTTAACATTACTCTGTTTTACTCTGTAAAAATTACCATTTAACCTAATGTTTAAAAATTTGCCTCGATTTAATTCCTTGTATATGTGAGATTATTGAAAAAGAGAAATTAAACATAAAGTTTGAGCAAAAATTGGGTGAATACATGAGCTAATTACTCTTTAAATAGAACAGTTTAAATCATTGTGGTAAATACTGCATCTACAAAAATTATGCAAAAAGTATTATTTGGAAACTTTTATAAGCTAATCCTAGTTAATAAAAATTTCTCCAACAAAAAATTAAAACCTATTTGAGAATTTTAACATACAAAAATTTTATTGTGATAGTTATGAAAGTAAAATTGTTCCTATCACTTGGTAATACAGAAATTTATAATAATGAATATATTCCTGTATATTAAACTCAATTTTTTAAGGAAGGTTTTTAAATGGAAAGCTGTTAATTCTGCCAGTCATTACAAGCTTAAGGTCTCAGGAAGGTTACTTAATCTGAGCCTCATTTTCCATCAGAGGTTTTTCATCAAAACTAAATGATATAATGCCAGTTAACCACTTAGTACAGTTCATATTACTAACACATGTTAATTGCTTTCACTGTTATTATTTCAATTATTATAAACTTGATAGAAACACAACAGAGTAAAATTTTCTGTGATTCAGAATAATATTTGCTAATTGTCATGAATTTGGTGTATATCCAGCACTTCCTTTCCAATTAGAATTATTGTTTTGATTTACTTCCTTAGTCAGAGTGTGATGATTAGATAAGGTGAACTGAGGAAAATATACCTCTTGATGAAAGAAGGAGTTCTAAAAACCCCACTTCATGCCTGTCAAGGTATTAGCATAGAGCCTATTGGGAATATTTCTGTTGAATAAGAAGGGACTGCAGAAAACATTTATAATAGAGAATTAAATTACAGAGGATATTTCAAAGTAATTAATATTATCCGGACAGATAGTTTTATACATCTACACATATGCATACACGCAGGCATACACATAAACACACTACCTTCATTGTAATAATATCCCACTGAAATGGTAGTCTGTATGCTCAAGTGGAGATGCTAAATTGTATAGAAAATGTTTATTTCATTTGGTCACAATTCTGCTAATTTGTCTTGTTGCCTAGTAGTATGGAACATGTTTAACTTTGTTTCTTCTGTGAACTGAGAGCAATTTAAATAGAGGGTGAAATAAAAGGGAAATCCGATTTTTGAGGTATTTATAATGTCTTCCATTATTTGTTGTTCTTTTGAAATGTATGTATAATTTCCCTTGACATAGTGGGAATACCATAGTAGATGTAAAAAAAGTTAAAGATCTCTTGATTTGGATATCTGTGCAACAAACAACTTGTGTATATAGAGTGCATTATTAGAATTAAGAAAAAACCACCTACTTGTGAATAATAGTATCCAAACAGTGAAGAAAAATGATGATTTAACAATTCTGAATAGCTCTGAAAAACTATAATTCTACTATGACCAGTAAATTTTCCCAAAGCAGAGATTTTTGCTTTTTTCTCTTTATTGAATCGTTTATGCCTCTAGGGCAAATGCAATACATTTTATGTAAAAATAGTCTTATGTTCAAGTTTTGCTATGATTCTTCAATTTTCAGTACTTCATAGTTTATGGCAAATGAATTTGATATGTTAATCACCAGAGGTAGTTATAGTTATTGAATGTGTATGTGTACCCACACACACACGTACACATATATGAATGATATAGCTTGTTATATATAGCATATATGCATACTTATATCTGACATTATATATGTGTATGTTTTTTTTCATAAAGTAAATGCTTGAAATGAAGAAAAAAAACATAATATGGAAGAAATATCTCCAAACTTGAAACCAGAAAATCTAAATTCCTACTCTATTCCTTCTAACTTTTGGCTGTGTAATTTTATTAAATCACTTGAACTCTTTTCACTACATTTTCTGAAGAAATGGAGTTTGTATAAACCATCTTTAAAATTTCTTTCATCTGTGAGTCTATGAAATCCCCAGTTGCCCACTTCTATTGTGATCTTATCAAGGCATCTTAATTTTGCTATGGTCTGATTCAACATGTAATAGATTTCAGCTGTCTTGTCAGCAAATTATTTGTTAAGAAACAACATGGCTTGGCTTTGATGATTATCTCTGTGTTGAGGGAAGGTTATTTTGAGGGGTGGATGGATGGATGCATGAATATATGGGAAGAAAAAAGAGAAGAGGAAAAAATGCAGAGAGAGAGAAGCCAGGAGAATCTATTCTGTTGCTTCAAAGAAAAATAGATTCATTTCATAGAGCACCTTTGAAAAGCTTATTCTTTTTTAAAGCTACATACCATAAAGAGTTTATATATATTAGGCAAAATTAAATGAAGATTTTTGAACTTCATTACTGAAAAAAGATGAGCTCTCTCTGATTTTATTTGCAACTCTGATATCCAACCATGTACTTTGGGCAGTTGTTTCATAACATGTCTTTTTAGATGATAAGGTTTTAAACATTGATCATGTAAGGGTAATGTAGATGTGTTGATACTCCTTTCAATATTTAGAATTATTTATTTTAAAAGTTATATGGTATATTAGTTATATAAAATTTGAGACAGAGATCATCCAATAATTCTGACTAGAAAAATTTCTTCAAACATGTATCAAAACATTTCTCAATATTTTTAGAGAAAACTCTGATCTAGATGAAGACATTTTCTTTCCTCCATTATCTTACTAACTAAACAATGTTTCTTCCATTTGCCTCTTATATGTATAAGAAAAAAAAAGAATATAAATATTCAAACTAAAAATACAAGTGTATGATTAATACCTTGCTGAATAATTTGGGTATTCTGGAGTCATGATAATGACTGTGATAATAAATTCACCTGCAAGTACATTAGTAAGTCTACTTTTGTTTTAATTCAGAGTTAGTTGTAACTCACATTTTTGCTCCTGTCTTTGAATCTAGTTGTCTTTTTTTAAAAATAATATTATGCCTAATTAAACATAAGGAAAAATCAATCAATTACTATTTCTTGACTAATTCTAATATATCCAGGCTCCCTTTTGTACACAAAGTATAAAAATAGTTTCTATGACCCAGGAAAGAATATTTTTCTAATGAAACAAGCATACATACATCCATTCTAGAGTCAACACCATGAATAAAGACACGAAGGTAAAAATGCTTCTAAGCTTAATGTTTCTTTTTTTTTTAACGATTTTATTTATTTATTTGACAGAGAGAGACAGTGAGAGAGGGAACACAAGCAGGGGGAGTGGGAGAGGGAGAAGCAGGCTTCCCGCTGAGCAGGGAGCCTGACTCAGGGCTCAATCCCAGAATGCTGGGATCATGACCTGAACCTAAGGCAGAGGCTTAATGCTGAGCCACCCAGGTGTCCCATAAGCTTAATGTTTCTTAAAGCTTCTAATGTTTGTGGGAATTATGGAGTTGGTCAGGTTAGTAACTTCTAATAATGTTTTACTTAGCAAACATATTTGCAAATATGAATTTGTGTAAAAAGTTTTTATGGTATAAAATACTGACTTGTACAGATGACCTTACACAACAAGGAAAAAAAAAGATGTCAGTATGGTTTTAATATTACTATAAACTTTAATTCTTTACTATCTAAGATATAAGATTTAAGAAGACAAGTAAACATGTTGTCGTTTGTATTTAAAAACATGTATATGGGGCTCCTGGGTGGCTGAGCCGGTTAAGTGTCCAACTCGATTTCGGCTCATGTCATGATCTCAGGGTTGTGGGTTCAAGCCCCACGTTGGGCTTCACACGCAGCAGGGAGTCTGTTTGGGAGTCTCTCTTTCTCCCTTCCCTCAACAAGCTCTCCCTCTCTTTCTCTCTCTCTCTCTGTCTCTCTCTCAAATTAATTCAAAATAAAACAAAACAAAATGTATATATCATTGCCAGTATATGTCACTCTCTTTGTATAAGGATAAGTAAAGCCTTTTTCCCCCTCACGGAAGGAGCAGATCATCAATCCCTAATAATGAAATGACTGATTACAAATTGGTATAATGGGAATGTTTAGGAGGTGTTCCTAGTCTGCTTATTGCTTGGTTATTCTTCCTTCCAGTTTGACCAGTGTGGAGTGTAAATAGTGTATAATCTGTTGATCAGACTTTGTGTGTGTGTGTGTGTGTGTGTGTGTGTGTGTGTGTGTAATTGGTGGAAGAATTATTTCACCTGGACAATAAGTTGAATCTGTTTTGCACCTCAAGTTTGTAAAATAAAACTAACAGTTAAAAAATGCTGATAAAAATACCTGGGAAAGAACTAGATGCTGTGTCATCATGTTAACTATATAGTTACGAATGTTGCATTCGAGGGACACTATAAAATTTCAAAAACAGTAAATCTAAGATGTTTGGTATCGGATTAGACTTATAATATATGTGCATTGATAGAAAGGATAAAAAGATGGCATCGCTATACTATGGAAAGTGCGTGAAATAAAGAATCTTTTTTGTGTGAGATTCTGCGTGTGGAACTCACTGGGCTGTTTTCAGAATAGTTGTGCTTAATACAAAATGCTGCATGTACTCTTTTGGTTAAAAGCCAAATCTAAGATGAGATTTTATAGCTGAAGAAAAAAAGTAAATAAATAACTGGATTTGAAATGTTGATAGGATTTCCTGTTCTTTGGTTATGCTGTGTGCAGTAAGATGAAACTTTCTTCTATTTACTTCTTGCTGTTTGCAGAAAGATGAGCTGCTTCTTTTCTGCATTTCCTTTCAGTGTATCTTAATTCAGAATGGAATTGACTAATTTGCTATCATTTTCGTAGGTTTCTGCCATTTAAGTCAGGTTTAGTGTTTAAGGCAGTCTTAAGTGTTCTGTCAGGTAACAGTTAAATGCTTCCATTGAAAATGTGTTACCAATACTCAGCAGAAGTCAATAATATCACCTGCTTTAAAACAAGGTTGATTAGGAACTCTTCTTTTAAAAGACCCATTTAGAATCCATGACAAGCTGAAGCATCTTTATATAAACATACATCACTTTTTTGTGGGTAGACATTTGGATTATCTGGTTTAAAATGAATTGGTTATTTCAGCTCCAATTATAGTACATTTATATCACACTTTCTAACAAACCGCTAAAGAAATTTTGTATATCTGAATCTGATAGTAATAAATTTCAGTGTAATGATTAATCTAGATTCTAATAACAATTATCACAAATTAAAATGCATCTTCATGAATGTGGCTTAAAATGAGCAAGATATATCTAACATTTATTGTCCGACTAATTTCACAAAAACTGTTTCTAAAGTAGATTTCATCCTGTTTCAGAAGTGATATGCGAGGGCAAAAGTTAACAACTATAAAATATGTTTGATTAAATTAATAAAATATTAATTTCCTAACTAATAGACACATAATGTAAATAGGAATTACTTTATATATCAATTAAAAAATTCTTTGTCCTTTCTCATGCTCTTAGCTGTGGACAGGTATTCAAAATACACTATAAGAAATAGAAAGCAAGGGTTTGAAGAGGCTGGTCAAAGTTAGTACATTCCATGCAAATATAAAAGAGCAGGGATAAGAGAAAACTAGATTCACACAAAAAGCCTGTTAGACACTCTGCCTTCGCTAGTGAAAATTAATAATTGCCTCCCCATCATGAGACCATTTAAGGTGAAGAGGGCAAAAGTAACCTGCCATACTTGTCAGAAATAGTCATAGTTTCACCCTTGCTTTATCATGTATTGACTCTAATAATGCATGTTTAATATCATGATCTGTCTTTCACTAGAAGGCTTTGGGCTTTAGTCACAAATGCATAAAATCAACAGACTGGCTAATGTAGAATGCCTGCTTCTATGTTCACATATGTGTTGGATGTGTATAGATACAAACATGTGTATGTATATTTGTGTCTTATATGTATGTGTTTAATACCCATATTGTATTTACATATGGAAAAAAGACATTTTAATATAAACACAGTTTTGTTTCTATATTTACACACTACAAAGAATATTATAGTCAGAAACAATATTATGTATATGTGGATATGTATGTGTAGTCATTCCCTTATCGTGTTATTGACCTTGGGACGTATGTCTTTTTTTGTCAGGAGGAAATTCATTTGGTTCACTCAAAAAGGCAAAAAGTACATTGGTCCAGTGTTTATAATTTAAAATAATTTAAAAACGTGTTCCTGCTTAGAACTGGCAGAATCAGAATGAACACAAATAAGGCATGTGTGACCAGAAGGGAAAGAATCTCCCAGATTTACAATAAAGTCAGGATCCTCATAAAAATACTTTTATTCTTATGTGTATAATCCTGAAAGGCAGTATCCCATAGTGATTTAGAGCAAGGACACTGGAGTCAAGGACTCTGGCCCTTGTTCCTTTGACATATTCCTTGCACTGAAACTTAATTTTAATAACTGTGTGTGTATGTAGTAGTATGTGTATCATATAAATATTTTAAGGATTGAATGAGATTCTGCAATATGGAAAAATATTAACAGAAAATGTTGGATTACAGTATCTAAAAATAAGAAAACACTAGTGTTTATTGAAAATTTACTATTCAGTTAGCACAATTTATTTACATTTTACATGGATAAACTTATTTAAAGCAGTTAATAACTCTTATAGATAGATATTACTTTTAGATTTTACAAATGTGGAATGTGGGTCTTAGAATTTGAATCCCCTGTTCAAGGTCACGTGCTTAACAAGTGGCAGTCAGAATTTGAAATCAGTTTACTCCTAGAACTGGTGTATTTTACCAATACCCTGCTGATGGGCAATCATTCAGATAAAAGTTAGCTACAACTCTTATCATCATTATTATTGTATATGAGTGAAAAAGGCCATAATTACCCACCAGGACTTTTATTAATTCTTCAGGAAGTATTTCTTAAATTACCTGTGCTCAGAGGTTTGTATGTGCTTAAATTTTCTATAAATGTTATTGAATTTACTACTGTAAAAGATACTGAAACCCTTGTTCAAGAGAAAAAGAAAGGAAGTAAAAAGAAAAATGAAAAAAAAATTAAGATCACAATAGAAGTCTGATCCTTGTACACAGTGTGAATGGCTCTCAGTTTCTTGATTTTAACTTCTGATATTCAGAAAAATATTCCTCAAACTATGAACTCCTGAAGATATTATGATATGAGATGTCTAATGTATTAGCCACTTTGTTCTGCAAGAGCTTTTGGACTTATTATATTGTCTTACCAAAGCTCTTCCTGAAATAACAATTTGATGTACTATTCATCATTTCCATTTGGAAGAAGTAACTACATTCGTGCTTAGCTATCATACTGCTTCCAGTACAATGTGTTTCAGTAATAAATAAACTGCATGCTTTAAGTGAAAGTATACATTTTTCAAATATGTAAGTCTCTTTGGCATATCTCCAGAGAGCATGACAGAATATTTATATTATTGTTTAATGGCAACACTCACTTCTTTCTAGGAGCAATTTTTGATGAATCTGCCAAAAAGGATGATGAGGTGTTTCGCACAGCAGTTGGTGACCTCAACCAGAATGAGGAGATTTTACAGACTGAGAAAATCACATTTTCGGTGACATTTGTTGATGGAAGCAACCCTTTTCAAGCAGTTCAAGAAGGTAAGGTCTATCAGCAGTCCAGTTTTTATTTTGTTTGTTTTTTGGTTCAATTCAAATGGCAGTAGAATTAGATTTGTAAAGAGCCATCAATCTGGGCATCATTTTTGCGTCTTTGCTGCATTGCTGTTTTGTAGATGTTTTGTAGCTGTTTTGTAAATGTTAATCCTGAATTCCACTTCTGAAAGGGCAGAGTGTGGAAAGTTGTTGTTTTAATTGAAATACGTATGAAAATGAATATAAATATTTACAGGAAAAGCTTTATAACATTTTATGACTACAGGGCAAATTAAACATTCCTTAAAAATATGACTTTCTATCTAAATGTTTAGCTTCAACTTTTTTGAGATAAGGGCCACCTTGAGTGTTGTTATAACATGTGATGACGTTTTTGGTGTATTCATGAAGAACGCATTGGTGGAAAGAATACCTGTAGTCACTACATGCAAGTAAAAGGTTTTACACTGGGATCCTAACATAATGTGCCAAATATTAAAGCATTTGCCTCCATTCTTTCTTTATACTTGAGTAAATTAACATTTTTCATAAGTACAAATCATATAAATAGAAATATTTTTATTATACTGGAATGATCATTTGTATGAATGAAGGTTTTGATTGAAAGATTTAAGAGTAATAGAATTTTATTTTTGATGCTATTATTCTGATGAAATTGCCTTTTGATTGGTGAAGCACTCATTGTTCATGAAACTATTTTCTGCTAATCTAGTTTATGTTTTATTGTGATAATATATTTAGACTAAAGATACCTATACTAAATTTAATGAAATGAAGCACTTGTTTCTTCAAAAAACTTAAAGAGGATTGATTTGGCAGAAGAAAAGATGGACGAGATATTTAAAGTACTAAAGTTTGGCAGGAAACTTTTAAAGACAAATATTGAAAGGATAAGGGAAATGAAATAAATATAAATGTTTTTGGAAATACAAAGATGAAAATACTTTTTATCTAATTTAGCATCTGCATGATGTACAGGTAACCTTTTTTGGAATATGCTTTTGACCAGTAGCATTGGCCACTGTTGAAACTTATGTTTATCGTGTCAGTAAGAAACAGGTAGAACGATCAGTGTTCTAATGGGTTTTCCTCCTTCTTAATAATTTGATGGAGTGAAGAAATATTATTTTAGGGAAATGAATAGAAGTGTTTTAGTAAAAGGTGCTTTTGCATAGAAAATGGTGCTTATATTAATAGGGGATTTTAATACTAGTAAGTAAATACCAATTTAAAAAGTTTAATAAAAACATGTAGTTATTTGTATTTTAAAATCAGAATTGTTATGGGAATTTGGAATCTGCAAAAATGTATATGTTGGTAAATTTTCTATTGAAACATTCAAAAACTGTCTAAATTAATATTATAATTCATAAAGCAGTATGCAAAATAATAAAGTAGAATTTGGGGAAAGCCCAATAATGTGAAAAAATATTATTCATTAAACTCAGTTTTAATAACTGGAATGAGAGCAGGAAAAAAAATGAGGACAGATTTATTTTTGTGTTTTTTTCTGATTATATATTAATAATTGTAAATTAACTTTGAAGACATGCTAAAACATCCATCCCTTTTAAAAATTCACTTTGAAAAGTGTGGAGATAGAGAAGACAACACAATGGGTAGAGGGGAATTACAAAGTCTAAAGCATATGTCCCTCACGCCTTGTTTAGACTACAGTTTGAAAAGCAAAGACGATTTTTAAAATACTACCATTAATCTGTTCACATATAGCTTTGTGTAGCCATTCTGCTGCCAGCTCAGTTCTGGAAGAAAAATCTCTCTCAGAAAGAACTACTTGAAAGAATTTGTGTCACTGAAAGCAAATTGAAAGAGGAAATAAGTTTTAAGTTTCAGAGACAGAGACCACTAGATATTTGTCAAGAAAGAATAAAGAGTTTGACAGTTTGCCTGATGGTTTCTGATACTAATAGGATGTTCTGGACCAGTTATTTTGATGGTCTGCTCTGGGTAATGAACCTGAAATAAGTTCTAGGAAGCTCTGGAGCTAACTTGTTTCCACATTCAATATGAAGAAAGATCTTGGCTAATTTTAGAAATAAAAATAATTCTTTCTAGAGCTCTTTCTATAATTGATTGGTTTGAAAAAAAGAGGAAAATATTCAACTGAAGAAGAACAAGAAATAATTTGGATAGTTTCTTAAATGTTTTGAGAAAGTCATTTAGGAGAAAACCGCAGTTGTGCCATCAAGGATGGCCAATTTTTCTATGCTCCTGTCTTTGCTGCAATACAATTAAAATCTATAACCCAGAGGGTCTTAAATTAGCTTATTTGGTTTTTTTTTACTTTCTGAAGAAGGACAAAAGATTCAATGATACGGTTATTCCTGATCGTTTACACATTAGCACTCTTGATGAACTTCTAAAATATTCATGGTTTTGAGCTGTGTGTTTTTATTTGTTTGAATTTGAAAGTCTGATCCTTGAATAACGGTACCATCAAGGATATAGGTATTTGGTAATAATAAAGAAAAAACCTAATAATCTGAAATGCTCAATTTATTTTGTTGTTAGAATTTCTTCCAACCAGCCACACTTAAGAGATGATTTTTACTTTTACAAATTTAATTTTTTTATTTACTTTATCTTCTACTATCAGCATTTAATGGGAGAAGGATCTAAAGATAAGCACCCTATTAACCCTTAAGTAGTATTAGAACATTGGTGCTATTAAAATGCTCCTTTGTAGCTTTGGTTACAGTAGTTTTTTGCATAGTAATAATTATTTTTAGTAATAAATATTTAATAATTATTTTTACAGTTAGTTCATAGAAGTAGATACCTTAGTTATAACACAGGATCAATATTCCTTTCTTGAGATCAATGATTATATCTCTTATCTTTATCAGTAGCCTGTGACATTAATCTCAGCACTCTTAGGTAAATGAACAGTAGAAAATAAATAACTGTTTTTATAAAAGTAATCTGGAATTAAACAACCTATTTTAGTAATTATTTTTCCTTTCTTTTGAATATATTTGTTGATAAACTCTTATTCACCTTTTGTCCTTTGAGTTGTGGAATGTTAACTAGGAGCAAAGAATTTTTCATACCTTAACTCAGGATTATTTTTGTTACTTTTTGGGCAGGCAGTAGGTAGGCTATTTTGGTAGCTGAGATAAAGCTTACTCTCGAAGATATACAAAAGAAAAAAAAATCATATGGGTTATTTTTGAAAACCTTGAAAATTACAGAGGTGGAAAATTATATAAACCTAGTTGAATGTTTTTCCTAAATAGATGAAGTAATTGAGAGAGGGGTGGTTAAGTCATTCTCCTACACAGTGCAAGTGTGTAGCAAGAGAAAGAACTAAACCAAGACCTTCAGACCACTGGCCTATTTTCCTTGCTACATCTGTTAACCATATGTACATGAGAGAGAATACACAATGCATTCTAGGACTTCAGCAAGTACCCTGGAGAATAGAAAATTATAGCAGGTTTATATGTTTTGATAAGTACTATTAATGTTTATGGGTTTTAGATAGCCTGGAATAGTAAAAATCTTCCAATCTAGTTGATTGACACCAGTTGATTACATAAATCACTCTTGTTCTTTCATCCTTGGTTTTCTCATCTATAAATAATGAAAAAATCAAGTATGATGTATTTTCAAGATCAGTTTCATCTCTATAGGTGAAATGTTTCATGACTCTGTAGAACACATTTCCAGATTTAGAAATTTAGGATTGTAGAAATGATAATTATTTACTTTCTCTTTAGTGATGGCTGAACTTGCTGAAATTGCCTCCTAGTTTTCTGTGGCCTACTTCAAAATAAATTAAAAGGGTATATGATACCTGTCCTTGGTTCTGCTATCTCATCCAACCATTCACTGCAATCTAAAGAATTCATTACTATCACCACAATCCAGAAAGAATCTTTTGCAGATTCAGTTGACCTGGATCAGTACAGCTGTTGCTAGATTGCTTTCCTTACTCCTCTCTTATAGATTGTTGTCTGTGTCATCTATAAATTGGATAAAACATAGATGCACAGATGTGTAGTGTGAAAGACACAAATGTTCTCTACTGAAAGCAATAGCTGTTGTTTATATTGTTGGCTTCTAATCGAGACTAACACTACTTTGGTCCATGAAAGGTAGGGATTTACAAGAAAACAAGGTTAGGGGAAAGTAAGGGGGAGTGCATTTGTAAAAATGTTCACATAGGAAGTTGTATGCCAGAAATAAGAATTCATGTATAACCCTTGCATTCCTTGGATATATCAGGAAGGCTGTAAAGCACCATGTGTTGATATTGAATGGCAAGATTCAGTTAAAACCTTTTGAAATATTTGTTCTCATTAGAAAAACACCTGAAAATGAAATTCATACTAAGAAAAGTTTAAAGGCAGAATTATGCTATAGAGTCACAATGATTCTATTTGAAAGAAAAAGGGTACCCATCGTAACTATTCTATATCATAACAAACCATTATTAATAATAGAGGTATAAAAGCTGTTTTTAATTTAAAAAGCAGTAATGGTTAAGATTGTTCATCATCTGAGTGTCATCCTGGTCCACCTTCAAATTACTCCTTTGAATATCCAGCATGAATACTGATTGCTCCCAAAAACTCTTTTGTAAAAAATAAACATTTTATTTTAATACAGTGATGGTTTCAGTTAGATTTGCCTCATACATCTTCCAAAATAAAATTAAGTGTAAAACAATGTGGCTGCTTTTATTTATAGTTTATGGAATTAGCCTATTTCTCTATAGTTATATGTAAAAGACATATACATCTATATCATGTGTGTAAAAGGGATAACAGGAGAGCAGTGGAGCCAAAAATGTGTAAGAAAATCTATCTAGGAAAATGCACTTCTCCAAACATATCACCATTCTCTCTGAATATTTCTGGTGCCATAGGCTAAATCTGAGTAGTCTTGTTCAAAGAATATGTAAATGTAAAAGAATGATTTATATGGCTGCTCTATTTGATGCTTGTTTCCAGGGCTTAGTCTCATAATTTATATTCCTCTCAGCTTTAATAGGACATTTTTACTCTGATAAAAAAATCTGCTAATTCGGAAATGTTTAGATTGGATTCTGCAACTTTCTTTGAATAGGACTGTAGTGTGTATGCCTCATCAGCCTGTACTTTCCTGGACCAATTTTGATAGTTTCAACCCAGCTTATTTTCTGAATTGCCTGACAATAAACTGAACTTGAGGATTGGTGGGTCCAGGGGACCAAGAAAGAAAACCTGAACATCATGCAGGTTTAGTTCTGTTCATTCAGTCATTTATTTATTCATTCCACCTTTCTTTCCCACATCAAAACAAGTTTTGGGCTTTGAATCCCAGTCTCTAGGCCCAGTGCTCAGTGTAACTGGTGCCCAGCCATTTGTGCAAAGGGCTGGAAGGAAGAGATGCTGCAGCTGACTGGTCATCTCCAAACACTGACACAGCAGGAGGGATATTGGATGTCCATTCAGTGGCTGTCTGGACCATCTGCTTCCCTCCACTAGTCTGGGATATTTAGCAATCCACTGGTAAGCCCAGGATCAATTTTCCTTTCTATCTGCCATATTCTAAGGACTGGCCCAAAAGATCTGGATTTATAATCTTCCTATTGTCATCTTTAGTACCCACCATCAATGTAGTATTAAAGTATAAAAAATTCTGTATCTGTTAAGGACAATACCAGCATGCATTCTTTTAAGCATCTCACAGTAAACCTTTTCATTGAAGAATTGCCCGTCAAGAAGAATTAAAATAGGATATGTTTGGAATCTAATTTCAAGAGTACTCAATCAAATCAATCTATCCAAGTACTTTTTAAATGCCTAGTACTGTTCCAAGATTGGGCCAGCCATAATAGGAAATTACAAAGGAAATAGAGGACACAGCATTATGACTGAAGGAAGCTTTAAAAATGTACTTGGGAAGAGCTGAGGACTTTTAGAGCATGAACAGTCATTATGCCTTCTACCTGTAACTTATGTTTTTAATTACGTTAATTGTAAGAAGGAACAAGGCATTATACCTTTAAAAAATATTTACTTTTCAGGAAAGAGAGGGAATATCTTTCTTAAGGAAATTCATTGTTTTTTAACTTAATGAAGATACAAATTGTATGGCTTAATCTTTGTTCTCTGTGATTTATTGTTGTGGTCCTATATTGGTAAGCCATTGCCTTATCTCATTCAAATTATACTCTTAAAATAACAGGTCTCTAATACTGTGGATAGATTGAAATTCAGATGTTTATAGACCTCTATATCATAATTTTATAGCCTTTTGCTTTGAAGTCTTTTACCTCCATATCTACAATTGTGTACTTTGTGTAAGTTACCTCATAAACTATATATTTTAGAAATATGTGATGCTCTGAATCTTGTTTTATTTAGAAGAGTCTTTAACAGCTTTCTATGAAAGCTGTGTTTAGCAGAAGTAAAGATTTATTCTTTTGTTGTTGGCTAAGTGTTCTTTCTTCCTACCAAATATTTTTCACACAGTAATAGCAGATCACTTTCTTCTCTTTCAGCCTTTTCAGTGTGCTTATGGCAGCATAATTCAGTTTTTAATCGGTCTTTTATGATACTGACTTGGTAAAAGATTCACCTCTCTGTCTTAAAGTAACTCTGAATATGTGGTTTATTAGATTAAAAACCACATTTACCTACATCCTATAGTTGTTATGAGAGTCCATTGTGTAGTCATAAAAATAGTTTAAGTTCACATTAAAGATGACTTTACTATACTCAGAATTTTAAAACTATTACCAGTATTACTGATATCAATGTTTCAAATGATACTGTCTACTTGCTTAAATTTAGAACAAAAAAGATCTGATTTTTAATTATTTTAATATTTAACACCTATTTTTGCATGTCCTTGGCAAGTGTTGTATGAGGTTTATGGGAACCTATGTGTGGTTTTTTAGTTCATGCAATATTTTGTTGAATTAGCTTGTAATTTTCAAAAGGATTATCACTGAAATGCTCCTTTTAAAAGGAATGCACACAAAGCCAATATACACTAGGAAATTGCATATTCTGGGAAAAGAGAATGAATCAGCAAGTACTTTTTGGGTGCCTGTAAACATTCAACCTTGAGCTATTACTCAGCATAAGGCTATGCTCTCCACTGGCTTCCCTGTAGTCTTCCATGGTTAAGTTGACCTTTACTACCATATATTAGGTGCTGACCTATATGGATCCTTTTCCTTTTGCCTTGCCACTATAGTGCTCTTTTTAAACTCCTCATTCAATACCCTTTTAATCCTTGATTCTCAATATTGTATTGATGCACTCAGCATTTCTACATTTCACTGAGTATATGTCTTAAATTTGATGTCATTTATTCTGCTTGGGAGAAAAAAACATGGAAATTAAGTATATGAGTCATGGAATTAAATAAATCTGCCTTTATATGAATTCTGCTCCATCTCCCGTTATCTTTGGGGTCTTAAGCACACCTAATGTCTCTGGGCTTCAGTTTCTTCATATATGGAATTGGACTAAGTACATACTCCATGGGATTACTATGATTATGTGATTATTATATGATGATTTTATGGGGTTGTAATTATGGTATGTAGGTTTCTCTGCTAATCTAAATACATGTTAATAATAGTGGAGTACATGATGATTTAGTACCATTGCATGTGTCCATCAGTAAATTTCTATTGCTCTCTGACCTTACCTTTCCAGACATCCTCCACCATATGTATTGGTGGTTCCCATGGATACCACTGATCAGAGTAGTCTTAGTATCTGCCTGGTCAGCATCTTTTTTTCTCTCCCAACTGAGTCTTTCCTTATCAAGATCTTGAAAGCTGGGTTGTAAAAATACAGAAATTAAATGCTTCTGCTTTTTTCCCTCTCTCTTCCTGGGCTAGTTCTGCTAGTCAGCAGAGGAAGATGAGAATTATATTTGTAGTGTAATTTATTTGGCAAATAGTAGTGATGTTGCAACCTGTGTACTTAGGTTTGGGAGGATTTAAAATACCTTGTTACCATTTCTGGGAAGTAAAGAAAGCCTGTGGAGACCAAATTAAAGCTTTCTGGTGATTTGTGTGGGCTTAATACAATCAGTGAAGTAAATAAGGCACTGAGTCATAACTAAATGCGATTCAGTTGTAGAGAGGCATAATGTTGCAGAAGAGCAATCTATGTGAAGGTCGGATATAGACATGAATTCAAGGAAAGCTTTATGCTTTGAGAGATGCATCATCTCTGGTATTTTGTGTTTATCTCTGAAATGATTGTTTAAAAGGTTATCTTTCTATGTTCTGCACATTTTCATTTCAACTATACATGGGCAAATATTAAGTCTAAAAACTTGGTCATTGATTTCTTTGCATTCTCAGTACTATTCTTCTTCAATAATACATGATATCATCTTGTTGCTCAGGAATTCATGCATCATTTCAAGACATATTTGCTTTTTGGTCTTTGATAGAATAATACAATATGATCGTAAGATTGGCTAAGCTCATTCCATAAAATATATTTTCAAACATAGAAAAAACTTAAAACATAGAAAACATAAAAAGACTTAACCTATTATAAATGAGAAATATGTTCCAAAGTGGAAAATGTTTTCTTAAAATATATTATTTTTTGAGAAAAAAAGTTATATAAGTCAAAGTCAGAAACAATACTATTACGGAGACTGTTTTTGAGTAGAATGACTTTAAATATTCAATAATAATTTTTGTACTTTACTTTTGAAATCACACTTATAAAAGATAAACACCACTTTGAGATAGTCCTGAGTACTTATTCATATTACTAAAATCGAGCACGATGTAGAGAACTTAGGTGATAGAAAGTAACTAGATGATTAAAAAAATAAAGACACATTCTTAGTGGTCAAAGAATAAGAAACATTCTACCTTCTTCCAAATCCTGTTTTCATTCTGTTATATTGATTTGTCAAAAACCTTTATTATTTGGAGTTAGTGATTTCATCTTTTTATTCTGTTTTGAATTTCTAAGTGTTTTGCCCCATCTAAAGGAGATTTATCTCCATATTAACCTACTGTGTGTGTGTGCGTGTGTACACACATACATATACATATGAGTATATTAAACAAATACACTACATACCATATCTATTAAACATATACACTATACACCATAGCTATATATACCAACTGTATATGATGTATACACTATATATAGTAAATTTACCAGACACTTTGTTCTTTGGGTCATTCTTTCAGTACTGATTCATACCTTTCAAGAGGCATTTTTTTTTTATTTTAAATTTTTATATACCATGTTTGTTAAAATGGAATAGAGAAGGTTTGATGTCAGGCCACCATCATTTATTACCCAAAATTTCATGCCAGGGCTCCATGAGAGCACAAAATGGATCACCAGTTTATACTTCCTTTCTTTGGACAGTGGTTAAAGTTTAAATATGGGGAGGGTTGACCAGCTATCAGAAAACTATGAATTACTGAGCACAATTCATTATTCTTTCAAAAATTAAAATCATAATTGTTCACTTATGTGTAAGATAGTTTAATATACTGACTGTGCACTAGGTTAGGAGTTTATACAAATGACTGAGACAAATTTAACTGAGCCACCCAAGGAATTTAAAATCTAATAGGAAAGATATACAAAAAGAGCTAAGCAAGCAAATAAATTATTTTTTCGTGGAAAAGAGTGATATAAAGAAAAGTAAATTATAATATGATAGAAAATAAGAGGTAGGGTATGCGTTTCTGTGTGTGTGTGTAATTTAAAACCTAGAGTTTATTTTTGATAGATTATGGAAGATACAAAAAGTAACATTTAAATCAAGAGTTGAGGAGCTAGCATTTGAGGAAATAGCATTCCTGGCTGTTGCATATGGGAAAACCATTTGGAGGCATGGGCTTTCTCTGTTTGAGGCATCATATTGTTTTTGAATTTTCTAGTTTTTAATCTGTTGCTTTACAAATGTTTATTTTCATCATCAAAGTCATTATTTGCTTGGTAGCACTACTACTTACGAGTTTTTCACCCAAATCTGCTTTAGTTTTTCCCTTTGGGGAAAAAAAGAAAAGAGTATGTTCCCAAGGAAAGACTGTTGTAACCTGAAGGTTCGTTGACATCTGGGTATGGAGACGTCATTCCTGGATCTTTCTTGGATTTGAAATTCACATTTCTGTAATTCTAATTTTGAATACAGTTATGGCAACATTTGGGCCTTTCATGTAAATGTTATTCTAAGGAAAATGAAATGAAATTAAATAAAACAAATTAAAGAAAGAAAGAATTTTACTCAGTTTTCCTGGTCTTGTAGTATGCAGTAATGTAGAGAGATATATTAATATCTAAAACTTGGAAAGAATCATTTTGTGGCTTTTATATTTGTTACACCTTCTGGCAAAAGAGCCTCCTTTGAAAAGTCCACTAATGACAAGTAACATTTCCTTACTATATCCTATGAACTGTTAAAAGTGCTGCTTCCTTTTTTTCCCCCCTATTCTTTATACTGCTTCATAAACTATAAAGTAGTTACTGTCCTTACTAGTATTTACCAAGGAGGAAACTGAAGTGCAGCTATGGTGTGTAACTTGTCATACCCGAAACCTTTAAAATAGTGCCTAGGACACTCTGTTTTCTGTTAAAGTCTTCTATTTGGGAGTTTCAGGTATGTTATCAGTGGGAGAGAGAATGAGGTCAAGGTATTTATTTTCTGTGTCCTGTTTGAGGTCACCTTGGGTTGGCTGTGTACCTTAAACAAAAGTCATGTTTCCTAAGGGCAGCCTGTTCTACATCACTCTGACTCAGAAACCCACAAATTCCTCTCCTCTCCACCCTTCGGACCAGGACTGGTTACCACTTCACTGCTACTGGCTCTGAACTCTTGTACTAGCCCTCATTTTCCTGCTACACTCTACCCACCCCTGTGTCATTCACCCTATCAAAAAATAAACCCTTCTCAAATTATTCTATTTCAAGTGTGCCCTTTTTCCCCACTGGGATTTTAACTGCTACCATTATTAACCACTACACTGTACTGCCTGTGTAGAAAAGCTAATCTTAGCTCATTCTTAATGATTTGATGATTTGTCCAGTCCAATTAGGAAGTGCTATGACCTGTTGGAATGTATTACTTAGACTTAATGGTATACATCATATTAAAAAACTTAGAACTACTCACACAGACCTTTAACTTCTGTCCGTTATGAGCTGAGATCTTCATGTCCATAGGTATTTTAACAGTGCAACAAAGGCTGACTTGATGTCAGGGATGTTCGGTGGCAGTGTCCCTTCAGAAAGACAATAGGTTTGACCAGAAACCTAGTGATAATCCAGATAGCCACCCCACAGCATCGTTGAGCGATCACTCTTCAAGGAAACATGATTAGTTTAGCTTAAAGTGATACGGCACATGGAACCAACTTTACGAAACTCACGTTCCAGTTATGTATATTAAAATGCCTCTTTATGAAAATCCTCTATTATGATTAAGGAAGCTGGTGAATCACTTTACAAATTCTTGACTGTCTTACTCCATTTTCTATAGAGATATTTCCCCTATACCTTACTTTTACTCTGTTCTTTGCTTTATTGTGAAATCTAGACTCATTAAGTTGCAGGGGGAAAAACAAAGGAAAACATACTTTATTGTTGGACAAATTGTACAGCCAAGGATTTTTGTTATCTAGTAACTTATAAAGAGTAATAAGGGGAAACTAACAAGTTCCAAGAGAACTGTTTTGCATGTTATCTCTTTTTATTTTCCAGACCCATGGTTTAATAGATACTAATAAATAGTAAATGGCCAAATAGCAAGCCGCAGAACAGAAGGAAAAGTAGGAAAGGCCAACAAAAGCATGACCAGCATTATAAGATCTTTGCTTCCTTCATCCATCTAACATTATTCAGCATCCCAGTACATGATACTGAAGTTGA
The DNA here is from genome assembly GCF_017311325.1 of Ursus maritimus. Classification (NCBI taxonomy): domain Eukaryota; kingdom Metazoa; phylum Chordata; class Mammalia; order Carnivora; family Ursidae; genus Ursus; species Ursus maritimus. Next base: position 8,847,237 of record NW_024426996.1, on the reverse strand, counting down.
ATTAGTCAAGAATATAGAGGTAACTTTGGAGCATTCTGCATTTTCAAGGAGCTTTAAACTACTAACGAAGATTAAATATATGTGCATAGATAACATAATTACCAGGTAGTAGTTCTATGCAAAATATTAAGTTCTGTAGAAAGTGAGATGATTTACAACCAGGGATAGTGAATTGAGGGAGAAGGTAGAGAAGAACTAAAAGAGAAAAATAGTAAGCCATGTTTCCTGCTCTGAAAAGAGAAAAAGATCTAATCAAAGAAGAAGGCATGTTCATAAATACATCTTTGTGACTGTGAAAAACGTGATTTGGGGTCGGGATGCACTGGAAATGGAAATATCAGGCCAAAAGCACAGAAATGTTAACTTTTCTGTCAAGGTCGTTATCCTGTTCCAGCTTCAAGGTCACCTCTTTCCAAAACCAGTGGTAGAATGGTAGACTCTGCATGGAGAAAATCATTACTCAGCAAGTAAAATTAAACACTAATAAGGACATTAATAAAGACATTAGGCTTCATATAGCAACATCCTAGAATTTCTTTTAAAATGCAGTGTAAGTACTGAAAATGATTTGAGCTCAAAGATGCTTCTTCAGAGCCATAAAACCTCACTGTTTTAAGAGCAAGTGGTGTTTTAAAAATAATTATTTCACATCTACAGAAGAGTAATTGCTTTTCACTTTAAAGAAAGAGATAAGCACCCAGGTTTTATAATATAAAAAAAGTGTTATGCATGTGCATTAACTGGTGCCCTCAGAGGGTTTTTACTACACATTTAATATTGTGTGCAGTAACTTCGTGTCATGGCACTGTGCTCTTACACGAAAACATTGATTGTTTCCTAAGCGAGTTGGACAGAAGTAGGTAAAGAATAATGGTATGTGTTGAAGTTCTTTTATATGCACAGTCTGTGATTATGATCTTTTTATTTGCTTTAAGTGAGATAGTTAATATTTTAAGTTAAAAGCATTTTTATTGGTTTGATTATTCACAAGTGGCCAATGAAGCTTTTTTATCTGAATAAAAAAGTGCTCTGCAATCTGTGCAAATCAGCCTCCATTGTTTGTTAATTATTGATTCATTTATTCTTTCATCTAAGTAGATATTGGGAGCTTATGATTTGCAAAATACTAAAATAAGTATTGAAAGAGATACCAAGATCCATCAGTGTAGTTTCTAGCTTCAAGAATCTTATGTTTAGCAACTAACAGACATAAATAACATTAACATGGATATAAACATCATGATATAAAGTACAATAAATTATAAAATCCTCAATTTTTAGTAAAGGTGAAGTTGATACAGGATTTTGAGGAGTACTAATGTTTGTTCTCTCCCTTGCTTTTTCTACTTCACTCCCTGCTGGGAACACTTGTATTTCCCCTCCATGTTCAGAGTGACCCCAGTATTTGGTACCAAATATAGCAGTCTGTTTGAGGTAATTAAGCATCATCTCAGACTTATTGCAACCTTGCCATGTTGCTAATCTGTTTACTTACTCAATTAATTCAGCAAATATTTATTGAGTTTCTAGTATAAGCCAGAAATTATTCTAAGAACTCATGGTATAGTAGTAAATACACAACTATCCTGCTTTCTTAGAATGCATATTCCAGTTGAGGGAACAAGTAATATATATAATTTCAGGTTGAAGAGTTGGCATGAAAAACTTTAAAAAATTCTGAAGCAGCGTAAGTGGTATAGAGATGCTGAAGATGGGGTGTCATTTTAAATAGAATGGTCAGGAAAAGAGCTTTCTGAGATGACTTGAACAGACCTTAGAAAGATGGAAGGGAACGGGTGATGTCGCTATCTGGGGAAAGCCAAGTGTGTAACAAGTTCTGGTAGTAGTATTAGTAACTGGAATTCTTCTGTCCTCTCAGGACCACATGAATACCTGATATCCATTAACTGTGTAAGTATCTTATCTTTGTGAGTAGCTGTAAGTTGTCTGGCCAGTACTTGAGTCAATTATGTCTTCAGGCCCTGCCTTGTTTCTGTAAATTGAAGCCCTTTATTTGAATTTCAGCCCTAGCATTGATGTTCGGGCGCCAGTTTCCACACACTACACTTGCAGCCTGTCTGATATTTCCTTGTGTGTACAAACCCTGTCATCAAGCTTGAGAAGAAAGTCAGTGCACCTGCTAGTTACTTAAGATTTTTCTCTTCACTATCAACAGTTTATTGTGGATTATTGTTATTATCTGTTATCATAATATGAGTAAACTCTTCTCACCAACTGTATTAAATTGTTTAAAATAGATTCTTCTCTTCCACAGTAACACAGCTTTAGCTGGGCCCATGGCCCCTCCAGATAGGACTACATTTCACAGTTTTCCTAGCAGTTAAATAGAAGGCCAGTGGAATGTGAGTGGAAGTATAGGCAATTTGCAACTCCTTTCCAATTTAAAGATAAGCTACTTGCCCTGGACTAGCACTCCACACCGCTTTCATTGACCTGGAATATTGATGTGGCTGTGACCCAGCTTTGACCATGCAGATAGGGACAACATGCTAGACGGTTTCAGAGCAGCAAGACAGAAGGAACCTGGCTCTCCTGTAGAGTAGAGCTGCCCCGGGGAGACTGCTATGTGTGAGAGAAACTCACCTTTATCATATTTAAAGCCCACCCTACTTGGGTTGTCATTGTTCCAGTGGGTTAAACCTTAGTGTAACAATTATACATGCCTTTCTAAACGTCTCACTAAATGAAACAGATATCCCACTGCACCTGCTGCCCTAGTGAGGATATCCAGTGTTCTGGACCCAGATACTCCACTTCTGTTTTTTTCCAGCACAGGGGTTGTTGTTTTCCTTTTTGCTGCTCTGCTGCTGCTGCCACTGCTGCTCCTTCACTTCCTCTTCTAACAGCTCTCTTGAGGTATAATTTACATACCATACAATCTATCTATTTTAAATGTACAATTCAATTATTAGTAGTAAATTTACAGAATTATGCAACCATCATCGAAATCTAGTTTTAGAATATTTCCATCACCAATAAAATTCCTCATGCCCATTGCGATCAATCAAATCCTATTCCCACAGCACTCCCAAGCAATCACAAATCTGTTTCTATAGATTTACCTTTCTGGACATTTCATATAAATGACATTAGACAATATGTAGTCTTTTGTGTCTGACATCTTTCACTTAGAGTGAGCTTATTATGCTTATCCAGGTTGTACTACGTACTAAAGATATGTTTCTTCTAATGATGAATGGTGTTCCATCATAGAGATGTCACATTTGGTTTTTCCATTCAAAATTTCGTGGACTTTGGATTGTTACCAATTTTTTAATGTTATTAAAAAATGCTGCTGTGGATATTTATGTAAAAGTTATTGTGTGTGTGTGTGTATGTGTGTGTGTGTGTGTGTGTGTGTGTGTTTCATTTTGTATCTTGGTCTGCTCAGGCTGCCATAACAATTTACTAAGACTAGGTGGCTTAAGCATCAGAAATTAATTTTCTCACAGTTCTGGGTACCAGGTTGAAGGTGCCAGCATGGTTGGTGTCTGTTGAAAACTTTCCCCTTGAGCTGCAGACAACTGCCTTCTCACTGTATGCTCACATGATCTCTTCTTTGTGTGTGCATGGAAAAGAAAGTGCAAGGTCTCTGGCATCTCTTCTTACAAGGACACATCCTTTTGGATCAGGGCTCCACTCTGACCTCACTTAACCTTAATTGCTTCCATAGAGGTCCTGTCTCAAAATGCAGGCACATGGAGGAGTGCAGGGGTTCAATATTCAAATTTTGGAGGAACAGGGATACTCAGTTCAAAACATTTTTCTTAGCTAGATATCTAGGAAGGAAAGGGAATTGTTCAGTCATATGGTAAAATAATGTTTAACTTCTTAAGTAAGTGCGCAACTGTTTTCCAAAATGACTGCTTAGTTTTACATTCCCACTAGGAGTGCATGAGGGTTTCAGTTTCTTAACATCCTTGTCAATTTTGTGAAACACATGAAGTGGTATCTAATTAAGATTTTAATTTATATTTTTCTAATGATTAACGATATTGAGTATCTTTTACTGTGCTTATTGGCTATCTATATATATTCTTTAATGACGTATTTATGTCCAAATCTTATGTGAATTTTAATTACATTTTCAACTTCTTATTAAACTTTAAATATTCTTTGTATAATCTTGAGAAATTATTTTTATCAGCTATACAGTTTGCAGATATTTTCCCTCAGTCTTTCTTTTCCCCTTTTCTTAATGGTACCTTTTAAAGTGCAAATTATTATTTGTTGAAGTCCAGTTTAACAGTTTTTTTTTCTTCTAAGTAACATGCTTTTGGTAGTATATCTAAGATCTCTCTGAATAATCTAAGATCAGTGCAATTCTTTTTCTTTTTTATTCTTAAAATTTTACATATTGAGCTTTTATACTTAGATTTAAGAGCAGTTTATGTTAGAATTTGAGTGAGGCATGAGGCAGTATTTTGGCATGTGAGTATACAATTTATCTAGCACTATTTCATGGAAAGATTATTCTTTCCCCCATTTCATAGCCTTGGCATCTTCGTTGAAAATCAATTGACCATAAAAATAAGGGTTTATTTCTGAACCTTTGGTCTTGTTTAGTTGTTCTATATGCCTGCCCTTATGCCAGTAACACATTGTAGCTTTATAGTTAGTTTTGAAATCGAGAAATGTTAATTCTCTAAAATTTTCCTCTTTTTTTTTCAGACTTACATTTGACTATTGAGTCCATCCTATTTTCATGTAAAGATTAATTCCACTTTTAATTTCTTCAAAATAGCCTTCTGGGAAATTGACAAGGATTATGTTGAATCCATAGATCAATTTGAAGAACATTGTAATCTTAACAATATTGTTTTCTATTTCGTGAACATAGAATGTATCACCATATAGTTAGATCTGCTTTAATGTTATATTTCTAGTATTTTCTGGTCTTCACTCTATAACTCTTACACTTTTCATTTCTTCTTTGGGATTTAATTCATTTTTTTTTAGATTTTATTCATTTTGATGTGAGTGGAATCATTTCCTGAATTTTATTATCAGATTGTTCTTGTTAATGTATAATATATATATATATATATATATATATATATATATACACACATATATTTTTATGTATATATTGACCTGTTCACCTATAGCCTTAATGAACTCAATACTTTGTCTAGATGCTTTTCATGTATCCTTTGGGATTTTTTACAAACAGGATCATATTACACAAATAGCAGAGTTTCAATCCTTCCTTTCTAGCTGGATGTTTTTTTATGTTTTGCTTTGTTTTGTTTTTCTCTCCTGATTGCACTGGCTAGAACCTCTAGTACAGTGTTGAATAGAGCTTTGAGTGGAGAAAACCTTTCTTGTTTCCAGTCTTAGATGGAAAACTTTTAGTCGTTCAAATTTGAGTATGTTGTTAATTGTATGTTTTCCATAGAGGCACTTTATCTTGTTAAGGAAATTTATGGGATTTACAGGAGTTTATTAGGACCCACTATGACTTTCTCTTTCCCCAGATCTCCTTGTTAAATTTCTTGCCAGTCTTCTGGTCTGTTGCGTGATCAAACTTGTATTGCAATCTCAGGTTTGCTAAGATGTTGACCTTCCTCAGTTGTTGGATACCAAGATTGTTATCATTTTCTATGAAACCCCAAGTATGGTTTTTCCCATACACCACTCTGAAGCAGAGTGGTATATGGGAAACCAAAAGCTTCTGGCATGAAGCTTTTGGTTTTCATGTCCTTCCCTGCCTGCTAACACTATCTTTTCAATGGAGCTGAAGAGTGGAGCTGGAGAAGAAGCTAAAATGCCATGGACTCACTCCTCTGATAAAATATTTAGTAGGGTTTTTTTTTTTTTCCTATTTTTTCTTTTTCTTTCTTTCTTTCTTTCTTTCTTTCTTTCTTTCTTTCTTTCTTTTTTTTATAAGTGATTTTCAATTCGTTGCATGCCCTTGGCCAATTTTAAGAGCCCTGAAATACTTTTTTTTTTTTTTTTTTTTGACAGTTCTGTCATTTTATCATTGCTTTTTGGGGACGAGATTTGCTAAAGTCCACACTTCATCATTTGTGAAGTTCCACACCCTTTGCCTCACTTTTATTTTTTTTTTTTTTACAGAAGCCATGGAAAACTTTAGACCATAGTATTAAGTTTTTTTATGGTAGCAGTATCATTTTAGCGAAACCATGAATGGTAAGTCATATATGAAATTCACCTATCAGGGTAGTTCAGATGGAGACAAGAATATCAGAAAACTGAACTGTATTTAAGGAACAGTCCTTAGTTTAGTTTGTCTGGAGCTTTACCTATTTTAAAGACCAGGTCAAATTAGCAAGGTAGATTTAAATGAGCTAGTAATAGATTTTGAATATAAAACTAAAGTTTCTGAATTAATATCTCAGGAAGTAGGAAAGAATGAAAGGGTTTGTGTGATGGAATGACATTTTATACACACATGCACTGTCATACACTCACACACTTTGTGATAAAGAAAATAACCTACCCCAATATGAATGATAGATTAGAGATCAGGAAACTGAAATCAGAGAAACCAGTTGGGAATCTTTTAAAACAGTTTAGGTGGGAGGGAATAAGTTCTCAGACTTGGATACCTGTAGTGCAAGGGGAAAAGTGAGCGGCTCTGAAGCTACACTGCAGGAAGACTTGGTACCTTATTTTAATTCTGGGACCAATAAAAGGGGAAATCAAAGAAGGTTTCTAGCTTTTGGCCTTTAGAACTAGACAAATACACAGTTAACAAATAAGGAACACAGAAGGAAAAACATATAAGGATAAATAAGTGTGAATGGTAACTAACATTTATTGAATTCTTATTGTGATCAGGTATAGTTGTATGAGTTTTACATAAATTATTTAGTTACTCTTCACACAGACCTTTGCACATATTAGGAAACTAAGGAGGTGAGGTTAGTCAACTTAACCAAAAAGTCATAGCTAATAAGTGTCAGAGTTGAAGTTTTAACCCCTGTCAGAATATAGGTATCAGGATGCAAATGGAAGAGTGGAACTGGAACTCTGTAGAGGAAATGGAGCAGGGGTTTAAGGTCATATTGTCCGGAGGTGAAACTTAAAGCTAATACTGGGTGAGATTGCCAAAGATGGATGTAGGACAGGAGAGAAACCCATTAATATATCATAGCAAATGCTTACACTTTGTGACAAGGGAAAAGAAGAAAGATCAACTTTGAAATCGAAAGAAGAACCAGTGGAGATCATTATCTCTGAGGAGAACATCCTTCTTTTGGGGGCAGTTATCTTAACTGTCATTGAATGTTGTTTGGATGAGAAGTATAAAAGGTCCATGGATTCTAGAGATAAGGAACACACTGATTAAATTTTGGAGACAAGTAGTTTCCTTATAATGTTAGTGGTGTTACTGGAAGACCAGTCTAAACGGTACGGAGTCAGAGGATGGGGAGGACTGAATATCGTGAGTAGAGTTTTTTTTCAGAGTTTATGATGCAGTTATATGTACAAGAATAACCAGAGTTTAGTAAAACATTCAACACATCATGGGAGTACTTTTGAATTGAGTAGAAAAATACCCAGAGTGGGGAGGGAGGAAGTGGTGAGGGGGAGCGGGGGCTGGAGAGAAAGAGAAAGAGAAAGAGAGAGAGAGAGAAAGAGAGAGAGAGATTTATGATAGCAGTTTGGTTTAGAAAAGTGTTTAAAAAGGAAGTTTTGGTAAATATTGAACTGTTGTGTTACTGGAACAATCAACATTTGTTGATACAGAGAGGAAAATTGAGGAAATTATTGGGAAGTGCTTATAGTCATCTCAGTGATACTTAAGGCAATGGGACATTGGGGATATGCAATGGAGAGTGGAAAAGTTTTGGAAATGCTTCTGGGTTGAGTCCATTAGGGGTGAGTGAAAATATTTTTGAGTCATAGTAAGAACCGACCTGATAATCTGTAGGAGATTATATAAAACAATTTTCATGATGCTCTCCAGAAATGTTAGGAATTTGACAACATAATGGAGGTCAAATTTAAGTTTTTTTTTTTTTTAATTTTTATGGCTAGGTATTATTTTCAGAACTTTCTAATATAAGAAGTCTTATGAGTGAATGAGCCATTGGAAGGGTAAGTAATTTTTCTTCAAATAGACGCTGTTTCTTCATTCTCTTTGTTTCTGTTAAGTCCACATGTGATTTTTTTAAGATGGATGTTTTGTAAAAGAGAATGGTAAGAATGAAAAGTAAAAGGTTGAAAATTTAAAAAAAAAATATTTGAGAGACAGAGAGCACAAGCAGGTGGAAGGGCAGAGGGGGAGGGAGAAGCAGGCTCCCTGCTAAACAAGGAGCCCCATGCGGGACTCAGTCACAGGGCCCCAGGATCATGACCTGAGCTGAAGGCAGCTGCTTAACCAACTGAGCCACCCAGGTACCCAACAGGTTTAAAATTTTTGATGTAATTCTGGTATTTCCCTTGTGATTTTTTTCTTAATTTATTTGTTCACAGTGAACACCATTCTCTGTAAAGAGAGTTCCTAAGGACATTTAGGAGGCTTCATTTATTCTGTAGTATTATAGAGTATATTATTTAGCTCTTGGTTCTGGGACAATCATCTTCATCATCTAAAGTGGTGAAGTGGAAAATACATCAAATTTGGAGCCTAAAGCAAAAGTTTTGTTCCTGGATCTGGCTCTTAAGCAATTTCTCTAAGCAAATATTCCTGAATTATAAAATGGGGATTAAAAAAATGCCTAAATGACTTTATAGATTTATTCTGAGATTCTAGTAGGTGATTGATTGGAAAATCTATATAATCTGTTAAGTGATGACATCTATTTTTAAATCCCATATTCATCAGCATGCAGACCCACACTAACCTGGAACTGAAGCACCTGTTTCTTCCAAAAAGGTTTTATTAGTTTGAATAAATGAAGTTCAGTACCACTGGGAAGCTTTGGAAGGTGAAAAATTTGTTGTCTGAGTTAATATTTAAGTAAAATTTAAAGTGATCAGCAAGAACCTAATAAAATTCTGAGGATTTCAGACTCGTTTCTGCAAAAGAATATTAAAGAGTTATTACATAGAAACTTTACTTATTGAGCATGCATTAATTGATATACATCAAATACGTTTGCTATCACATTGAATAAAATACCTTGTTTTCTCCTTATGATACTGATGTGCTGTAATAGCAGCTGAATTATAAATAAATAATATATATGATTTTTTTAGAGTTTATATATATAACCTGCTTACTCTCAGTGTGAACTATGTGCAGCACAAGGATAAGGAAGCACTCAGAAAGAAATAGACTTTAAACTTTTATCTTCTCTGTCCTGGATAATAAAAGAGATTCCTTCAACTCACATGGAACATAACTAAATTATTTACTTAGTTATTAACCTAAGAAAACTATATGTATACCTGTAGCTAAGTCCTGGAAATATAAAGATCTCCATCTGTGATCGTCCCTCCCCTGAGGAGATTTTATTCCAGTGCAATAAGATGTGTAAATTCTAGTAGTCAGAGATGCTAGTGGCATGTGTTCATACAAGAATAGCTTGAAGAAGAGCTTGATTCTGCTCATGTAGGCAAGATCTTTTTTTCTTTTGCTATGATTATCCTGGAGTAATTACCATAGTAAATGCTGTGCCACTGCTAACACCCACATAGTCGCATTCCTTCTGTTTATGTGAAAGGCGGCACCATTGAGTTGGAACTCAATTTTTTCTATGAATGCATTATTCAAAAATACTTTATCTATGAACATAGCTGAAATTGTATACCATAAACTTGGAGATTATAATTTTTGCCAATTGTTTCAAAACAAGCTATGTAAAAGGATGGGGAGAGTAAGTATTTAATAATGTTTCAAACAGAGTTATATAACCTAATTTTTGTACAGATTTTGATTCTCATTTTTATTAACTTTTATTTGCTTAGAACTAAATCCCCCATAAAATTCCACTGTATATGGGGATTTCACCATCATATTTTAAACATAGAGCCATATGGTATGGCTTAAATTTGTGGTTAGCAGTTGGAAAATAAATTACTTTTGATATATATATATATATATATATATATATGAAAAAGTGCCAGATTTAATACATTTAGTTAATATTAATATATGGCTCATATATTAAAATTTTTAAGATTCTGGGGCGCCTGGGTGGCACAGCGGTTAAAGCGTCTGCCTTCGGCTCAGGGCGTGATCCTGGCATTCCGGGATCGAGCCCCACATCAGGCTCCTCCGCTATGAGCCTGCTTCTTCCTCTCCCACTCCCCCTGCTTGTGTTCCCTCTCTCGCTGGCTGTCTCTCTCTCTGTCAAATAAATAAATAAAATCTTTAAAAAAAAAAATTAAGATTCTAAAAAGATACACAGGCTTAGCTCCAGTTCTCAAGACTGGTCAGAAACAGTAAGATCAAATCTCAGTTAAGTCATATTTTTTACTAGCTCTGAACTTGTAGATGTTAACCTTCTGTATAAGCCTCAATCTCCTCATCTGTAAAATTTATATAGTAATAATAGGCATAGTCATTTAAAGTTTAGTCTTTAGGAGTAAGGTTTTTTTTTTTTAATAAAAATTAGAAAAAACATAAAAGCAAATGGCATATAATAGGTAGTCAGTAACCAACAACTATGAAAAATCATCATCCATCATCATATTTCTGACTTGAACTACTGAAAATAAATGAACCCATGCACAAATGACCATACAGTAATAATAGCAAGGCAATGTTTCAGAGCTTTAAAGTTTCTCCTGAAGAGAGGCTTGCTGACTATAGGAAACAAATTAATATTCATCATCATATTTCTGGCTTGAACTACAGAAGATAAATGAACCCATGCGCAAATGGCCATAATGTAATAGTAGTCACTTTTTTCTCTTGTAGTTAACAGAACAGTGTTTCAGAGATTTAAAGTGCCTCCTAAAGAGAGGCTTACTACCTATGGAGAAGCAGATTAATATTCAACTGACTATAGGAGCTTTTTCAAGGTATATTAACACCTAGATAGCTTTTTTTTTTTTAAAGATTTTATTTATTTATTTGACAGAGAGAGAGACAGCCAGCGAGAGAGGGAACACAAGCAGGGGGAGTGGGAGAGGAAGAAGCAGGCTTCCCAGCAGAACAGGAAGCCCGATGCAGGGCTGGATCCCAGGATCCTGGGATCACGCCCTGAGCTGAAGGCAGACGCTTAAGGACTGAGCCACCCAGGCGCCCCGCTAGATAGCTTTTAAATTGACTTTAATTGAGTCAATCTACAATCCCTTCTTTCAGCACATACATGTACACACATGGAACACATATTTAGTAAAGCTACTTCTTAGATTTTACTATGTGAAGTGTCATTGATTGTGGTATTCTGAACTTCAGAATATATTTTAGAAAGTTTTTCTTTCCTACCTAAACTTCAGGATGATAGCACCATCAGCAAATCAGCAGAATCATCACAATAACTATCGTTAAGTAATACAGGCTTATTATGTACCAGGTCCAATTCTGCAGTCTTCATACATATTACATAATTTAATCCTGACAGTCCAATGAAGTAGTACTATGATTATCCAGATCTAACATGGGAAACTTGAGGCACACAGAGGTGGAGTAAAGTGGTGAAATCCATACATTGGTAAGTATAAGATAGGATTTGATCTCAGGCAGTCTGGCTCTAGCCCTTCATTCAAAACAATAGGTTATAAATGATCTTACATACTTATACTGCCTATTTTTAATTTATAGCATTAACAGCTATTAATCCATGTTGTTTTGGTTAAATAATAGAGTAGTGTAAGTTTCCATTATGATTGTGACTAGCATATTGTTTCTTTGGGTTGGAAAATTTATGACAACCAAGCATTTTTTGACCGCAAAGCTCATATTGAATTTCTCTTCAAAATATTTTTAAGGATTTATTTTTGAGCTCTAAATGAGCTATCAGAAAGTGAGGAGGCTTTAAAATTGGAACCAAGGAAATTATGTTTCAATTCATACTGAGAGTTGGTAGCACACAGTGGTTAAGAAACAAACTTTATGGAAATAATGCCTATTTTACTTGCCAATGTATTTTATATTTATTGGATACAATTTTGTAAAATACAAAATAATAAGGAATGAGTGAATCATTGATAACCCTAATACCTTAAACTATTAGCTATATACTTGATATTTATATTGTAATATATAGTATTTCTACCATATAGACACAGGCAAAATAATGTCAAGGGCATAAATAATAGTAAAATAATTGGGAACATGAGAGTTTTGGATTTATTATCTTTGTCTTTAATATAATTTGTGTAATTGAAAGTTTATATAATTTAAGTTTTAATAGTGGCTGTGTTTAATTCACTTACCAAATTCCTGAAAATACAACAATAGGCGCCCACAAGATACAGTAGGAACAGGATGCCAGGTTTTTCCTAGTGTCCATGACTACTGGGCAACTCCCATTTATTTTTTCCTAATATAATTCTCTTATGAAGGATAGGAGGGTAAGGAAAATGCCAGTTGTGCAGGGTTAAGAAGGAGACTGGAAATTTTCTACCACTCTGCTCACTGTTACCAAATATTTTTCGTTTTCTCCTATGCCCCCTCACCCATGATTGCTGTGGAACTAATATGTCCAAGTGAGGATTCTCAAGCCTTCTCTAAGGGCAAGTTGGATCCCTTACTGTTCCTCCCTTTGCAGACATTTAAGTGAACACTCCTTCTATTCTGCTAATCAGTTGTTAGTACTCTGGTATATATAATAAATTTCTAGTTTCAGTCCTTTCATATTTAGTCAGAAATTTGATGTTCCTTTTTTTCAATACATATAAAATTTATTTAAAATAGATTGCAAATGAAATACAGTAGAAATGGCAAACTATAGCAGTTTTGATGTTTTTTCTACAGTGATATATAGTTGTGTAAAGCAAATATTTGCATTTGACCTAATCATCCTAGGATGGCCAAACCCACTTCTTTGTAGGTTTTATAACCACACATACAAATATCCCTGTATGTGAATATTTATACGTATTTGCGTGTACTTATGTATATTTGTTGTTTTTCTATACATTGACAGAATAGTAGTTCATCTGCATCTTTTTCGTTAAAGAAAGGGTAGATTTAGTCCCTGTAAGGCTGTCAGTGTTCTCAAGCTATCTGGGAGGAGCCTGCTTTTGCTAGAACATCTAGAGCAAGCATGTGCATCCTTCATAAACACTTAGAACCATTTCTTAAATATTTATCGTAATCATAGAGTTCACCAAATAGAATTAATACAGAGGAAATGATACAAAATATGGAATAGCACATATTCCACATCACCTTTGTGTATGTTGATGTGTATGTAATTAAACACTATTTTAAAAAAGTATTTGTTTTTTTAATTGGTACTTTATCAACCCATGGAAATTTTTTTCCTCTTAGGTGTACTAAAAAAAAAAAAGGTCAGTCCTATATCCTCAGATTTGCAAAATGTATAGGCTTCAGGGTCTGAGGATTTTGACTACATCTAATCCCCTGGGATGTAATAAATATTATTGTGGTATCAGGTGCTCCATCTCAGTGTGTATACCACAGAAGATCATTTGAAACCTTCTCAGTACACCTGTCATCTTGTATATTGTTGTAAATCATCCCCATTGAGCTGCTTCAAAATGTTTCACATGTAACACCCCTAGGTATTCAATTAAGCACTGGGATTTGCAGAAAGGTGTTGAAAATGGTGGGGAAAGAGGTGGAAAATGGAATTGGATATAACATGCCTCTTGCTGTCAGGCACAATTTCTTCCTCTCAGACAGCCAGAATGCCTGTTACAGGTTTATAACGATACATAGAGAAGGTAATGAATAGAAAAGGACATAAGCCTAGTAGTGTGCATTTGGGTAAATGTGGTCTAGACATATAAAAATTAGATTTTGGAGGATTTTAATAACTGAGTACTAGATCACTAAAATAACTGAGGGGCATATTTTTTAAAATATATTTTTTTCTTCTTTATTTAGAAAAACATTGAAGATAAATAAGAGCGTAGGTGTTTATTCACAATACCATAATGAAAGTAATTATATCATTCTTCACTTCAGCATTTCCTAAATTTGAATGTAATGCTTTTAGGAATCCATTTGGAAAGTAGTGTTAGAATCATTTCTAAGCTTAGATGCTGGCAACACTGTGATAAAATGGTGTTTCATTGGTAGTGTAAAACATTTCCATGCTTGTAATATTGTCTGAGCACATATTGTGAAGTCTTGAGTCTAGACATCTGTCTTTTTACACAATAAGCTATAAGGAAATCAGTGAAACAACACTTAGCCATTTTTCTACTGTTCTGTTTATATGTGTGTAGAGTGAATAGAAATCTTTAAAAATTGCTGCCCTGATATTTGCATAGCTCAACTTTCCATTTTTATACTTCTTCCCATCTCTGTATGCATTCCTCATTGCACATATCACAAATTACTTAGAGTTTCTAGACTCATTATTTTACGTTTCCATGTTTTTTTTTTTTTTCTCTTGTTCTTTTTTCTTTGTCACTTGCAAGTGTACTTGTTCTTTTTGGAAGAACAGTTTTCCCTCTTTCCTGCTGCACTGAAACTTTCTCACACTTTAATAATTGCTCAAGTGCCATTTTCTTTTGGAAACATTTTCTACATACAAAGCCTTCTTTAACCTGATGTGTTTTTTCTGTGGGTTCCTCTTTTTGGTTCTTCCACAGCATCCTGTGCTGATGCTAGACCTATTGTCCTATATTGTATAATCAGTTCCTTTCTTGGTTCTAACCCACTAGACCTGAAACTTACTTAGAACATGGATTTTGTCTTATCTTTATTCTTAACAAAAATAGATATTTATCACTTTAACACTTAGGCAGTTTCCTCTGATAAGATATTTTATTCTGGTGGAATTAGGCATTGACAAAAGAGGGAGGTGGGAAGGGAACACATTCCAGAGGCTAGAAAAATTAGTAAGTTATACTATGTAAATTTACTAAATTAGACTAATTTAACTGTAATCTAATTGGAGACAACATGCATGTGGGAAATTAAGGTACTCAGTGCATTGTAATTGTGAACTGAAGTAAGTGGCAAAGCTCATGTGGGATAGCGTTTTCCAGAAAGGAGATACTTCCAACCTTTATATAGTGAGTAATAATGGGATAAAGTAAGAAAAGATAATTTTCTCACTCTCTTTTACTCTTTTTCCTATCTCTTGTTCTGTCTTTCTGAACTAATGAGTTTTGTAATGTTCTCTAATGTTCCCAAGATTTGAAATATCTGAACAGAAGCTCTTGAAGTCCATGTAATCAGGTCATGTTTTAGATAACAAAGCACTATTCCAAATAATATGGAACTCAAAACAGAGTCAGCGCACTGCCAGATGGAAGAGTAGAAAGTAACTCAAAGTTGGAATAATTAGTGGCTAAACCTTAGTTTAGAAAGTGGTATAATGCAAAGGCTCTGGGCTTAGTGTCTGTTTATTGAGCCCTAGATATACTCTGTCATTTGCCAGGGCTTGGATGAAACACTTTATTATACTTGAGTTATTTCACTTATAAATATGTTGAGCTTTAATTATTTTGAAATATTGTTCTGATCAAAAATTTCATGATTGTGGGACAGAAGTATCATTTGTACTTAATTGCTTTACATTTTTGTTCTAAGTAGTGTTTTTATTTGAGCTATAGCTGATTTTTTTTAACATTAACTTTGATGTCTGTATACATATCATCAACTCTTCATGAAAAGATAAATAATGAATAGATTTTGAGCATATTGCCAAATATGATTTCAAACCCCAAAATCTGTTGCCTAAATTGGTGTATGTGGATTTCATTTAGTTGCAAGCGAGAATGTTAAAACAACAACAGCAACAGCAACAGCTTCCTAAATGAATGTTTTGGTAACTTTTCAAGGATATTAGAAGTGCATGATTTTGTGTTCAATTATTTTCTGTCTAGGAAAACACTTTATTTCCCTCTGATCATCCACAAATAATATGACTTGACATTTAAAAGGCTGAAGAGTAACCAGATTTTAATAATCATTTGAAATAATGATGCTTTGTTCTATTTAAGATTTACTTCCTTGATGTTCAGAATTTTAGATACTTCCCATAAGTTTACTGTTGGAAAGGTCATTCAAGTTTGAAGATTTTGCACTTTAAAATCTAAATAAATTTTCACTTTTTAGCATTCTTGCTGGTATAAGGAGCTGTTATTGGAATTAAACTATTATCACATATAACTAGATAACAGTTTCTTAAATAATACTTCAAATTTTCACTTTTTAGCATCCTTGTTGGTACAAGGAGTTTTTATTGTAATTAGACTATTATCACATATAACTAGATAACAGTTTCCTAAATAATTCTTTCCTAAATAATTCTGGCTCTAAATGAACCAGTTTGCATATTTGTTTTTCCATTGAAAGACTTTCTAATTTTATATTTTGACTCCTTCCTTAACCTTTTCTTCCCTTAGGAATTCAAAGACCATGACTGTGACTTATACATTGAAAATAATTGACACACCTGCTAAGTAGATTTGCTTGATAACAGTTTTCACAATGTTCCTGACATGGCAAAATGATTTTGAATTTCAATTTAAATTCATCCCCTCATATCTATAGCAAATTTCACTCTGCCAAGATACAATAGGAAGAATAAATAGTAACTTGAGGACATCAGAATTGATGCGAGAGATGAAACACCAATCCCTAGATATGCTCACTGCAGACTTTGCCTTAATGAAAAAATAGCTGAAATTTGTAAATTTGGGCTACCTATAAAATCTCATGGGGTAGTTGTTAGAACTCCTAGGAGGAACAGCAAAAAAAAAATAAATAGAAAGAGGCAAGGGGAGGAAGGAGGAGACAAGTTTTCACTTTATATTAGGTATCAGCAAATATTATGTTAAACTAAATCATGAATTCCCAAATTCAAACTGTCCTGTTTATTTCTTTGTACCTTCTCTTTCTATTTTATACTATTCTTGAGCCAACCACTACTTATGATATGGTAGACAAAATGAGTTTCGTTACCCAGAAAATCTTTAATTATGTGTCATAAAGCCTGTATTATCTTTAAGTTTGATGTTTTAGGGAGAGAAAATAATGATTTTTGGTGTAGCATATTTCTGATGTATTTACATTTTCAATATATCAGAATTTCCATTGATTACATTTCAGGGCATAATAAATATAAAAGGCTATAAAAATCACTACCATTTTGTCCTAAACTTAGCTAAAGTTACTCTGAAACACATGAAGATTATCCAGATGTTTCGCCAACTCACCTACATTCTACTAATTTCATTTTCTGATGCTGGCGAATATTAACATCATCATTAAATGAATTCATCATTAAAGATGATCACTTTCACAAAAGATGAAATTTGGTGGACTGAAACACATACGCATGAGTTTATCTCTCATCTCTGTTTTTACCACAATCTACAGTATTATAAAAGGACAAAGGAGTCTTATGTTTTATTCATTCACTACAAATTTTTTAATTTGCATTTTAAATGTTTTCCAAGGTGAGGGATAACAGAATCATGACAGAGCTGAACATTGTAACTTTATTGTTCCTAGGATACTCTTAAAAGTCCCAAAGATGTATCTACCACAAAGTACTGTTTAACACTCCTAGTTATTAGCACACACGCCCTTTTGCACTTGAAAAAAATCCATGTTTTATTCAAGTACAACCAAGATGTCTTCTAATGATGCTACAAAGCTAAGGAGGACAGTTCCATACCAGAGAGTAGATAATAAACACACTCCTCAGGAAGAAATGAACATAGGCAAGTGACCAATCCTGATTAACATTCTAAGTAATTACTTTGGTAAACATAAATTTGTGCACATAAAATGGAGGTAGTCAAAGCAATGTCTGGGACACATATATTTATGTTTTTAAATAAGACGGAAAAATCTACTGTCAGGAAAATATTTCAGGGAAAAGTTTTAAAACAGATACTCTAAAAGTATTTCTTTTTTCAGACATCCAAACTATATTGAAATGTCACATATATTTCAGTATAAACAACAATATCTAAATAGAATTTTAATTCGTGTGCGTTCCTTGCTGAGACAGAGAGAGAGAGAGAGAGAGAGAGAGAGAGAGAGACTGAGTGTTTTAAGTTGATTCACTGGGTCAGACAGAAGTGTCGGCAGCTGCAGTAGAGAAGCGTTCTCCACACTGCGTTGCCAGAGCTTCTGAGTTCTGACCCATAGTCACAGTGCCAAGAGCTGCCAGGAATGCCAAGTGTGTGCTGATTTTGTGATGTGGAGAAATAGGGATCTGGGTGAGAATACTTAATTGTTTTGAACTACTATGTTTGGTTGGAATCTGAGCCAAAGTCTCCAGACATAAAAAGAAACAGTGGTAAAAATCCTCAGGCACAAACATACTTTGCACTTATTGCCTGTAAGTAAGCAGGACATTTGAGTAAGCAACACTTAAGAGTTGACTTCAAGCCTTTGTTTTCTAATTATGAAGGCTGAAGGAAGGTAACAACATTTGTTTTTGTGCACCCCTGAGACTAAAGATAAGTTCTCAACTGCCCTCAGACACTGGATGTTTGTAACTTGGATGTACTTGTTCTATCTTCCCCTGAAGTTTTAGTGCTTTATTATTTCTACATCAAACTTAAGTATAAAAACGTCTCCTTTGTCGTTTCCCGTGAGCTTCTTAAAGAGGACTTTAGTAATTTTTGAAAGGCTTTTTGATTTTTTACTTAAAGATTTGAAGTTTTTGAGTTTGTTTGGTTTTTATTTTACTTGACTTAGGAGACAGACATTTTTAAAACTTCTTGTACAAGTTTATGCTTTAAGGAAAAGAATAGTTTAAAATATTCTTGTAAAAATCATAGATGAATATACAATGTTTTAACTAATTTTTACTATAGAACATTTCAAAACCTTGAACACAACTAACATTTTTGAAGTGTATTTTCAGTCATTGAAATTGATCTTCACTATGTCAGTAATTTCAAGTTCATTATGTTGCTATCAATTCATCCATAAAAAATAATTTTCTTTAGTAAATACAGTTTTAATTTATTACATCTGGTTCTGTCATGTGAACATCAATTTATCAATATACATTTGCATAATATCTTTATGAATACATTATATTAGAAAAGTTGATGAGTACCTTCTGTTCTCCCCCCCACAAAATGGATTGGTAAGATTGAATTAATGACTGGAAGATGATGTTGAAAATTAGTATCTGATTAATCATGAATTGGATATGCGGAGTGTGTTGGACTGCTTTTTGTCACATATTATACAAGTAACTGATTGTAGGACAATTACATATTTTAGGGACTTTTAAAAATTAGCTTGTATCATTTTTTTTTACTGTTAGAATCACAGAGTTTGTGAGCTTGCTTAATTCTGCTTGAATTACTATTTCGTTAAAGATTATTAATCACCAGCTGCCATCACGGAGTGGCAGGGTTCCAAGGCAGCACTCTGAGGACTCCTCTGTTCATCCTCTGTCCCAGGGTGACATTGTGTAGAAGCATTTTTGGCTTATTTGCAAAGGAATGTAATTGCCTTTAAATTGTATATGTTATCACCAAGTTTAAAGTCAGAGGATGTTCAGGGAAAAAAATCCTCAGATGTTTCATCCAGAACAACTAAGTTACCCCATGATGCTGTTTGTTAAGAGTCACATGGATTTGTGTGTGTGTGGGTGGGGGGGGGGGGTTCCAGGTTCTTTGTACTAACTCCTTTGCTCACCCTCTACCCATCGATCACCCAGTGATAGATTTCACAGGGTCACAGGGGACAGTGTGGGAAGAGAAGGACTTTGGCCTTTGAATCCTGTACATTATTCAGTTGTACATTCTAGTGGTTTTCATGTCCTCAGGCTTCAGGATACTGTGACATGGTGACATGTCTGCGGTTGTATTATTGGATGATAATGCTGCTCTATAAAGTGTATAAGCTCAGCTTCCAGTGTCCCCTGCCAACACTGACAGATCCCACGACAGGTGCAAATTTGACTTCACACATCACAATTGAACAAGCCGAGCCTGAATATTACCTGACTGTGCTTAAGTTTTCACTTCTTTTGCTGTCTGCTTTCTTATCACTTCTTGGGGTTTTCTGGATGTTATTTTTCAGAGGGAAGGAAATTTGGAAGGGTTTATAAACTCAAGTTCCAAAACTTTTAAGAATTTCTCACTTGTCAAACGTATGTTCTGAAAAATATCCTCTTCATAATAACCATTATTATTTTCAGTTCTCAAGAAAATTAAATCATATTTATTTGAATTTCACATATATGTACATTTTAAAATAATGTCATTTTCAAAATCATGTTCTTTAGTATTACATAAATATGAAACCATCACCTTTAGTTTTTGTCTCATATAATGTTTTTAAATAACTAGCTTTCAAAATGTCTGAATTCACTAACAGAGAAGTAGCAAACATCTAAAACAAAACCTCCATGAAGTGTTGGCTTTTATTTTATATCTGCTGCTTTCTTAGTAGACTTTTATGTTGCATTGTCATCCAAGAATCATGTTGTCACTGTGTTAACACTGTGTTAACAGGTTCAATCAGGTAAATAAAAGGCATGATGGGAAGAAGTTTAGGAAGTATACAGAAAAGGTGGTTTTTAGCTCAAAACACAAGAAAGTCTATTTTTCTTTTCAGTGAAACAGAATACTTGGTCTTTTACTCACTCAAAATGTTTTTTTTTTCAATTTTTTAAAATTAAGATCAAAAGAATAACTTGAACAACTTGAGTGACTCATGTTAAGGTGATTCTTTATCATACACTAGATAAAAGCATTTACTTAACATTCTGACCATTTGTTTGTCTATGTCCCTGTATTTATAATGTTAATTCCCAGAGAGTTTGCTGATAAACAAAGAAACAAATAAAAAAATGGTAGGCATTGGTAAATGGTGGTACACAATATCCCTTTAGGACAGATAAGATATGTAATTTGTGCATGGATGACTCCCTACCCTTGACAGGCCCACCTATGGAAATGGTACTTAAGTCAGATCCATCACACACTTAAAAGAACCTGCTTTCTTTTAAAGTGTGTCAAAAATGTTTTTCATCAAACTGTTGGAGTTGTGAATATATTACCATCATTACAAGGAACCACATAACTTGTAGTTGAAATTTTTTCTATAGATATGGGATTAGGAGAATGTGCATTTCTATTATGAAGGGGATGAGTTCAGTAGGATTTTTTGAATCAGTGGGTTGGTGTCTATTTGCAATGTCTGGATATACCTTTCAAATCCTACCTGTGTCACATTGTTGCTCTTTTCTACTACTAGTCATTTAGATAAATAATTTTGACATACTCACTTGATCATACATCTGTTAACTTCTCTCTCATATTTTTTATCTCTTTGTCTTATAGTATACTATCTCACAACACAAATTTCCTAGTTATGTATAATCAACCTATCCATCAAGTTTCTTTATTTCGAATACTATATTTTTCATTTGTAGTAGTTCTATTTGATTCTTCTTTGTATTTATGTATCTTTAATAATATTATCAAACATTCCTTTTCTTTCTTAAAATATAAATATATGTTTTCTATTTTATTTCTTATAATTTTAATCCCTGAATTTTTCACGTTATCACCTTTGTTTCCACTGGCTTTCCCTCATGGTATTTTAGTTCCATATGTTTTTCATTATTATTTTTTTAATGTTAGTTGCTCATTTTTCTTGAGTTCTTACCTATGAAAAGTCCTTGACACCTGAGATATAGATGGGACAAAACTTTGCTTTGCTCTTGTCAGAGACCTGAAAGCTCTAATGAAAATTGACTTCTTTAAATTAAAATCTTATCTTGAGATATTTTTTTCTGGAACTTAGAGTGTGAAGAACCAATTCATATATACCCATGTGAGTTCTGGCAAGTGAGTTTGAGCCAGTTTTTCTTTTTCTCTGTTTTGAGCCAGTTTTATAGGGAAGGATAGTAAATGTATTTTTAGTTCATCTGTACACTGAGGTGCAAACTTTTGTTGTCCCAGTATTAGGAGTTCACAAGATGCAATCCTCAAGTTCACCAGCCTAACAAACTTCTTCAGTGTAAATGCCAACTTCATGGTTTCATGTACTTCTATTACCTTCACCTTCATTCCTTAGCCTTAGGGTTGTTTGCTTTCTTTCCAGCTCATGTATATACTTTAAGAAATGTTTTATCCACTATTTAGTATATACTTTCTTTTTTGAGAAAGAGAGAGAGAGAGGGAGGGGCAGAGGGAAGAGGGATAGAGAGAGATTCTTAAGCAGGCTCATGCCCAGTGTAGAGCCTGACTCGGGGCTCAGTCTCATGACCCTGAGATCATGACCCAAGCCAAAATCAAGAGTCAGACGCTTAACTGGCTGAGCCACCTAGGCGTCCTTAATATACACTTTTTAAGTAAGACAATCAGGCTAGACATCTAATCCACCATATTTCAGTAAATGAAAATCCAAGTGGATTGCTTCATTGACTAAGGAACAAAAGTAGAAGGATTAAGGATGTTGAACTCCCATAGACATTAAAAACCCCCATCATTTAACTTATTTGCTGCTTCTTTAGAGGGAAATCAGCCTTGACAGCTGGCTGCTAGCTGACAAACCAGCTTTTATTCTAAAATTAGTAGAAGGAATTGTTTAATGACGCTAATTCAGATTACTTTCTTTCCTAGTATATGGGGCAATTGTTTCCAGGTTTACAAAGAGTCCATGTTTTCAACAAAGGCCAGTTATCTGGTGATATCATCATACTAATTTCAGCTAAGGTAACGTGGGGAATAGAAGTTGATAGAAATATGTAAACACAAATTGGAAATTTAGAAAACTCCAAAGTAGACATTGTTGCTGTTCACTTGAAAGTTTAAGTTTCAGAGGTCTTATATAAAAAATCTCAAAGTTTTTTTTTAATATGATCTCTTTACATGTGTATAGCTTATTGTAATGCTTAGTGTCCCATCATTTTTAGATTTGTTGCAGCTTGACTGATTTCATATTTATTTTCAATTTGTTGAGGGTTTTAGGTTAGATGGATGATTTGTTTAAAATAAATCTTTAAAATATAAGGCCCGTGACACTTGCTGTCATTTTTCACATTTTAGTATTTACCATATTGACTCAGTGTAGAAGAGTCAGAGAACAGCTTTGGGAACCAAGGAAGCCTGGATTTGATTGCTCTTTTTACTGCGCACTTGCCATGTGATTTTGGGCTTACTGTACCATCAGCATCTCAGTTCTCTTATTTGTAAAATGAGACTAATACTAGTACTTAATAAGTAATAAATGATTAAGATATGTAAAGCATTTAACAATAGTTAAATGTGAGCTGTTCTTCCAACACCTTTGATATTTTTGCTGATTTCTCAATGAATACCCGAGATCTTATAAATGATAAATAAATTCAAGAGCATTAAAACAATTGCACAGCGCTCAGAAATAGAGAAATAAGATTAAAAGAATAAAATTGTTTCAAATATGTGATACAATGATAGATAGGATACTTATAAAATAAATGAAAAGAAATAAAATATTAAGGAAACTTAGAATCTATCTGAAAGAGATATATGCTATTCTTAAACCATTTTTTATTTCAAAGAACTGTAATATTTGCATATGAAACATCCAACATCCTTAAGAAATAGCAAATCTTTAATATTTTATATTAGATATTTTATATTATAGTTTTTACTTCTATTTGTTTAGCTTTCCTATAAATAAAATATTTGTTACAAAATAATTTTCTGATTTCCAAATATATCTTCATCATTAGATTTATTTCAGATCATCATAAGCAGATTTTGCAGTCATATGTGATACTATGCATAATTTATTCCACTTTCCAAGTCCACCTAACTTTTTATTGCTGTAGTAATAGTATTTTATGATCATATTTTCAATTTGTAAACCAGACAGTAAGGAAACTCTTCCTTCTTAATTTTCTAAGAATCACTTAATTTTAGAATGTGTCAATAACTGGAGCTCTATGGGGAAAAATTTTATATGATTTGAAGTGGAGTCTATTTTCATTTTCATTCCTAACCAAAATAGCGTGTCTCCAATATGGACTAGAGCTGCTATTACTTTTCAAAGAATATACTTAAGATTTTTTTCTTAGTATAAAAAATAGAGATTAATAGAATTCATTTATTATTTCTGTGTTCTTGCTTAAAATACTTTTCCATAGTGTATAGAAACAGTGCAAGAGAAATGCTATCAACTTGCAAATCAGAAAGATATACCTTCAAGTTCTCTTCTGCCACTTGTAAACTGAGATTTGAAATGAACAATTTAATACCTATAAAGCTCTATTTCCTCCTATGCAACATGGAATTAATCACATAGAATTCTGATAACAATTATCACATTAAGATTGTATAAAATGAAATTATTTATGTAAAACACCTGGAACAATGTGATAATAGCTTTTATGATGATAATTATATTTATCTGGATTTAGCAATTAGCAAATATTAAAATACATGTGTATATGTGTGTGTATAAAATTGACACCTTTCTGAATCTTGTGGTTTCTAACACAGTTATGCTGACACAACATATAAAACACACTTGGACACAGTTGTTTGTACAAATATCTGCCAATGGCATATGAAAGGTAAAATACATGTGTATTTAAGGGCATTGGTTGAGTTTAACCCTCAAGTAATATTAGCTACTTCAAGTATGTTTCCTTTTTAATAAAGTGTTACCCAAAGAGTACTATTAGGACACTAGGTCATGTGCTCTGTTAAAAAAATAATGGAATTATCACAAAAAACAAAAAACAAAAACAAAAACAAAAAACCAGAAAGGAAGGAGGAAAGCAAGCAAGCAAAAGAAAGAGAGAGATGCTGCATATAGCATGTTACCTTAAGAAATTCAAATTCTCCTGTAAAAAGTCCCAAGAATTTCCATTTTAAAGAAACCTTTTAACATGAACCTTTTAACATGAACTCAAATAGAAGGCTACCAAGATTTTTTTTAATTGAGCCTTTACCAATATTCTGCTGGCAGAATGTTCTACTGTTTTAATAAACTGTATGAAATGGTGCTATTTGATTGCATGAGAAATTAACATTAACCCATAGATTAAACTTACTTGTGACACTTGAGATCTAATTTGGAAGAAATTTCATGGAGTCCAAAGCCCCAGATATGACTGAAGTGAAGGGATCTTAGCTTGGATTACAGAAGATAATAAGTCTGATATTTAGGTGATTTAATTTTTGCAGGGAGGGATATCAAAACACCGGCTAGACGTAGTGAAGAGAAGGGCCATATGCACCCCAATGTTCATAGCAGCAATGTCCACAATAGCTAAATTGTGGAAGGAGCCGAGATGCCCTTCAACAGATGACTGGATTAAGAAGTTGTGGTCCATATATACAATGGAATATTACTCAGCTATCAGAAAGAACGAGTTCTCAACATTTGCTACAACATGGACAGCACTGGAGGAGATAATGCTAAGTGAAATAAGTCAAGCAGAGAAAGACAACTATCATATGATTTCTCTCATCTATGGAACATAAGAACTAGGATGATCGGTAGGGGAAGAGAGGGATAAAGAAAGGGGGGGTAATCAGAAGGGGGAATGAAACATGAGAGACTATGGACTATGAGAAACAAACTGAGGACTTCAGAGGGGAGGGGGCTGGGGGAATGGGATAGACCGGTGATGGGTAGTAAGGAGGGCACGTATTACATGGTGCACTGGGTGTTATACACAACTAATGAATCATCGAGCCTTACATCGGAAACCGGGGATGTACTGTATGGTGACTAACATAATATAATAAAAAAATCATTAAAAAAAAAAAAAAAACACCGGCTAAAAATAAAATACGTGAAATGAAAGAATGAAGCACAAGTACCATATGGAGAATAAAAAGTTTTAAGTGGTAAATCTCTGTCTCTTTATATGTTAAAATGAGAGAATAAGATAAGATGGACTCTGTCAAATTCTTTCAAGCACTTACATTTATAATTCTAATAAAGAAAGGTATTTCCCCCAATATTATCCCCACATATTTGCATGTTACATGATACTTTTTCTATTATTTAATTCACTGGCTTAAAAATGTGTTAGGAGCTTTACATTGCAAGCAGGGATATTAGTTACTGTGAGAGACAGAAATCTAGACCTAGGTCTTGGTTGATAGTCTTCCATTATTAAAAAAATATAGGGTACATTGATTATATAAATGAAGGTAGTACCAGCATTGAGGATAACTTACAGAGATGCTTGATATTATACAATGTTGACTTCATTGAAAAGAGATTTGACTTTCTATAAATTTCGTAGCCATGATTTAAATGGATGCATGGATACACATAAAAATAAATACCATAATTCTACTAAAGCCTCGTTCTCATGGAAATAATACACAGAAATATGTGCATTTAATTTGTATCCCTATGCATCTATATATATATACACACATACCTATTCACATCAGTTTTCTTAATTGATATCAGTCTGCTTCCCAAAGGTAATAAATATATTGAGTTTCACTAAAATAAGCAATATGGAATATTTGGAACAAAACTTCAAAGCTCTTCAAGAAATTGTTTCTGGATTATGAAGCAAATAGACATTGTGAAACAGA
The DNA here is from genome assembly GCF_017311325.1 of Ursus maritimus. Taxonomy (NCBI): domain Eukaryota; kingdom Metazoa; phylum Chordata; class Mammalia; order Carnivora; family Ursidae; genus Ursus; species Ursus maritimus. Next base: position 8,820,663 of record NW_024426996.1, on the reverse strand, counting down.
ACATTTCATTTTTATTCTGCTCTTATATTTGCCAGCTTTTGGCGTTATGGCTATTAACTTTTATAGATGTTGTACATTTTTATGGTAATAGTTCAGCTTTCTGTTTGGTGAGGAGCTAGACTTCTGTTTCTTGAACAAATGCATGAGCAAATTACCACATGCCTTCAAAATCTTTATAAGTTTTTTTTTCTGTTTAACAATTTATGATTGATTTTTTAGATCAAATTGGCACTAGAAAAAAAAAAATGACATGGTCACATTCTTTGAAGGTCATCCTTAAGAGAGTACAACACCGTTTCTATACCAGTACAGTACCACTTCAAATAACTTCACTCAAATTTGCCAGAGGCAAATAAATGATTCTGTAGTCACATAAGGCAAACATTCCATCAGATTTTATGATTTTTATGAGATTTTAAGATATTAATGATTGATGTGCAATCGATATATTACATAATTCTTTTATTTTTTTCCCTCTTGCTTTCCTCATTATAGAATAACTGTCATCCAAATGTCTTGATGGCTTTTTTACTCTTCATTTTATTAAGAAATTTAAGAGAACATATTTTTATAAATATATGAGTATAGATATCTGAATGATGTAGTTTCTATTAAAATGTAATTACAATAATTATGAAACACCATAATAAATAATTTCTTGATGTAAACAGTAGTTAGCATTTAAACTTCTAATCTTCCCATAAGAGCTGTATTTTATATGTAAATACTTTTTATATACATCTTAAGAATTTGTGTGAATGAGAATTTATATAAAATCCCCATATCGTGATTCATATCTCTTTTTAAACCTCTTTTAGTCTCTTAATTCTAAACCTCTTCTTTTCCCTTAGGTTATACTTACTAGTAATATAAATCTGTACTCCCAAGTAGGTAGTATCAAGATCAGGATAAACGCTATATCTAGTACTTGAGAAAGTTTCCTCCTGCCCCTTCCAGTCAAGTTCTTTACTCCCCACTCTCTCACACAGAGATAACCACTACTCTTTTTTTTTTTTTAATCATCACAGATTAGTTTTGTCTATTCTGAAGCTTACTATATTTTCTTTTGCATCTGGCTGCTTTATTCCATCATGTTTTTGAGATTTATCCATGTTGTTAAGTGTATCAATAGTATGTTTCTTTTTCTCGCCAACTGGTATTTCATATGAATAGATCACGGGATGTTGGCAGACATTTATGCTATTTATAGTTTTGGACTATTATGAATAAAGTTGTCATGAACATCTTTGAAGAAGTCTTCTTGTGGAAAAATGCATTTATTTCTCTTGGAGTGCATTAGGATAGAGGTAGAACTCTATCAGAGGGTACAGTCTGCAGAAGACTTTTGCATAGTGGTTGTACTCTTTTAACTCCCATCAGTTTTGCATGAGAGTTCCAGTTGTCCCACATTCTTGATATAGCTTGTTATGGTCAGTCTTGTTAATAACAACATTTGGATGGGTATGGTATGACATCGAAGTTTTAATTTGCCATTCAGCTATAACTCGTATTGAACCGTTTTTAATATTCTTACTGGTCATTCAGATGTCTTCTGTTATGAAGTGCCTGTTGAAATCTTTAACATAATCTTTTAAAATTGAGTTATTTTTTTCTTTCATTGGTTTATAGGTATTTCCAAAAATATAGTCTGGATGTGATTCCTTTATCAGTTGTAATGTTGAATATCTCACATTTTTACATGTCTTTACTGAGCAGTAGTTTTTAATTTTGATAAATTTTACCTTAATCCTTTTTAAAAGATCTATTTACTTATTTGAGAGAGCACACAGGTGCACGAGAATGAGTTGGAGAAGGGGCAGAAGGAGAGGGAGAGAGAGAATCTTAAGCAGGTTCTATACTCAGCACAGAGCTCAATGCAGAGCTCGATCTCATGACCCTGAAATCATGATCTGAACCAAAATCAAGAGTCAGATGTTTAGCAAACTGAGCCACCCAGGCACCCCCAACCTTTTTCTTTTATAATTATTACCTTTTGTGTCCTGTCTAGTAAATATTTGCCCATTCTGGCATCATGAATATATTCACCTATGTTTTCTTCTTGAAGTATTATAGTTTTAACTTTTATAACTTTAGCCCTTAAATTTAAATCTTTAACCCATTGTGTTAGAGTTCTCCAGAGAAACAGTCAATAGGAGATACATAGATAGATGATAGATAGCAATAAGATTAACATAAAATAGTTATAAAAATCACACGTATATGAAGAGATCTATGGTAAGGAATTGGCTTGTATGATTATGGAGACTGAGAATTGCAGGCAGGATCTGCCATCTACAACCTGGAGACCCAAGAAAACTGGTGGTGTAGTTCCAGTCTGAGTTTGAAGACCTGAGAACCAAGAGAACTGATGGTGTAATTTCTAGCTGAAGACAAAGACATGAGAACCGGAGAATCTATGGTTTAAGTAGAGTCTTAGGACAGATATTGGATATTGCAACTCAAACAGTTAGGCAGAGAATGCATATTTTCTCTTTCTCCACCTTTTTGTTCTGTTTAGGCTTTCAAGGAATTGAATGATATTGCCTACATTGGGGAAAGCAATCTATTTTACTTAGTCTACCAATTCAAATACTAATCTCATCCAGAAACACCTTCACAGTCATACATAGAGATTTAACCAACTGTCTGGGAACCTCATGACCTAGTCAAGTTGACACATAACATTAACCCTTACACTCATCTTGAGTTATTTTTATGTATGGTAACATGGTTACCCAAATACAAATAAAAATGTCAAGCAGATTGCTAAAGTAAAATAATAATTTTGTGACATCTATTCAATGTCTTTATGGGCAATGGTATCCCTGAGAGAATTTTAAAATTTAATCTATTTTTCGGAAATAATTTTTGCATCATATTGACATTTTTATTTCATCATCTTTTTTTCTTTTGAATTAGTAGTAATATAATGGCCAAAAAGGTATAAAAAATAATAATCTAGCCTTTAATTTTTCCAAGCTTTTGTCAAAAGTCATTTTTTACTTAGATTTATACATTTGAAAAATGTCCACTGTTGATATAATTTGATATTAGTAGTCATAACTTCCATTTTCTAAAGTGAAGGAAATTTGCTATAACTGATATGAGTGGGTCTAAGAGGCAGCATTGCATGGTGCTTAAAAGGAAGGGCTCACAGGCATTTCTTACTGGCGTTAACTTGAGTAAGTTACTTTATTTTCTGTGTACACTTTGCTTATCTGTAAGATGAAGTCATGATAGTATCTCTTCATATGGTTGTTGTGAGGATTAAATTACTGTTAACATTTGTAAAGAGCTTGGAATGGTGCCTGGAATATGGTAAGCATTATATAATTGTTAAATAGTTTCTGTACGGGATTCTAAGATGATTTTATTTATTTAACAAAAAAAAATATATCAAAAAAACAAACTGAAAAGGAATACACGAAGAATACCAGGCTAACAAGATACTAACATAAAATCTTATCAAAGTATAAGACAATGAATTGCTGCAAAATCATCATGGCTTGGTGAATTATGGTTTGGTTTGGTTTTGTTATGTGAAACTAAAGCAAACTATAATACCACCACTTATAAGAGAAGCATTTGTAAAGCTGTGGTCCCATAATAGCTTTCCATAATTAGAGTAAAATTACATGAAAGATAGAATGCATATTTTCTGCAGAACTATTTCCTAAGCATTTCCAGAGAATATCAATAATTTGAGAGCACTATAGGAATATATTATGAAATTTTCCTCATGCAATGAACTTTAGGAGAAAAGTACAATAAAAAGAAAAATAAAAAGAAATCTGCTTTCTTAAAAATAGGGTAAGTTTATGATGGTGCAAAAATATGGGAATTTATTTTATTTTACAAATTTAATATGTACCTCTGCATCAAGTTGCACTCTGAAGCTAATAATTTGAAATATTTTTTCTTCTATAAATGGTTATTAAATTAGTTGAATTCAACAGACTGGTCTCATTTCATTTATCTGAGAATTCTTTTGTTTTGTGTGTCTGAATCTGTACAAAATATTCTGTATATTTTCTTGTACAATCTTAGGAGGTAGGTTAAAAATGGGATGTTCCCTGTCTTGTAAAATAAACAAGATATTCCTATTGATTTTTTAACCTGTTGAAAATAATTTCATAAAATGAATTTTATACCTTTGCTTGAGGTTTTTATCACCTGAATTTTTTGATAAAATATTCAATTTTTACTTGTGTTGACTTTACAGTTACAAAAACTTTCTCATTAAAATGGTGTAGCTTATAATGCCTTGATTGAATAGTATAAGTAATGAAAGTAGAAGAAATGTGTAGTTTAATTCCTTGATCTTAACAAAAGAGCTGTAAATCATTGTTGATTTTATTTAATATGATTCAGAATGTTTAAAGAAATGAGATACTGAATTATTAGACTCCATATAAATGCATGACTAAAAATCATAAATACTCAAAAATCTTTAAGCAATATGGTCATCATTGCTTTAATTATATTATTGATCTCAATATCTTCAGTAAAAATTTGCACATATACATATTTCTTGGAACATTTTATTACCTTTCATTATTTCACAAATGAACAAGTGGGGCACATATTTATAACAGTTTAATTTAATAATCAACAGATATTTATCAAGTACTTACCATGTGTCAGGCACTGCTATATATATGTGGCAGTTGAAAAACAAACCAATATAACACAGTTTTCTCATTACTAAGGTCACATTCTATCAGAGTAGAAAATAAGGAAATTATAGAAATGCAGTTGATAAGGCTGTATATAAAGTGTTACAGGTAAGCAGAGCAATTGATAAAGAATAAATAATAAACTACCTAGGAGAACAGGGACATTTCTAGAGGGAAGTTATAAAAATATATGACAATCATTGTAGGATTATTTAGAATTAACACTTAAGTTTCCATTTGATTCTTACGCTTGATTCATTGACTATATCAGCTTATATATTTTTTCCTTAATAAGGAATGATGATACATGAGTAAAATCAAGAGTCAAATGGATTTCTAAAAATAAAATATATAGATATATATTTATAATATAAAATGCATATTATAAGAACATAAATATAAGAAATGTATTTCTTACACTGTTTTTAGAGATAAATATTATTTATGCATAGAACTGGGTGTTATAGAATAAATGGAATTATTGTGATGGACATTTCCCTGCAATTGAACAAGTTCAATTAACTTTTGATTTATTTCATAAGCTTCTGTGAAATTACTGGTACCAAAGTAGAGGTGATATATGAACATAGGGAATGAATGGGATAGGCAGAGAAGAGGTATATATGTTTTTTTCTTTGAAGTTTGAGTCTTAGAAATCATATTATATTTCTTGGTTGAATCAGTGCTGTGTCAGTTATAGTGAACAGATCTCCGTTTTTTTCCTATGTTACACATTTTGTCATTGAGATAGAAGAGGATTTGAGTGAGATAGTCTTAGTGCTTTACCTTGGAGAAATACATAATGAAGAACAGTTTATTTTCAAAGACTTTGCTCTTATATTTTATTTTATTTTCAGTCCCAGGTCTTATTATCTGCTTCATTTTCATGTATGTGATTTTGCAAAGGTATCCATTGGTATTACTAACCAAATACCTTATTAGATAAACAAAAGGCCAGCCAGGGATGGAAACAGTTTGTTTAATCTTCAGCAGTTGTTTTACTACACAGCATGTCTCTAGTGCTTTATTAAAAGAACAACAGTGGTATTTGGTATGTGTGAAGAAGAACAAATTTACTAAAGTATGATTTCTGTTCCCCCCACAGACTCTATGGTGCAGCCTGGTGATTTTCTGTCTTTTCAAACTGTTCACTGATCTGGCAAAGAAAATTGCCTCAACATGAATAAATAAGTATTAGTTCATTAGCTGTGCTTAATTAACACAAATAAAACTGATGAACCCAATGTTGAGTGTGCTATTGCAAGCTTTCTATTTTATAAGCACCCCTCAGCATTTGTGATTTATTAAATAATTTATTCAGCAAACATTAATTGAATACCACATGTTGGTCTGAGACTTTGCTAAGTGCTGCAGATACAAAAATGTCTTAAGGTAGGTAGTGCACTATCAGGAAAATAGGTGGCCAAAAATAATTATAATATTGTATGATGTATATAATAGATATATTGACAGGGTTATGGGAAATTGCAAACTAGATAGATTGGTTTGGCTGGAACAGAGAGACCTATGAGGAATGATGTACAATGAATTTGAAGAGACCACAGAAATGGCAGAAGTTAGAAGAATGTAGATTTAATGTCATGATTTTTTTTTAAGATTTTATTTATTTATTTGACAGAGAGAGAGAGAGAGCATGAGCGCAGGAGCAGGGAGGAGAGGCAGAGGGAGAAGCAGACTCCCCACTGCGCAGGGAGCAGACATGACTTGGGGCTTGATCTCAGGACCCTGAGATCATGACCTGAGCTGAAGGCAGACGCTTAACCAACTGAGCCACCCAGAGTCCCTAATGTCATGATTTAATGTTACATATAATGGATATGGATTGAAGGAGTAGGAAGGGAGGTCCTTTTATGTTTCATGTCTGTAGTTTGAGTCTGGCAGGTTGTTGTAGTAGAGCTATCCTATACTTCAATTATAGTTCTATAATGTAATAGCCAGATGACCTCAAGGAGTACAGTCCTGTGTGGTGGCAAGGACCAGGGTTTGGCCACACGAATGAAATGACGCTGCATTTATATTTGATGATTTCATTGATCTGTAAGGTAGTGTATTTTTGTTTGTTTGTTTTAGTTTTTTTTCAATAAGTTGTGCACAAAGATACTGAATATTTTCATCTAGGACTTTTCAATAGTAGCCTCCACATGGAAACTGCTCCATGTGACAAAGTCCTCCCTGGATTTAAATTACATTAAATGCAATAACAAATACAGATCAATGGAATTTTGGTTGCATTAAAACTATTTTGGTACTGAAAGTGGGGGCAATATTGATTTGAAAGCAGCAATGTGGTAGGGTATCTGTGTTTGGAAGGATATAAAATGATGACTTCCTTGAGGGCCTTGGGGAATTATTTGGCAGCTTCCACTTTCTCTTGAGAGAAAGTCACTGTGGAGCTAACATCTGAACATCTGGTATACTTCCTTTCTCACAATTCCAGTTTCAGCTAGGTAAAAAGTCAGCAGTTGTTGCAGTTATTAAGGCATAAGATTATTATCATCATGGAACCAAAGTTTCAGGGGTCCCAGGGAAGGAGACGGCCAGGAAAAGCACAAATGAGATTAAAAGTGTTGAGAGAATGAGTTATTGAGATGGGAGTCTAGGAGAAGACATACATGGAGGTGTCATCACACATGGCAGGAAGCAAGAGATAAGGAGATGTGACCTCAAAGCTGTGGAGAACCCATCTATTTCTGGATTTAAGACTATAAAGTAAATAAATGATCCAGAAACACAACCACCCTCCTGAGATAATTGTATTTGTTGCCAAAATGTAAATACAATAATAACTACCTATGAGGTCTCTATACTCCAAAATCAAAAGTTTAATTGTTTACTTAAGCATACTTTTTCTCAAAATGGAGAAGTTTTAGATGCACGTATTTTTATCCTGAGTAACTATAAGTGATTCTTTCACAAAGTATGCTAGACTTCTGAACCACTAGTATCCACTTTTGTTCTTTGTCTCGTTGTACTCCATTTACTTGGGCACATTCACTTTAGCCCCATGAAAATATGGTATCCTTTATTATTGTATTAATGTATATTCTACTTTTCAATCAAATATGTTGGATTAAATTGAAAATTGAACTTAATGTTCCATTCATTTTAATGAGTATGTATTTTATATGCTATACTTTCTGTATGCACAATAGCTCTAAAACAATATGGAGTCAGCAGATTTGAGTGGAAAGTGACATTGTCACTTTTTCAGACGGGTTTCTATGAGCACATGCCCAAGCACAAAGTTGCCATTTGTGATATATTTGTGATATTTGTGCAGTGTATTCCCACTCATTCTTTGGGTACTAGGATTGTTAATATCTCTTAGCTATGATGAGCTATGTTCCAAACAGATCCTTGAAATCTCTTTTTTTTTTAAAGGAATGATATCAATATATTCCAGATACTGAAACAGGATGTCCGACATTCCTAAGGATAGAATGACTTAAGAAAGGCAATATGGTTTTTGTTAGTGCTGGACCATTATTTCAAAAGGTAAATGCTATCTGTCTTAGGCACCTCAGAACGCTATAACGAAGTGCTATAGATTGGGTAATTTAAACAGATGTTTATTTCCCACAGTACAGGAGGTTGGGAAATCCAAGGTGCCAGCAGATTTGGTTCTTGGTGAAAGTTTTCTTCTTTGCTTTCAGTCAACTTCTTCCTGAACCTTCACATTGTAGTGAGGAAGCTGTTGTGTCTCTTCCTGTACTTAATAAGGGCATTAATCCCATCATGAGGATTCTTCCTTCATGACCTCATCTAAATCTCATTATCTCCCCAAAGCCCACCTCCTAATACCATCATGTTAGCATTTGGGGCTTCAACACTTGAATTTTGGGGAGACACAAACTTTCAGTCCATAACACTATTCGTACCCTGAAGGTGCCTATATACATGAATGATATTATTAAAATTTGAAGGAGTTGAGAATCAATTTGAGTTAGTTTATAGCTAGGAGTCTATTATTAGAGTTCAGATAGGAGATGGCAAATGTTATGCATCTTCTTGCTAAAGAACTGGAGAAACTATATGGGGGAAGAATCATCACAGTTTAGGGTAATTCATGTAATGTATCATAGTATATTCATTCATGACATTATAACAAAATCCTACTTCATGAATCCTTATCTAAACACTTCAATAAGTGATTGACTGTTAAATGAAAGTCTGACACAGATATCTTTAAAATTTATTAAAGTGTCTTTTGCTGACCCAAAGGGACATTCTGGAGTTCTCAGCTTGAATTTAAAGCACATTCTGCAGTTTATTTATATTGCAGGACAGCAAATCATTTTAGGAGGAAAAGGGGAGATTCTTTATACTGTCCATCTGTGTGTGTGTATTGGTGTGTGTGTGTGTGTGTGTGTGTGTATACATGCATGTGCATGTGTGTTTTAGAGAAAACTCTGATATGCTAAAAATAACCACATAAACAAAAGATGTACAATAAAAAGCAACAACAGTAGACTGATGTTTTCCATATCATTATCAGATAGTGTTTCAAATTATTGACAATCTACTATCCATTGTTTTCCATATATTTCTAACAAGGTGAGGAAGCTATGATTAACTCACAAAATTACTAACAATGTGTGAAAACAGTACATAATAGCAACTTTATTCTCCACCACCATGACAAAAGCTTTCTTAATCATTGCAGCCCAGTGACAGGACAAAAAACAGTGAAATTGGTTTGTGTAACAGCATATGGTTAACAATTACAGAAATGTTTCAAAAAGGACTAAAATTTTTAAATCATCACAATCTATTCTTAGAAAGTAGTCCTAATACTACATATCATTCTAAACATACAATTACTCTGTCACCCCGTATGGAAGACAATTTCCTGTGAGCTCTCCAATGCAATGAAAATCAATAAATCACATGCTAAAACTGAGAAATGTACTGCCTCTGGAAGGAGTATTAATGTGGGGATTTACCTTGTGTTTTTAAGAACACTTTCTTCTAGTAATCAGAGTAATTATTTTTACAAGTTGACATAAATAAGATAGGACCAGAGACTGAAGTCGCTATATATGAGTTTTGGAAAGATAAATAATTTGTCAAAATGTATGAAGCAAAGTACTATAGAACAGATAAAAATTGAAATATCTATAGCAAATTTATTTTTTATATGAACCATCAATTTGTCAGCAATTTATAGTACTGAATTCCCAGTTATTAAATGAAAAATGTCAGGAAATGGGCTACAGTATCTTAATAATGAATTGTTGTACTATTCCTTGTAAATAGTACAAAAAGAAAGGTTTGTTTTCAATTAAAACCCGTATTATAGGCAAGAAAAAGTGATTATTCAGGGACATATGAAAAGTTGGTGGTGAAGAAAGGCTCCAGGGCATTGCTTATCTGTTGCATGTTTAGGCTATCACACAATCTGTGTGAGTCACATTCTTGTATTCTTATGTATTTATTTGTGCGTTTGCTTTCCTAGGATCTGGGCTGTCACTTATGTTTTTTCTTTTATCTCTTCACTTGTATTTTTTGTTGTTGCTTTTGAAATACCAGTTGAATTTGATAATTTTTTCTACTTAACCCTACTTAAGAATTTTTCATTATTTTTCTGATCCACTAAACCATAAATATATTCATGCCATCAAATTATTGCACTAGATAACATTCAAGATCCTATTAATACTTGAAAAGCTTTTTTTCGAAGTATATATGCTACCAGCTTAAATTATACCACCATATATTCATTGACTAAACTCATTATTACAATGGGTAAAATGTTTAAAATAGTCATGCCTCATTTTAATCCCAGAATTAACTTTATAAATAGCTCTCACCACCCCCCCCCAAAAAAAAGAAAGAAAAAAAAGAAAGAAAGAAAAGAAACATCGAGAGACCTCTGTTTTTTCTCCATTTAGTTATGTGGGATTAATTTATTTCTATATTTTATTGAGAAAAGGTGATAGTCTTCTCTTGCCTCAGGTTTTGATAAAGGAGGAGTCTCCTTCATTGTTATTCGGAGCATTTTCCTTTTGTTCTGTATATAATTAATTGAAATTTGTATCTGGATATCTGTGTGTGCTGTGGCAAATTGCAATAACTTGTAGATGTGTATCTTTGTTCAGACATGTAAAATACAGTGGTAGGAGGAAGAAAACTAAGATTCCGATTTGGTGAGTTTTGTCTCCCAATATCTGTAGAATATGCTGATATATTGTGACTGTTTATGATGTCAGTTATTAAGCTAATGTTTTATTTTCTCCCACATTTTTCCATGGAAAACAAGCTTTAGCCCTTATTATTATAATTCTAAAATGTTAAATCCGGAGTTAAATATCCTATATATGGTTAAAATGTTATCAAACATACTCATAAGACATATAATCTATGCCCATGGGGATATAATCAATTAAGTGATGTCTATTCAGAGTAGATCTACTCATTTTTTAAGTCAGAGTTTTAAATGGTTATTCTTATTCCACTTATGCTGGTAGCTAGATGATTTTTCACTAGTTAGTGCTGAATGCTTTTCTCTATTAAAACATTTCAGCTCATTAAAATGTGGATCCCCTGTATATCTAACTTTGGCACTATGTTCTTCAGAAAGAAATGTTCAGAGAAAACAAGTTTGTCTGCTGAGCAAACAGTGAAGCCAGAAAAAGGATTGCACAGGGAATTAGATTAGCCACGCTGGTAAAGGCATAGCTGAAGCCCCATTAGGTCTGGCCCAGACAGCATTTGTGTTTGGAGGAGCTGAGCAAATCACATTAATTAATGTTCACAACTTTCTTTGGTGAAAGGGACTGGTGTCAGAGAGAAGACAGGCATTTTCTTTTTTGTCTGTACATTATACATGCCCACCCAGGTCCCTTGGCCACTGGAAAGAAAATAAAAAGAACTGAAGCAAAAATAATCGCTCCTTTAGTCTCAAAGCAAAAAGAAATGTTTACTCATTTAGATCATTCCTTTCATTAGAATGTTGATTTTAAACTACCATGTATGTCTATATATATGTGTTTGTATATGTGTGTATGCATTTCTTTTCCAGTAAATTCAATTAGGAAGAATTACCAAAGCTTTATTTTGTACATCCAGTTGTTTTCATACTATTTTCTTTTTAATTTTTGATAACATGTGGTCTCTGCCCTAACAGATTGCAGACTTGTGTGGATGCAGAAATAAAAATGGATATACTATAAGGACATAGGGTATGAATTGAATCCTAAAGTTATATATGAAGCAAATTTATGTGTTATGAAAATAAAATAATATGGCATTTCAAAGCTTTTTCATCAAAATGTGTGTTATTACTTTTAAAGTCTCCACCTTTCAAGTAGTTTTGATTTAGTTATTGCTATTTACATGTTTTCTAAAAACAATATTTTGATAGTAACATTGATAATATATATTTAAAGGAAAGAGGGGCGCCTGGGTGGCTAAGTTGTTAAGCATCTGCCTTGGGCCCAGGGCATGATCCCAGAGTCCTGGGATCGAGCCCAGCATTGGGCTCCTCCACGGGGAGCCTGCTTCTTCCTCTCCCACTCCCCCTGCTTGTGTTCCCTCTCTCGCTGGCTGTCTCTCTCTCTCTCTCTCTGTGAAATAAATAAAAATCTTTTAAAAAAAGGGAAAAAAAAGAAAAAAAAAGAAAGGAAAGAGAAATGAGGGTAGGGAATGTTGGGTAAGGATGTTATATAGGAAAATTTACTGGTTGCTTAAACAGAGCCCCATGTGGTAACAATTGCATTACTCTGGTGGGGAATCAAAACAAACTGGTCTTCAACTTTGCAGAGGTAAAATTTAGAATCCTTCAAACAGAATACTCAAAAATAACTTTATTTAAATGGATTGACTCACATAATAATCTTGCCTGGACTGATATATAAATAAAAATCATGCAACATTATTCCTCTGTAGTTACCCAAATACTTTTACTTGTTATCTAAGATGTTCCCTTCCTAATCAGTACTTGTGAAAACCAAATGAGTAATTACAAAGCATTTGGGGACAAGGGGGAAAAAAAGAGATTATCTGAAAGGAAAGTACATTGAGGTTGAGATGTGAAAGGATAAATCTATTCCTGTCTCACAGCCAATGCTTTCTAGTACTCAGAATATATATGGCCTCCAGATCCATTAGCACTCCTGGAAAATGCTGGCAACACTTGACAAACTCTCAATCTTTAGATCAAATTTGGTAAGCAGCATGTAGATAGACCATTTTTCTTTAGTTAGCACATACTTTCTTCAGATAAGATGCAGTAAAATTCATTAAGTTCACTTTCTTGCTTACAAACAGATTCTAACATTGACTTTACCTTGGTTGAAACTCCCTGTGTTCCCCAATTTTGTAACAGCACAATTACATGAAAAGTCTTGGGTCAGACTTCAAGATGGTAGAAAATAACCAAGAAAAGATTACTCTAAGTATTTCCATGCTGAAAAATCTAAGGGTGCCTTAATGTGGAAACCATGTATGCAGTACTTTAAAAAAATTTTATTGTGCCAATCATAACAGTCTATGTGGAAGTAGAGGCCAAAATTGGGTGTAAAACAAATTTAAGAAAAAAAAACAACAGCTTTATTCAGAAAGAAATGCTGCCAGTTAGTAAATACCTATCATAGGAAGATCTAAAGAACGGAAATAATCTTCAAGTTGCTATGTTTAACATCTTCATCCTAGCAATGGAGAGTAAGATTCTCAGACCAAATTGTAAAGGAGTGGTTCCAGTTCAAAAGTTGGCCAGAATGACAGCCTAGGGAGGGTTTCAAGTTTGCTTTCAGTTTGGTTTATGTAAACCAAACACGAAGCAGTTTAAAGATGAATGGTACGTGAGTACATGAACACAGCTTTTTTATGCCTCCTTAGCTCCTCACAGAGAGGCAACCAAAATTTGGTAATCAATGTAGCCCTTAAAAAAGGGCGTAATTCTGATACTATTAGAACAGAAGAGAAGCTATGTCCATAGTTAGTTTACCTACTACTTTATAAGGAGGTTCCTTACTTTGCCAAAGACACCTACTCATTCGTTGTACTTTTTCCTGAGTCAACATTATCTATATACCCCCTTTATTTATATACAAATATGTTCATTCACCTTACATGTACCTAATAAGCCTTTTTCCATCCTATGAAAAATGTGATTTTCTTCTGCTAAATTAGATTTAAGTGAAAATATATGTTACATAAAACAAAAGATGTTTCCATTGTTCTATTTGTGACACGAAATAATTAAACATTATTTTCATTAAGACAAACTACGCCTTAAAATTAGTCACTTTACTCTTAGAAATTATAGCTATTCATTGAGGCCATTTTGGCTAACCTTTTCAGAGGTTACTAATTATTTTCATTTATAACTTCTGAGATGATAATATTTCTATTTCAACTATTGCATGAGTTTGTCAAGTGGATAAATCTTTAAAATACCTGTGAACAGAATATATATCATTATCAGCTAATGTGACAGTATGGAGGTGTTATTCACATTACTAACAACACAAGCAGAAAGGGAGAATGGAACACTTTTTTTTTTTTTAACTGTTCTTTCTATGTCCTTCACGATGATGTTAAGACATAAAAATCTAGCAGCAAGTATATCTAAGGAAATTTTGAAATGTAACAGAAGTTATAACAAATTATAATAATGACAAATTTTAGCTTCATTTAGATTCACCCTGCTTAAAAGTCTTAGCAAACGTACAGAAAATCTCATTGCTAGCGTATTCCTTTTTCTTAATTTAAAACTCCATGCATTTTCTAATGTCACCTTGGGGCCAGTAACTAATCTACCTTTCTTTATACATGAAAGCATTTTCTTTAAATACAGCTACTTTACATTAAGTTTCAGTGCAGAACGATTCTTGTTAAGACTTTAACAAGTCTTATTTATATAAGACTTTAACAGGGGTGGGTTTTGGGATGAGAATAAGCTAAGTGCCTCATTTCTGCATGAAATGTTATTAATGGCAATACAATCTAATAAATATCCTGAAATGAGAGAAGGGACATTTTTTTTTTTTTAGTTAAATGTGCATGTGTATTTATTTGTCCCTTCACCTCCCAAATCAAACCTGACTGATTAACCAAACTTGGAGTATTTATGATTTAATATCAGACATTCAACTTCTATTGTTATCTATTGTTAACTGGATAATAATTTTATTGTCTTAATACTCATATAATTTTAATTTCTCAACTGAAATGATGAGGTAATAAAAAGAAATTATTGTGAAAAATAAAAGGGAGAATATATTAGTATAAGAATTTAAAATGGGGTTTGCTTGGGGCACCTGGGTGGCTCAGTTCGTTAAGCAGCAGGCACTTTCAGCTCAGGTCATGATCTTAGGGTCCTGAGATTGAGCTCGGGATCAGGCTCCATGCCAGCATGGAGTCGGCTTGAGGTTCTCCCTCCTTCTTCCTCTGCCCCTCACCCCCAACCCCTGCAAACACACACTCTCTCTCTAAATAAAAAATAAAATAAAAATAATAAATAAATAAATAAATAAATAGGCTTTTCGTTAGTTCATGACAAAGGCTAAATGCATATTTCTTACTCTTTATAGCTTTAGTCAATTAAGCTTAATTTTTAATAAGTAAAAACACTATATACTATAGCATCACATTTCTTTCTTTATATATTACCCATTTTCATATTATGAAAAACAAGTGTTTGAGGTCTATCATATCCTTTGAGTTAGGGATGTCCAAAGTGGGTCTTTTCTTAGTTGAAAATTAACATGTTTTTTCATATTTTATTCTCTCATGTAAACCCCAGTGAAACTCTAAGCCCATCTCATCCTCGCCTGCATTTCCTTTCTCTGAAAAGAAAGTAAATAATGATTAAGTAATGCAAGAGGTAGCCAAATTGGGAAGAAAGTATTGCATCCAATTTTCTTATTAAGTATTTTCAAAAGAAACCTCTACAAGTGGTGAATATTGAATCCTATGCATTGAAATTAATGGGTTTCTAAGTAAATGTAAGGATGTATTTACTGCTTCAAGCAGAGGATAATTTTATTATGATGATTCTCCAAAATGACTAGGATTGTCAGTAAAGCAATCTCTATATCTACTAAATAGCTATGTTATGTTATAACCTGAGGTTCAGTACAATAAAAATCCAGGAAATACATTTTTAATATATAGGCACATAAAATATAACTATAAAAAATTGGATATATGATAATCACATCCATCCAACTAAAAAAATATTTTGGGCTGTTGTTACCACTATATGGTATTAATTTGTTTAGACACTAGTTCGTAAAGTTAGGGAAACAGAACAAGAAAAGCCAGTGACAAGTATTAAATGTATCTCTTAAATTTAGAAGTGTGTCAGTGGAACATGATTCAAGTCATTTTTGCTGCCAAGCAGCATGGCACAAAGCACAGGAGTGTACAACCTGTACACTCACAAGGTGAGATGAATTTATGGACCATGTGGAAAATATATTCCAAATCAATGGTTTGCTAAGTTATTCTCAAAAATGGCTTTTAAATACTGATCAAGAAATAACAATTTGAATTTTGTAGAGTGCTCTTTATGTCAGGCTTATTGCTATAGCATAATATATATATATTATATTGCTTAATACAAAAACTATTGTTTGCTAATGTATTAAAATACAATATTGAGAGATTTTTAAATATCTCTTTATTATGAGATTAAAACTTACCTACTGGGTAACAAAAATTCACTTGTTATTTTAAGTTTACAAGCTATTGTGCTGTTGAGCTCACTGAATACAATGAATACAAAGCAGTCAAACACAGTGATACTGATAGCTTCACGTAATTCATATGGTAGGGGTAGAAGCCTAGATCTTCAGGCACTACACATGTACAGAGCCCACCAGCCTTCGTTCAACTGAAGCTACTCAGGAATTTAAAAAATACCAGTCTCTTGACTGACAAAAATATGAAATGACAGGGATAATTTCAAATAGCTCCAAAGCAAATTAACCATAATATATATTAATAGCATCATCTTTTCTAATAAGGAGCAGGGCATTAATAAATAGTGGGCAAACAAGATAGACTTCAGAGTTCAGATCAACTGTGCAAATGGATGAAGGTCATATACAATTATGAAAGGTTCGAGATAACATTGTTTTAAAAGCTTTAAATATATTAGTAAGTGACTGGGAAATTCGCAGAGCATCTTCTCTTGGCTCTGAGGATCATTCTTTCAGGGGAATATGCATGTGCAGTATGTTGATTATCACTGTAATTACTAAAAGCTATTATCTAGTGTGTAGGCAAAGTTATTGCCTCATATTTTACTCTCTTTGTTGGAAAAAGCCACTTCATAATGATGTCTTGTTTTATTTGTTTGTTTTTTGTGTGTATGTGATTTGCCTTTTTAAAAACACATATTTTTATAGTAGTAAAATATATGTAACAAAATTTGCTCTCTTAACCATATTTAAGTGTACAGTTCAGTGGTATTAGGTACATTCATGTTGTTGTGCAATGATCAACACTACCGATTTTCAAAACTCTTTTCATCTTGTAAAACTGAAACTCTGTACTCATTAGATAATAATTCCTCATTCCCTCATTTGCCCAGCCTCTTGTATTCATGATTCTTTCTATTGATTTTGACTACTCCATAAATGAAGCCATACAGTATTTGTCTTTTTTTTTTATGATTTTATTTATTTGTGTGAGAGAGAGAGAAAGAGGGGAGGAGCAGAGGGAAAGGGAGAGGGACAAGCGGACTCTGAGCCCAACATGGGGCTTGATCTCAGAACCCTGAGATCATTACCTGAGCCGAAACCAAGAGTCAGGCACTTAACCGACTGAGCCACCCAAGCACCCCAGTATTTGTCTTTTTGTGAAAGCTCATTTTATTTAGCATAATGTCCTCAAAATTCATCCATGTAGCAGTGTATGCCAGAATTTCCTAACTTTTTAAGGCTGAATAATATTCCATTTTATGCATCCACCACATTTTGCTTATCCATTCAACCATCCATGAACACTTGGGTTGCTTCCATGTTTTAGACCTAGAGAATAATACTACTGTAAACATGTGTGTAGAAATCCTCTTTGAGACCCTGCTTTCAATTTTTGGGGGGTTACATATCCAGATATGAAATTTCCGGATCACATGGTAATTCTATTTTTACTTTGTTTTTATTTTTTGAGGAACCACATACTGTTTTCAGCAGAGGCTGTACCATTTTATAATACCACCCACACTACATGAGAGTTCCAGTTTCTCTACATCCTCACCTATACTTGTTAGTTTTTTTGTTTTGTTTTGTTTTTAATTTTAGTCATCCTAATGGGTGAGAGGTAGTATTTCATTGTAGTTTATGTTTGTATTTCCCTATACAATTTTTGATGTTGAACATTTTTTCATGTGCCCATATGCATATCGTCTTTGAAGAAATTATCTGAATTATTCAAGTCCTTTTTGCATTCTTTAATCTGGTTAATGGTTCTTCTGTTGTTGAGTTTTAGTTGTTCTCTATATAGTCTAGATATTAATCTCTTATCAGATATATGATTTGCAAATATTTTTCCCATTCTTTGGTTACTTTTTTTTTTTTTTAATTTTTTATTTATTTAGTTGACAGAGATAGAGACAGCCAGTGAGAGAGGGAACACAAGCAGGGAGAGTGGGAGAGGAAGAAGCAGGCCTCCAGTGGAGGAGCCTGATGTGGGGCTCGATTCCAGAACGCTGGGATCACGCGCTGAGCCGAAGGCAGACGCTTAATGACTGAGGCACCCAGGTGCCCCTGGTTACTTTTTTTGACTCTGTTTTTACTTTGTGTCTTTTAATACACAACATTTAAAAATTTTCATAAAATTTGTTTTGTCTATTTTTTTTCTCTCATTGGCTGTACATTTGGTTATACTTAAATCACTTCCAAGTTCAATGTTGTGTTGCCCTGTGTTTTATTCTAAAAGCTTTATAATTTTGGTCTTACATCTAGTTCTTTGGTCCATTGAGTTAATTTTTGTATATGGTATAAGGTAAGGGTTGAACTTCATTCTTTTGCATGTGGATACCCAGTTTTCCCAGCATCATTTGTTGAAAATTCTGTTGTTTTTCCACTGAATAGTTTAGGCCCCTGTGTTAGAAATAATTTATTTGACCATATAAGCAAATGTTTATTTCTGGGCTATCTATTCTATTCCATTGGTCTAAATGTCCACTATTTGGCAGTGCCATACTATTTTACTGTAGATTTATAATAAGTTTTGAAATCAGGAAGTGTTAATCATCCAATTTTGTTCTTCTTTTTAAATTTGTTTTGGTTATTTGGAGTCCCCTGTGATTCCATATGAATTTTAGGATGGATTTCTCTATTTCTGCAAAAAATGTTGTTGGGACTTTGACAGGGGCTGCACTGATTCTGTAGATTTCTTTGAGTACTATTGACATCTACTGTTAAATCTTCCAATTCGTGAATATGGGATGGTTTCCTTTTATGTATATCTTCTTCAATTTCTTTTAGCAATGTTTTGTAGTTTTCATTATAGAGGTACTTCACCTTTTCGATTAAGTGGATTCTTAAGAATTTAATTTTTTGATGCTATTATAAGTGCAATTATTTTCTTAATTTCCTTTTCAAAGTGTTCATTGTTAGTTTATAGAAATACATATGATTTTTGTGTGACTTTGTATACTGCTAACTTTACATAATCTGTTTATTCTAAAACATTTTTTTGTGAAATCTTTAGAGCTTTCAACATATAAAATTATATCATCTGTGAAAGATATAATTTTCCTTCTTTGTTTCCAATGTGGATGCTTTTTATTCATTTTTATTGCCCAGTTGCACTGGCTAGGACTTCCAGTGCTATATTGAATAGAAATGGTGAAAGTGGGCATCCTTGGCATGTTCTTCATCTTAGAAGAAATGTTTTCAGTCTTTCAACATTGAATATGTTTGCTGTGAGTTATTCATATACAGATTTTATTATGTTGAAGTAGTTTCCTTCTAGTCCTATTTTGATGAGTGTGTTTATCATGAAAGAATGTTGAATTTTGTCAGTTCTTCTTCTTTACCAATTGAGATGATCACATTGTTCCCCTTCATTCTGTTAATGGAGTGTATTACATTGATTGATTTTCATATATTGAAAGGAACATAACTTTTTAGTTCATCGTGTGTAATCCTTACATTATGTTGCTGAATTTGGTTTGCTGGTATTTTCTTGAAAATTTTTGCATCAGTGTTCATGGGAATAGTGGTCTGTAGTTTTATTTTCTTGTAGTATCTTTGTTTGGCTCTGGTATCAGGGTAATTCTGACCTTAGAGAATGGATTAGAGAGTGATGTCTCTTCATTTTTCTTGGAAAAGTTTGAGAAGACTTGTGTTTGTTCTTTAAATATCTGGTAGAATTCAACAGCGAAGCCATCAGGTCCAGGGCTTTTCTTTGTCTCAAAATTTTGATTACTGATTCAATTTCCTTACTAGTTATAGTTCTATTCAGATTTTCTATTTTTTTAGGTGTGATTTAGTCTTTATATGTTTTATGTTTCTAGGAATTTGTCCATTGATCTATGTTATCCAATCTGTTGACATAAAATTGTTCAAATACTTTTTTTCCTCTGTGTTCCCATATATCTTATTATTTTTTATAATAATTTTTATTATGTTATATTAGTCACCATACAGTACATCCTTAGTTTTTGATGTAATGTTCCATGATTCATTATGTTCAAATACTTCCTTATGATCACTTTTATTTTTGTAGAATCAGTAGTAATGTCTGCGTTTTCATTTTTGATTTTAGTAACTTGAATCTTCTCTCTTTTCTTAGTCTAGCTAAAGGTTTGTTGAATATGTTGATCTGTTTGTACAAACAGCTTTTGGTTTCATTGATTTTTTTCTATTGTTTTATATTTTTTATTTGGTTAATCTCTGTTCTAATCTTTATTATTTCCTTCTTCTGCTAGCTTTAGGATTAGTTTGTTCTTCTTTCTCTAGTTCCTTAAATTGTAAATATAAGTACTTGTTTGAGATCTTTCTTCTTTTTTAATGTAAACATTTATAGTCTAAATTTCCTCTTTAGCACTGCTTTCACTGTCCCATAAGTTAGTATATTGTGCTTTTGTTTTCATTTATATCTAAGTGTTTTCTAAATTACCTTGTGATTTCTTCTTTTTATTAGGTTGTTTAATAGTGTGTTTAATCTCCATGCATTTGTGAATTTTTCAGTTTCCCAACTTCATCCTGTTGTGGTTGGAGAAGATACTTTGTTTATCTATCTTTTAATATCTATTGACATTTAATTTGTGAACTAACCTATGGTTTATCCTGAAAAAATTTCTCATGTGCACTTGAGAATAATGTACATGCTGCTCTTGTGTAGAGTGTTCTCTGTCTGTTACATCTAGTTGCTTTGTCTTGTTCAAGTCCACTATTACTTACTTATCTTTTGTTTAGTTATTTTACTAATTATTGAGAGTGGAGTATCAACATCTCCAACTATACTTGTAGAATTGTCTGTTTTAATTCTGTCATCTTTTGTTTAATATACTTTGATTGTCTATTCTTAGGTGCATACATGTGTATATTTGTTGTATCTTCTCACTGTGTAGGACCATTCATGTAATGTCCTTCTATGTATTTTGAAACATTTTTTGACTTAGTCTATTTTGTCTGATATTAGTATACCCACCCTTGCTCTCTTTTGGTTATGATTTTAATGGAATGTTTTTCTATCCTTTCCCTTTCAACCTGTGATCTAAAGTAAGTTTCTTGTTGACAACATGTAGTTGGATCATCTTTTCTCTATTTTTCCAATGTCTGTCTTTTGATTGGATAATTTAATCCATTAACATTTAAAGTAATAATTAACATGGAGAAACTTTTGTCATCGTCTATTTGTTTACCATATGTATTGTAGTTTATTTTTTGTCCTTCATTTCCTGTATTAGTGTCTTCTTTTGTGCTTAGTAGATTTTTTGGTAGTGAAATGTTTAAACTCCTTTCTCATTTCCTTGTGAGTTCTATAGATATTTTCTTTGCGATTATCATGGGAATTACACTTAACAATCCAAAGTTATAACATGCTAATTTGAATTGGTACCTTCCTAACTTTAATAACATACAAAAACTTTTCTTCTTTATAGTTCCATTTCCATCCCTTTTGTTTGTCGATGTCATAAAATTATATCTTTATACATTGTGTATCAAAAACATAAACTAATATTTTTTATTTAATGCATTAGTCTCTTAAATTATGTAGAAAAGAAAGTTTGGAGTTACAAACTAAAGTTACTACTAGCTTTTATAATTTTTCATGTATTTACCTTTACTGTGAACTTTTTATCTTCATACAACTTTGAGTTACTGTCTAGTGTCCTTTCATTCTGATGTACAGAACTCCCTTTAGCATTTTTCATCTATCAGATCTAGTGGTAGCAAACTCCCTTAGCTTTTGTTTATCTGTGACTGTCTTCTCTCCCTCACTTTTGCTATACCAGCCCACTGTCTTCTGGCCTCCAAAGTTTCTAATGAGAAATCCATTTATAATCTTATTGAGGATTCCTAGTATGTAACAAGTTGCTTCTCTTGCTTTCAAGATTCTTTGTCTTAGGCTTTAGACAGTTTGATTATAATGTGTCTCAGTATGGATTTCTTTGAGTTCATCTTAATTGGATGTTCATATTCATGTCTTTCAACAAATTTGGGAAATTTTCTGCCGTTATTCCTTCAAAAATTCTTTCTGCTCCTTTTGTTTTTCTTCCTCCTCCTGAAAAAGTCCACAATGTGTTTGTTGGTCTCCTTGATAGTGTTGCACAAATACCTTAGGCTCTCTGTTCACTTTTTTCCTTTTTTTTTTCCTCTGTTACTCAGACTTACTAATTTCCATTGTCATCTTTTCATGTTCATTTATTCTTTTTTATGCCTGCTCAAAACTGCCTTTGAATCCCTTTAGTGAATTTTTCATTTTAGTTACCTCCAGACTTTCTTTTTGGTTTCTTTTTATATTTTCTATCACTTCATTGATATGATTCATTTTGTAAATCACTTTCTTAATTTTCACCGTATCTTACTTTATTTCTTTGAGCATTTTAAGCCTTATTTTAAAGTTTTGTTTTGTAGATCTGCCATCATGTGTCTCTTATGTATAGTGCCTGTTTATTTATTCTTTCCTTTGAATGGGACATACTTTCTTGTTTCTTTGTATGCCTGATGGTACTTTTGAAAACTGGGTGTTTGAAGCTAGTAATATTATAACTCTGGAAACCAGATTGTCTCCTTCCCTAGGGTTTGCTATTTGTATTGTTATGTCTTGATTGCTGTAGGCTGCCACTGTGCTGAGGATCAGCCTGAGGTGTAAACTTAGGTCTTTTCACATCTTTTCTAAGCCTGTACCTTTTTTGCATGCTCAGGGACTTTCTAACTTTCCTTTTATATGCTTTTCAATGTGTTTAATGTCTAGCTTCCAGAAGCAGAAAAAGGGAAAAATGAAAGGGAAAAAACAGTGCTGGACGTTTAAATACCTTGGAATTTACTTTAGCAAGAGGAAGAAAGGCATAAACAATGAGAAGAGGTACAAAATCAGTGGGTGCCATTCTCTGTGATCAGAAGCAGCAGCAATTGACAAACAGATCACCAGTATTTGGAGGATGGGTCCTTATTGACCATCTTGGATCCTTCCAGCTGCATGCAAACTGTTCTAGGAATACGTGCACAACTGCCTGCCATGGGGCTGGGTAGCCACTGTTGATTTATGAGCTAAATTTCACCAAAATTAACCACAATTTATCATTCAGACCTTTCCTAGAAAGTCATAAGCCTTCAATATATCCCAGAGTTCCAAAATAGATACCTCAGGCAGATCCTGCCAGTGTAATTGTTGTCTGGGTGGAAGAGGGAATCCTAGTGCTTCTTACTCCATCATCTTCCCAGAATCCTCTCCTGGCTTGGGTTTTTAACAGCTTTGGGTTTTCAGGGGGAAAAAAAAAGTATTCTTGAGTATTGAGAAGAATGCATTATTAGGTAAGACTGGAGATAGAACAAACATAAGTTATTTGTTTTGTGATTATAAATGTGTGATCCCTGTGATATAAAAAATTATATAAGGGTGTTGTACCAATAAAAAATATCATATGTATACATTTTAAGTTTCTATTTTTAAAACCTGTATGCTATTATTTTTTGTGGTCCATTATAAAAGCATGAATTCAGCTTGACATTCATCATTTCTCTGAAATCTTTGTTTCACTTATGGTTAGATGATACACACTGTTCATGTTTTGTGCCCATTTCTTAACTGGATTATTTGTCCTTTGGGTGTTGAGTTTGATAAGTTCTTTATAGATCTTGGATACTAGTCCTTTATTTGAAATGTCATTTGCTCTGGAGGGGGAATGGGTGGTGGGATGGGGTAACTGGGTGATGGGAATTAAGGAGGGTACGTGATGTGATGAGCCCTGGGTGTTATGCAAAACTGATAGTTATTGAACACTACATCTGAAACTAATGATGTACTGTATATTTTGGCTAATTGAATTTAAATTAAAAAAAATAAGATACACACTGTTTAAATTAAAAGATAGTGATTACATTTACTGTTTTCTGTTCACATGTGATACAAGAATGAATAAATGACCATAACCATCATGCTTTCTCAAAAGATACTCCAGAAAAGCTCCTTCAATGCATACCCCTTTTATCTACAATATGCATATTTATAAACTTATAAACTTATTTTTTATGTGGACAGACACCCCGATGTATGAGAATTCACTGAAAAAAAAAAATCCAGAAAATGCATCCAGGTGAAATGTTAAAAATACAAGGAAGGATTAGAATGAATTTTTAAAATTCCTTACTAAAATGAACCTCTTTCTCATGTTTGAAATGACATTTGACCAATTGATGGTCAACTTAGATAAGTGATTACTTTTCAAAATTAGACAATGTGAAGAGTCAAAATATATTTAGTCTCAGTTCCTAAAGCTTAGGAATTAATATAGTTTTCTTCAATAATTATGGCTTTTTTCTACATGTACTCCCCATGCCACCAGAAATATGGGAACTTTCAGCATATTGTACTACATGTATCATGAAACTAAAAAAGCAGAAATGCTCTCTTTATCCTTTCCAGGTCATTAAATGTGATCAGTAATGAAGCTTAAGTGAAACAGTTTGTTATGGTGGAAGCTCTTGGTACTCCGCTACAGAATTCACGAGGTCAGATTCCACAGTGTCAAGGAAAATCAACCTAATGAAGCAATTTAATTAAAATTAATTGAGTATAATCTGTCTCTTAGCTATGAGATTGATGTAGGGTTATTTTCAACATTTTCTTTGCTTAAGGTGAAACTACACTTTCATACTTTTCCTTTTCTCTTCCCCCATCTTTTTCTGTAATGGGTAGTTCTAGTAGAGAATAATGGTTTGTAGAATTTAGAGATGTAAAAGACTTTTGAGATCATTTAATGTACTCCATGTTGAGATAGGAATATTTTTAACTTTCTTTACATGTCTCTCATATTCTTTCATAAATGTGGTTTTTGATAAAGATTCCAGCTAAGCTGAAAAGTAATCATACATTGAAACCTCTATGAGTGCTTTGTTTTAATAATATATACTTACCTTAAAAACATAGTGTAATCTTACTGACAACTTGTGGAGTCAAATAGGTAGATTTTAGTTCAGAAATTTAGATTCATGTTCATATTACAATACAATGGATTATACAAGTCAGCGTGATTTGCATGTATCTGATTAAATGGGGGACATACAGACATGGTATACCTTTAGCCTGACTGACTCTTCTGTCATTTGGAAATATTGTTCCCCTTATAAAATCAGCTTTATTATTCCAGTAAGTAAAATAGCTTCCATTTTGGCTCCCTCTATTGTACTTGCTTATACATAAATATAGTCTTCCTGCCAGGTAGTCAGTATTTATAATTAAATATTCACTAAGTTTGGCAGCATTGAGTATAAAGAGGTAGACATGGACATGGTGGTGAGCAATTACGAATATACAGGGCCTTCTGACTAGAAGCATATTTTAGCACTATATAGGATAGTGTAATAGTTTTTGTGCGTAATTTAAAAATATTTAAATTTCCTTTCATGTGCATTCCTCTTCACTTCTCTGATCTTATTTATTACATATATTGATACAGTCCTTCTAGAGATTAAAATTTACATCTCTTAAACATTTCGTATCTTTCAAAACTGTCATTAAAAAAATCCTATATATAGAAGAATGCAGTTAACTCTTTTTGTTTATGCCCTTTAAATCTTACTCATTTTTTAAAATATTATAAACCTGGTAGAATGGTAAATTTAATTAATCAGGAAAACTTAAAAACATTGAATATAATTTCTCTAGTGTTATTCTATGCATTATATTAATCAATGTCAGATGAAGTACTAATATAATTACCAAAGACTCTAGAATATAACCAGTATAACTACTAGAAAGCTTTATATATTATAAAACTCCATCAACCTAAACACTATCAGCATGTCGGGGTACCTGAGCAAGAATCACATGGAGAGCTGAAGCAGGGTAACTGCAGGCAGAAGGGATCTTTTTAAACTAACTCACTGATAAAAAGCTTCAGCAGCATGACATATCTCTGACATGCTGGGAAACAGCAGCTGACAGAGCAAACCAACATGTAACAATTGGATTCAGGGGTGAAGATATAGGACCATAAACCAAATGAGGCTTGTGAACAGCCACCAGGGTTGCAAATCAAAGCCATTATGCACCTATTCCATGTGGGGCCAACTGTTGAAATTTATAGTGCCCTTTCCTTTAGACTTTCATGAATGAAAGCAGGCATCAACGGGTGACCAGACAATAGGGAATATCATTTTATTTCTGAAAGAGAAGTTATACATTATTTGGGAAACTTTTGACTTTATCCATTGTCTATTTTAATTTTGTGTCCAAAATCTAACAGCGAGCCACCTTCCAATATCTATTGTTAAATAACTGAGCTTCAGATAACCATCATGATCTCTTGTGCTCTAATCAACTAGAGAGAACTTCCAGATATTTTCTGTTCTGTGAGTAACTGAGCTCTTCCTCGTTATGCCTGTCTTTATTGGCAAGAGTGAGGAAACATCTGCACAGGTGATGAGACCAGTTGTACCGAAACTTGTGAAAGTGTTTCCTTCATTCTGGCTATTGTAAAACAAAGCAAATAACATAAAAGTCTTCACAAGGCTGTATACTGAAAGAACAATAAATCATTAGCACCACAGGAGAGTTTTAATAGCCTTTGATTAATCTATAATCTACCACTGTTGCAATATTCTTTGTTAATGGAATTTTCAATTAGATTGTTATTTGAAACACAATTCATTTTACATTTATTAAATGTTCTGCATACTGTTATGTTGTCATTAGGTAACATTTAGCAAACTGATCATTCAAGCAGCAAATGAGGGTCACAGATTTATTATCATTTTTCGGAGCTTGCAGTGCATTTAAACATTTGTAAGAGATTTAATGCTAAGATTCCCTCATATTCTATATTTTAATGACTTTTTTCTTTTCTTTACATTTTTTCATCTCACTTTACTTCCTTGTTGGTGAATATTTGGCAAGATATTTATTTTGAGCTCAAATGTATGCTTATGGATAGTACGTAAACACTGCTTATGTGATACTGCCTGCATCATAAGGTTTTTTTTCATTAAGTGGAGAGTAAAGTTCAAATAATCTTCATTATTTTATTATTGCTAGTAATAAATAGATATAAAAAAGTGTCAGTAAATGTTAACTTTTAACATCAAAATACCTATTTAATATGTAACATTTATATAGTAATTACAAAGTGCCAGGCACTATTCCAAGTGTTTTGCATATCTTAATTCATTGACCTTCTAATCATCCTTTGAGGAAGGTAGTATGGTTATTCCTACTTACAAACAAGGAAACTAGGGTGTAGAGGGATTAAATGGTTGGCTCAAGGTCAGCTTGGTTTTTGGGGCCAAGAGAGTTCAACTCCAAAGTCTGTATTGTTAATCACTATACTTTACTACTTCTCTATCAGCAATCTCAAATTAAATAGCGTATTCTAAAATCTTCATTTGTAAAATGGGTGTTTGGAACTCTGAATGTGTATATAAAGTTAAAATAATACATGCTAGCCACTACCCAGTCAAGTTTTTTAGAATCATAATGTATCAAAATGTTACCATTTGTAACATCATGTTATGTAAGAAAATAAATTCAGACTTTCATTTATAGCCCCTCAAAATTTCTTAATATCATGTTGTTGATCTGCCAGTTGAAATGATGACAATTTCCAAATCCATGCTTTCCAGTTCCAAACATATGGTGTTTTCCCCATGACCTTTAATAGGGCTTTTAACAAGGAATAATAAGATGTAAGGATCATGGGGAAGAGAGGAAAAAATGAAACAAGAATAAACCAGAGAGGGAGACAAACCATAAGAGACTCTTAATCTCAGGAAACAAACTAGGGTTGCTGGAGTGGAGGGGGGTGGGAGGGATTGGGGGCTGGGTGATGAACATTGAGGAGGGTATGTATTGTGGTGAGCGCTGTATATTGTGTAAGACTGATGAATCACAGACCTATACTCCTGAAACAAATAATACAGTATATGTTAATAATAATTTAAAAAATAGCTGTTAAAAAAAAAAAGTAAGGGAAGTATATTTGTCAGAAATGGACCCAGAGGAGTTATTTGGTGGAAGGTAGACTCGGGATTAGAGAAAGGAAAATGAAAAGGGAATGTACAATGGCCTAAATAAAGAAAAGCGAGGAGAGGTATTGAAGTGTAGGACTAGAGACATAATACATTATTTTTGCCTAACTTCAATCTTTTGTGTGTAGATTCCTTCCCATAAACCACATCATTACTTAGATATTTCAGAAACAGCTTTTGATAATAAGTGTTCTCTCTCTCCTGGATCTTCCCCTTTTTTGTATTTACCAACTCTTAGATCATATGGTTTCTAGATAGCCTCATCATACTTGAAATTGGGTGTTTGTCTTAAATTGCTACTTAGATTAAATATTCCAAAGTAGACTAACCAGCACTGTGAAATATGTGAGATTTTTATTGTCCATTATCTTTATTCTGTCATATTAATTATGACAGATTAAAGATTAAATTCAATTTTGTTTTTCTTTTTATTGATTTTGTGTTTAACTTATTATGAAAGATTAAATTCAATTTTGTTTTTCTTTTTATTGATTTTGTGTTTAACTTATTATGAAAAATTGCAAACATATACACATGAGAGAACATAGCATAGGGAATTTCCATGTGTCAATCACACATTTTCAACAGTTAACACTGCATGGCCCATATCATTTCACCTCTATTTTTATTTATTTCTTGAATATCCCTTGCTCCTGCTCCAGATTATTTTGAAGCAAATCTCAGACATATTTTAAGCCGTAAATATTTCAATATGTATCTCTAAAAGTTATAGACTCTCAAAAAACACTAACTCAGTACTATTTTTATAACCAAATTAACAGTCATTCCATAATATTGTCATATGCTTCATGTTAAAATTTATTCAATAGTCTAGTATTTTTTATGGTTAATATTTTCACAGCCTAACTTTTCTACCCTTTTACTTTCAACTGAATAAATGCTTTGATATATAAAATCTCTCTCTTTTTTTTTTTAAAGGTTTTATTTATCCATTTGACAGAGAGACAGCCAGCGAGAGAGGGAACACAAGCAGGGGGAGTGGGAGAGGAAGAAGCAGGCTCCCAGCATAGGAGCCTGATGTGGGGCTCGATCCCAGAACGCCGGATCATGCCCTGAGCCGAAGGCAGATGCTTAATGACTGAGCCACCCAGGCGCCCCGATGTATAAAATCTCTTAATATATAGCAAATAACTGGGTTTTACTTTCTGTTCAGTCTGAACATTTGAAGTCCTAATGGATAAGACCACTATTGTGGAGGGGCGCCTGGGTGGCACAGCGGTTAAGCCTCTGCCTTCGGCTCAGGGCGTGATCCCGGAGTTCTGGGATCGAGCCCCACGTCAGGCTCTTCCTCTATGAGCCTGCTTCTTCCTCTCCCACTCCCCCTGCTTGTGTTCCCTCTCTCGCTGGCTGTCTCTCTCTCTGTCGAATAAATAAATAAAATCTTAAAAAAAAAAAAAATTAAAAAAAAAAATAAAAAAAAAGACCACTATTGTGGAAGCAGGGAATGTCACCTGAAGTTGAAGTGACTCAATAAATCTTAGTCACCAAAGTCTGCGAATAGGGTACCAAAAAAAAGAGTTATGAAGGTGGTGTAGCTCAGTCTTCCATTTGATATTAGCTCTATGAGAGTAACCATGTAGTTGGTGGTTTTTTGTGTGTTTTTGTTTTGTTCGTTTGTTTGCTTTTTAGTAAATTTATAGGTCTCTTTGAATAGAACTTAGATTCAGGTACCAATGTTGATAGCGTAAGCTTTGACGATAGTATGAAAAATGAATGAATCCTCAACGAAAACATCTCTTGAGCATTTGCTATGCATCAGATGCTATTCTGGACCCTTCACATTTTATTTTCTAGACGTCACTTTGTTCAGTCCTACAAGAGCATCACAAGGTATTTGTGCATCACAAGGTGTAGGTATTTCTATGGATATATTTTCAGATATCAAAATTGAGGATCATAGGGAAAAAAATAACTTGTCAAAGGGCATAAAGTGGGTAATTGGTAGAGTAGACATATCTATTGCAGTCTCTGTGACTTCAAACTCAGGCTTGTTTTTGACCTTTCCTAATGCCTTCTAGTAGAGAGTATATGTCTCCTGGAAATCAAGTAAGCATTAGCAGGAATAAATGGGGTCAGTTTTAAAGGTACCTTCAATTCCTGGATATTTACTTTTAGAGCTCTTCACTGAAAACCATGGAGATCTAGATCAATTTTTTCTTTCCTTCAACAGGAAGGACATCTTTTCACAAGTCTTTTTATCAGCTTTGAAATTTAAAATCAATGTATTGGTTCAACTAGCACTTTCCTTTTATACTTTATTAGGTTTTTTGTTTTGTTTTGTTTTGTTTCGTTTTTTGGGGGTTTTTCTTTAGTTTTAGTCTCTAATCCCATGGGGAACATCTTTGTAACTTGCTACAAAATTGTAAGCATGCCCTTCTGTTTCTTAGAGGTCTATTTCTTGTTGCTAATAGCAGAACAACGTTTTCTTTAGGTCACCAGTTTCTTTGGGTTTGCAGGACTTTTTCCCCCTGTCCTCTTCTATTAACCTAATATTCTCCATCTTCCTTTACCAAATCTGTTCTGATCTTACCTCTTCCTAACCCTCAACTTTTTTATAACTAGTAATTCACATCACTTTTAATACTTCTATATATATTATCTGATTTTCTGGAAAAAATACATGTCATTAAGGAAGACCGGTATCTTCATTAATATAAATCATTCACTACTGAATGAGTTCATTTTTATAAGCTGGCACTTGCTTTTCATCTTATACTACCCTCATTTTTTTTTAGGTCTTTTAATTGACTCTGAATAGTATGTAAAAACTATCATCATTCAGCTTGGGAAAAATAACCTCATAATGAAGTTACTTACAGCAGTATTAGTGATTAGTGCCACTAATAGAAGATAAGTAAAATGGAGTGGCAAAGGTTAGCAATATAATTGATTTCTTTCTTCTGATCTTTAATTACAAGTATTAAAAACTTTCTAGATGTTAAATTGACTGCAAAAGAATGAATTGGCCGTCTGTTGACCTAAGAAAACAAAAAACAAAAACTTATTTTTAAAGTAGATATTTATTATCCTAGAGAGGGAAGGGCCACTGTATTTGATACATACATAATTGTGACTGACTCAATTCACCTTCCTTGGTGTAGGCAAAAAGGGTCAGGACTTGGCCTGACTTGTGGGTCTCAGAGATCAGACAACAGGAGGAGGTTTTTATTGGACATTTAGAAAGGTGTAGAATCAGAACAGGATGTAGCCGTGAGAGTCCAATAAGACATAAGTAAATAGAGCATTTTAGGGAAATTTAACATAGGCTTTACTATTCATGACTGATTTGAAATAACAGACACAAGAAAAATTCTTGTCCAGTATTAACCTTAAAGTAAATATATAGTTATACTTAGTGTTATAGACTGTAACAACTCAGTTTTAACATTCACACATTTAACACCTGTGTATTCAGAAATCCACTGTTTTATAAGACCTAGGAACACAAATATGAATCAAATCAGTTGAGGGTTTAGCCTTTATAATTGAGCAGAAACAGAATGATAAATGGGGATGAATAATTAAACATGAGGTAGAAAATGATACATATCAAAAAAACAGATCCAGAATAAAATACTATGAGAGATAAGAAGAAGGGGAGATTTTATTTTTCCTGCCGGTGTGCTTAGGAGAGGCTTTAGGGCTAAGTAGTAATTAAATTGAATCTTGAAAATTTTGAGTAATATATTTGTAAAGACATCTTCTAAGTAGATGATCAGCATAAAGGAAACAGTATTTTTTTTCAGCGGAATAATTATAGGATCAGACTTGCAGTCTTGGAAGGCTATGGTGACAAGGAGGGAACCTGAAATAAAGTTGGTAACGAAAGGCCAAGGTACAGTTTCCGTATTGCAACACGAAGACTGGCAGGTATGAACTAATGGTGAAGCATATGCATAAAGTGAATTTTAGGAAGAAAACACTAAGATTCTGTACCAAAAGTACTTAGGTGGATTAACCATTAGGCAATTGGAAATGTGAAGTGGGAGCCCACACCTGAAGATAAATTTCCAGGAGTTAGTAGTTACTAATTTTGTTGAGAAAATGGTGTAGAAAGAAAAGAAGATTTAAATAATTTCTTTAGGATACACCTACACTTAAAGATCATCAGGAAGAGGCTAGAAGATGTAGTGTAGAAACGGACAGAGAAGTTGGAAGTGATGTAAGAGAGAGCCACACCATGAAAACCTTTGAGAAAAGGGGTTTTAAATAAAAGGGTATTGATACTGTGAAATAAGAAGATCTGTCACAGACCACAAAACTACCTAGTATATGCTGATATAGAAAAGCCAAAACTGTTGGGACACAGAACAGTTCAGTAGTTGCCAGGGAGTGAGAGTGTAGGGTAATGATTGAAGATGAAGGAGCACCATGAGGTAATTTTTTGGATTGATGAAACTGTTCTTTATCAGGATTGCGGCAGAAGGTACATGATTTTATGCATTTCCCCAAATCCATAGAACTATACACCACAAAGAAGGATTTTAATGATTGCAAATTTAAAAAATAATAATAAAAATAAGGAAAATAAGAAACAAAGGAATCATTGGCTTATTGATTAAAAAGAGTAGATACACAATGTGGAAAATTAAGACTATATGGTAACAAAATGGAAGCAATGATACAGCCTACTTTTCTTAGAAGGTTCATGGTTAAAAAGAAAGAAAAGAAAGTAGTTTAAGGCAGTGTCTGGGTTGATTAAAGGAATGTTGTTATTTGAAGAGAGGAAACCTGAAGATGTCTGTAATAGAGGTTAAAAAAAAATCCATGAATATTCCAAGGAGGTAAATAATGTAGAAAGCCTTTGGGGCCATATGAAGTAAAGGAAAAATAACAAGAGCTGCTTTTACTTTTATGAGACGGAAAAAGGATTAGAGAATGGGTGTAAATACATGTTGTCATTGTAAGGTAGCATCATTTCATGTTGAATCACTAGATTTTGAGATGGAAGTGTAACAAAATCTTGTTTGGGCAAGTCCAGCTCACCTCTTTCTTTTTTAGTAGAATCTGGATATTCAGTTTTTACCCTCCCAAATGCTTTGCCCTCTGATAGCCCCAAAGTGTGAACGTTGATTGGTCTAAACCAGTATATCTCAAAGTATGATCATTAGACCAGCAGCATCGCCATCATCTGAAAGTATGTTAGAAATATAAATTCTACCCTACACATACTAAACCAAAGGCATACAAGTGACCAATAGGTATAGGAAGAATGTTCAATGTCACTAATCAGTGTAATGCAAATAAAACTGCAATGAGAAGTCACCTCACACTTATCAGGATGGCTATTATCAAAAAAATAAAAGACACAAAGTGCTCATAAATGCATTTATGCAAAATGGTACAGCCACTATGGAAAACAGTATGGGGGTTTCTCTCAAAACTAAATATAAAATTACCATATGATCCAGCAAACCCACTTCTGGGTATTTATTTAAAATAATTGAAATCAGGATCTTGAAGAGATATTCGTACAAAAGAGAAAGAGAGGTGTGAAAGAGAGGTATAAGCTCTCCCACGTTCATTGTAGCACTACTCACAATAGCCAAGATGTAGGAAGAATCTGAATGCCCATTGACAGATGGATAGATAAAGACAAGCTGGTATACAATCATACATTGGAATACTATTCAGCCTTAAAACCAGAAGGAAATTCTATAGTATGTGACAACATTGATGGACCTTGAGGACACTATGCTAAGAAAAATAAACCAGCCACAGAAAGGCATATATTGCATGATTCCACATACATGAGGTATCTAAATAGTCAAATTCATTGAACCAAAGAATGCAATGGTGGTTGCAGTGAGCTGAGGAGAGGGGGGGATGGGGTGTTACTAATCAACAGGTGTAAAGTTTCAATTAAGCAAGATGAATAAGTTTTAGAGATCTATACAATATTGTACCTGTAGTCAACAGTACTATAATGTACACTTAGAAATTTGTTAAGACAATAGATAGATCTCATGTTAAGTGTTCTTATCACAATTAAAAAAATAATTAAAAAAAAAAACTCTTGGGGGTGGGGCTCAGCAGTCTGTGTCTTTGCAAAACCTCCATGTGATTCTGATACATTAAATTCGAGAACCACTGCTCTAAGCCCATGTAGATACTTTCATTCCATGTCTTAGTGAGTGCTTTACACATGAGCATGGAATTAAACCTCAACCAAGGAAACTTAAGAGGACTCTTGCTGGTTGCTTTTGGTCAAGGATTTCATTCTGATCAAGAACGAGACATCCATAGACAAATAGCCCTTCCTGCCCTTGGATTGGTTGTATATGGATGCACAGTATTAAACTCCAGTAGTTATCTTACTTTTGGAGAGAATCATTAAAATAAAAGCCAATATGCTGAGTATGGTAGAATGAAAATGTGGAAGGCACCTGAGTGCTTGATGATGTCCTTAGAAAACTAAGTTATATAAACTTGGAACTACTCACATCTGGTAATCAGTGACCTCATTGTTTAAATTACTGTTAATTGTGGCATCTCTTGCTTGCAGCTACAGGCACTATACTGATATGAAAAATTATAGCTTGGGTCTATTACATTCTCCAGTATCTTCTTTATCAAGATATTGGAGTTCTCAGTGAAAATCTTCTATGCTTTTATTAACAAATGTGTTGATCAACAAATATAATACTTCTGTTGAGAGTATCAGCAGGACCTTTGCATAGTCATTAGTACATAATCTGAAACCAAATATCTAGATACTTAATCAGAGACAATATTATCAAGATAAGTGTTGTTGCCTTTGGCAGACATGAACAGCCTGCGTCCCCAAAGTATAATACCATAGGGATTGGATTTACTTAAACTATTAAGAAAAAAAAAAAGGAAGGTAAGAGAGAAGGATGAAGCAACTATACTTAAATTTTTATAATCTTTGAATTTGGTGATGAAAATAGAAATTTCATTATGCAATCAATTACTTTTACTTTGGCATGTTTAAATACTTTATATTAAAATTAAAAAAATATATATATATATATATACTCCAAACAAAACCAAAGGAGGTAAAATGTGACAGAGAAACGCCAAATAAGTAAATAAATAAATAAATAAATAAACTTAGCTATTTTATTATAAGGCAAACTATTTAAAGCAAAAATTATTGATAAAAAGAGAAACTCTATTCAATTATAAAATCCACCAGAAAGGTAAAATAAGTACTAATGTGTGTGCATGTAAAAACAGTAGTAGTTAAGTATATAGAAATAAATGCTGATATGATTAAAAGAGAAATTGAGAAATGTAAATCATTGGAAATTTTTTTTTAAAGATTTTATTAATTTATTTGACAGAGAGAGACAGCCAGCGAGAGAGGGAACACAGCAGGGGGAGTGGGAGAGGACGAAGCAGGCTCCCAGCAGAGGAGCCTGATGTGGGGCTCGATCCCAGAACGCTGGGATCACGCCCTGAGCTGAAGGCAGACACTTAACGACTGAGCCACACAGGCGCCCCTAGAAAATTTTTAACATGCTCTTAATAAATGATCAAACAAAAATTAGTGTGTAGATAATTTAGCCAACAATATTAACCAGCATGATTAGATAGATTTATAGAGTATAATACAATCAGCAGATAAAGTGCTTTTCAAGTAAATATGAAAAATTTAGAAAATGTGGTGTCCTAGCATGTCAATAAAGTAACCATTTGTGCAAACTTTAAAAACCTGAAAAGCAATTCTGTATATTTTTTATGCTTACATACATAAAAGTATACTATTTCATAGGAATTTCAAAGTGGGTGACATTTTGGGATTTAGAGTGGTTATTATTGGTTATATAGGGGTAGATGGTAAGAATAGAAGTAAACGTATTTTATCTCGGATATTTTTTTAAATCATTACATAAACATACTCTTAATATACTGGAAATCAAACTGCATAAAGTGGTTTTATTTTGTGTAGTTTAAATTTGTGTAGAGGAGAGTGTCACATTTTCTCCCCTGTCCCATCCCTCTCCTTTTGCTGTGTCTTTTACAGCAAGGACATTGTGTTAGAATTCTCTTGAATTTAATGGAACTGTATTTGTGAATTACAATGATCAAATTGTATTACAATGGACAGATGGCAGTTCCAATTATATGTGTTTTTCATGAATATGTTAGTTAAAAATGTGAACCTGGATCTAGCTACGAATGTCTCTGGACATGGCATGTTATACTGCTACATGTCCCTGAAGGTATTTCTAAAGCAGTTCTATCTACTCTAAAGTAGGTGACATATAACAAAGCCAGAGGGATAGTGATAACATAATGTTTGTGGTTGTCATATGGTTTTTAGACACATGGAATATTCCAAATCAAACACATTTAATACTATTAATATATATCAGAAGATAAATCTTGAGCTGTGCTTATCCTAGTCCTGCAATATTTTATTTAGAAAGATAGTTTTCTGAAATGAATGTCTTTATAATCATCACTAATAGCCTCAAAGTGAATATAATTAAACACAGTGATTTACCTAATTGTTGAAATGTCAATAATATAGTTAATCCATGTAAGGCTTACTTTTTTTAATTTATAAAATGGTGTATTTATTTTATTAAAGCTTAAGGCAACTATTAAATAGATTAATAAATAATGACTTAAAATTTGATTTACCATATATAAATGTTTTATCATTATATACAGATTCTACCATATTTATCAAATGTCTACTCTGTGCAGACATTATGCTGAATTGGATAGTCACTGGAGAGGAGAGGGGTTCATAATTGGTTGCAAAAATGAGTAAGATATGGTTTATGGTCTAGAGGAGTTTACTGTGACCAGGTGAGGGGAGAGATAAATACAAGTGAAAAGTGGTAAAGGGTAAAAAACAAAACAAAACGGAAAACCATGGTAGAAAAATGGGATTGACTTCCTGAAGAATCAGGGAAGGATGAAGTGACATTTAGGTAACAAGATAGACAAAAAAATATTTAGAACTCAATTTCATGTGAGTTAATAAAATGCGTCTTCCATATTTTAAACTCAAATAATCTTTTTTTTATGGCGATTAGTTTGCTTTTAATTATATGCCATTTCTAGAGTTTACAGTTTCTTTAAATGCCTGGAGACTTATATGATGTGGATATATGCAAGTTTATGATCATATAGTTTTAATTTTCCAGGATGGTTCTACCTTCAGCATGAGATGGGAGCAAGAATCTAAAATTCACCCACGTTAAGGAACTCCTGGCTGACTTAGTCAGTAAATCAGTAGAGCATGTGACTCTTTTTTTTTTTTTTAAGATTTTATTTGTTTTATTTGAGAGAGAGAGAGAGTGGATGCATATACAGGAGCAGCAAGGGTGGGGGTTGAGGGGCAAAAAAAAAGGAGAGAATTTCAAGCAGACCCCCTGCTGAGTGTGGACCCCCCCCCCACCCCCCATGAGTGGGGCTTGATCTCACCACCCTGAGATCATGACATGAGCTGAAATCAAGAGTTGGACACTTTGACTGAGCCACCCTGGCGCCCCAAACATGTGACTTTTGATCTCAGGGTTTTGAGTTCAAGCCCCATGTTGGGCATGGAGACTACTTAAAAAAAAAAAAAAAGTTAAAATTCACCAATCTCAGAATCCCCCTCCCTTACTCTTCCATTTATTCGTACAATCCTCACTCAGAGAGTACTTGGAACTGCAGGCTCAACCCAAAGCGTATACAAAACTGAACTAGTCCCTCCCCTTCAGACAACTGAGCCTGTTTTGCTCCATATCCTACAGAACTTTAAGTAGATTTGAATCCAGTGCTTTTTATTACTCCCCATTTAATGCTACTTTCACTGCTTCATTCTGATACAATCCTATCTTGTAATTACTAGGGATAAACTATACTAAAAAATAGAAATAAATGTATTCTGTAGATTAATAAGCTAAACACACCTTCCTGTCAAATTTTCCTTTCATTTTGGTGAAGTCCCTTTATTCATTGCTTAAGTTTGAACATTGAGATCTCATTAGTTAGCTGGAGAGAATTTCATTCTTGCTTCAATTCAAGAATTTATAAGCCACAAATTATTTACAATTAAATTTACCCCTTAAAGAAAGTACATCGCCATGAGTATTAATTATTTAAACATTCCTTCAACATCCAGGAAAGAATCCTGGTTGGCAATGACAAGAGACAAATATAAAATAATAATAATAATAATAATAATAATAATAATAATAATAAACATATTTGTTTAAAATGGTATTTCTGTCTTTCCATGGGGGAATTATTTTATTTCCTTGGGTGTTAACCTTAAACATTTTTATATCAGCAGACATTATTATTATCTCTAATATTGTCAAATGTCAAGTGTGTCAGGTATGAAAGGCAATCTCTTGGGCTATGTTGCCTTGACAACAAATCATGGTCTTGGGAGTCCTTGTGGAGCTGAATGCTTGGCTTCGGAGAATTTAATAAAACTGTTGCTGGATGCAAATCAGCCACCTTTCCCATAGCTGTAAAACAATTGATCATTTTCTAAAGCATTCATCAAGTTGTACTTTAAAAGAAATATACCTCTTGGTATCTGTGATCCTACCCAATTGGAGTACAAATCTTAGTCCTTTTATAATATTCTTATCTGATACCCTGAAATTATTATACAAAATTAGTGATGCGTTCTTTGTAAGGTATACTAACCTGTGATATGAATACCATATTCCTCATGTCTTTCAAAGGATTTTGTATTTTATATTTAAGTAAGTGAGAAACCTGCTTTGAATTGAAAAATATATCAGAAGTTTAATATCTTGCTTCTTTAAATAAAGAAGTTATGCTTAAGCTTTTTTACTAAGTTTGAGCCAGTTAGCCTAGGTTTTGAATTATTTGAAACTTTTTGGAATTTCCTTCTCTTCCTTTTCATTATTATAAATTAGGTTTCATTCCATTTTTTTTTTCCATCTCCAAAGCTTCCATCTCCCTAGAATTATCATGTTCTTTAATTTTAAACAGAATGGACCTAGGCATTCATTGCGTGTTACCACAGATCTGCAGAAATTCCTTGCAGGGCTGGGGACAGGGACTAGGAAGCGAAGTCCTCGTCTCTGCCACTTACAGTTCAAACCTCTTGCATTTTGAAGCACATCAACTTACTGCATAGAACCTTGACTGTTATTCTTACCTAAATATATAATGTATACATGCATATATATATTTATTGATCCATATTGTTAAAATTAATGCACTTAATTGTATGAAAATCAATAAAAAGTCACGAAAAATGGACCATACATTTATTTCTTTGTAATATTATGTAATTTTTTTTAACTGGATGTTTCCAATAAAAACTTTAGTTTCCTGGTTCAGTCATATTTTTCCAAATCATTGAACTAATATGTAGTTTACTTAAAGTTTGTTGGGCTTGGCTTTGTCTGGCAAAAAAGAAAAAAAAAAAGATTTGGAATGAAATCTAATTACAAGGGTGACAACAGACAGAAGGAAGATCCAAATAAGTTTCAAATCATTGGCCTACAAAAGACTACCTAAGCCCTATCTCTTGCACATGAAAAAGGACTCTTCCCGTTTCCTCCAGTCAAGGTAGAGTTAATTAGTGATTCAGTAAAGTGGAGTATCAACCACTTTTTATCATTATTTTGTAGGATTTGTTTAGTATTGAATAGAAATTTTTTTTATTGAGATAGTCCCTATGGGATTTTTTTATTTTATATCTTAAATTTCATATTAATAGCTGTATTATTTTTCTGACCCTTTTAATACGCTTGTTTACATGTGGCTTTGCAGAATTTTGCTACATTATTAGACAGGAGGAAATAAATGATACACACAAGCTGGTAAGCAATGAGAATTGAATGAAAGGACTATTTATAAAATTATGGGCAAGGAGAACCCTAGGGCCAGCAGCAGTACAGTGTTATCAGTATCCCTAGGCCTGTGGGGCAGAAGCAAAGGGTGGGAGTGGTTGCAAGAACCTTGGATGTGCCTTGGTCTTGGTCAGAAGAACGTGGCTAGAGGTAACCTCCTGCACTTATTGTGCTATATCCAATAATCACCTATATTCTTTTTTTTTTTTTAAGATTTTATTTATTTATTTGACAGAGAGAGACACAGCCAGTGAGAGAGGGAATAGAAGCAGGGGGAGTGGGAGAGGAGGAAGCAGGCTCCCAGTGGAGCAGGGAGCCCGATGTGGGGCTCGATTCCAGGACCCTGGGATCACGCCCTGGGCTGAAGGCAGACGCTTAATGACTGAGCCACCCAGGTGCCCCAAGTAATCACGTATATTCTGTTTGCCTGATAATACTATTTCAAAGAAGATACAATGACTTTTTCAAGTTAACCCTAATGAATCAAAATCTCTAGACTGGGGTCCAGAAATCTTCATTTTAGTAGTCACATAGATGTGTTTAAAATAAGAAAACCATATTTGCAATGACTGCATTTGTCATAGGAAACTTTTTATTCTAAGACATTTTTGGTTTCCATCGTCACATACACCAGTGCCATAAAGCCACTATTGCTTTATAAAAGTATCACTTTCTGAGGCGCCTGGGTGGCTCAGTCGGTTAGGCATCTGCCTTTGGCTCAGGTTGTGATATCAGGGTCCTGGGATCCAGCCCTACTTTGGGCTCCCTGCTCTGCGGGGATCCTAATTCTCCTCTCCCTCTGCCCCTCCCCTCCTGCTGTCTCTCTCTCTCTCTCTCAAATCATTTCCAAAAAAAAAAGTATCACTTTTCAAGGTTCATGACTTTACTACCGTTTTATACACAAGGTCTTTATATACCCTATATTACATTTTTTTTTGGCAAATACTGTTTGTATCTCAAGCAAATACATTTACTATCTAGAATTTTATAGAAATGCTGATATTCTAATAACTTAAAATCTGTGAGTTAGGCGAGAACTGTCTTTTCAATGTTGATAAAGAAAATAAGCTAAAGAAAAACAAAAGCCATCCCAAATTGTATGACTTAAGGTCATATTGTGAGATGGCTTTTAACTTAAATATTGGTCACTATTCCAACTCTAATATCATTTAAGACTAGTATAATTTTTGAAACAGAGTTGAGGTATAGTAATCAAGAATATCTTTCTCTTTTTTTTCTTTCAAACATGAAGTTAAAATAAAAAAAAATCTATGAAAAAAATAGAGAAATAAAAATCAGAGAATTTGGGTGTAAAGAAAGACTTCTATGTGAGTTCCATTTTGTTGAACTTTTTAATATTCTATTACTAATAATGTGATTTAGCAACTTTTCATTTAAAAATATGTCTTGTTCTGTTATTAAAATATTAAGCATCATAAAATACCTTTTAATTTATCTTTCATATTGTCCATTTATGAAATAGCCATAATGTTCTTTCAAGTAAAAATTACAGGAAAGTAAATGTTCTTACTTTTAAAATAAAGCCCTGTAGTTTCTGTATCATTCGTCAATCTATCAGCATCATTTTTCTACTAGAATGTTCCCTTACATACAATATAATTCTTAATTAATAAGAATATAACTTCCATGATGCTTCTTTGACCTTCATAGCCAAAACATTTTCATTTAGAGTTTTCAAAATGTTATTACTGTTTTAAACTAGTATTGGGTAAACACTTACACTATAATCACAACACTTACGAAGAAATGTCCAGAGGAACCCTGGGGAGATGTAATTTTGATAATTTAAGAC
Organism: Ursus maritimus; assembly: GCF_017311325.1. Taxonomy (NCBI): domain Eukaryota; kingdom Metazoa; phylum Chordata; class Mammalia; order Carnivora; family Ursidae; genus Ursus; species Ursus maritimus. Next base: position 8,778,671 of record NW_024426996.1, on the reverse strand, counting down.
TATATTGTGTAACATATAAAAATGTGGAACGTATAGAAATATATAGAATATAATACATATTGAATATATAAAATGGAACGCCCTGTGTTTCTAATGCTAAAACTTCCTTCTTCACTCTCAGATTTTTTCATTTGACTTCAAAATAGAAACAACTTTCACATAATAATTATCCTAGCTAGAAATGTAGAGAATTTCACTCAGTTGCATTCAGTGACCTTCCCTGATTTACAGTTCTGAGTTTCTTAATTTTATAAATCAACTTAAAAATAAGATCTGTACAATTTCTGTGACACCGTATTTCATGGTTATGCTTTAAAGAATATTTGAGGTTTATTATCCCTGCCCAAATGTAAGAAGTATAGTGACTTACTATATAGTGAATGTAGGGACTTAAAAAAAAACCCTGTTGACATAAACTTTAATGTATCCGTGCCTTTAATTTACTTAATTTCTATTTTTCTAACTTTCCCTTTTGTTAGAAAATGATTGTAATTTGTTTTTATTAGTTGAAAAATATTTTTAATATTTTTCTTATGTAATAACTTAAAATTGCCTTTCAGTTTGCCACATATTTTACCATTCACTCTTTCATGTAACCTTTATCATAATGCTGGGAGATGAACAGGAAATGATTATATCCCCATATTAAGTTTGAGAAAACTGAGACTCAGTCATTAGGAACACAAGAATAAGAATTGAGTTAAACTGCATATAAAATCCAGAACTTATAGCCAGGTCTAGTTGGATTCTAATAGATTCATGCTCAATAAGACAGTATGATACTTAACATATTTCTTCTTTCAATTTAATTCAGCTTAAATGACAGTTATTAAATGCTTACTAGGTTAAAGTACTGTAGTGAGAATAACACAGTTGTATTAGATTTTAAAGCACAAGATAGGAAACTACATGATATAAGTTATAAGAACATTGCTAACCTGTAAGAAGACATTTTTGATAAGCGGTACTGATGAAAACCAGAATTTAAGGGTCAAGGCATAAGGGTGAATTAAAGTGAAACATTAGGTGAGAACTGTCTTCTGGAGATAATGAAGACTGGGGTTGGGAAGAGATGTTGAAGGCACTGAGAATATATGTACAACAAAAGGACAACTTACAAACAAAGAGTAAATTGGACACATCTGTTAAAAGAATAAGGCAGAAATGTTTGCAAATTAACAGAATTGAGTGCCTATGAAAACAAGTGAATGGGGTTAACCTAGGAAAAGAAGAATCATTTCTTAAATGTTCAACTAATGTAAACATGAAAAAAGAAGAGGATTTTGTCAGTAAGAACAAAAGTTGAAGGTCTTCATTTGGGAAGACATTCATTTCTCAGCAAGTGATAGAACTTTCCTTTTCCCTAAAATGTGATTATTTTTGAAGTATGGAAATGTGGAGAATGTGATAAAGTTTTTCAAATGTGAGTAGAAAAATGCCAGAAAGCAGTAATCACAAAGAAGTCATAACAATTTTTGGTGTAGTTTGAATCTAGTCTTTCTACATTTTCTAACAAGTAGAGCCTATGAGCAGTACACGTATGTGCAAAAAGTTACTTGATTATGTGTGCCTGGAAAGACTTGAGGCACAAAATGCTAAAGGACAAAACTAGTCTCAAGAAGAGGGGCCGCTTTACATTTATTATGAAGTTGGGAAACGAGCTGGAAATATCTGATTGGGATCTTTGTGCTCATGGAAATGGCCCTATTAGGAAAGAGAAGCAACAGAGAGATAAGGTAGGGAAGAAGGCAAACCAACATTGACAATATCAGAGACTTAGAGTTCTTCCAGTGAGCCATCTTAATTCTTCTGAGCCTGCTCTCTGCTAAGGTTCAAAAGGGAGAAGGGAGAAAGTCATCATAGCCATGGCCATCAGAGCCATCAGGGAGAATAAGGGCTCCTTGCTCCTTCCTTGCTCAATGTCACACAGCTGAACATTGACAAAACTGGGACTGAGCCCAAGCAGCTGGCTCTAGAGTCTGTGCTCTCAATACTGTAATATTTGCTTCTGTGGAGATCACGTATATTTATATTGTGAGTACTAGTTTTTATAAATTTTAAAAGATGGTTTGAGAATTATTGTCATTTTTTTTTTTTTTTGCTTTGTATGTTATTCATCTACTATTTTCTCATAGATGAAGACATAAGTACAAGTTGACATTTTGCTCTGAACTGGTACAATCCTGTTCATAAATTCAAGTGGTGAACAAAATATGTGAAAATTATGCATATCTAATTTTGATTGACTGTTTCCCTAATTGAGAAGTGAGGTTCTTCAGTGTTATTTCTATCATAGCAGACCATCCAACAGATTCTCTCAACTCTGTCAGACATTCAGTTAATCACCTAATGTTTAATCTGCATTTTATCCAGTAACCAGATCAAATTCTTAATTTAGCTGACTAAAGGTGTTGATACTCTGCATCTTAGTCTTCTCATTCAGATATTTAAAAGATGTAAGATTTTAAAATAAGATTCAGAGAACATGTACATTTATTCTTAGCTTTTCAGTATTATTTTACTTGTTATTTTTTCTTTCCTGCAATAAAAAAACAAACAAAAAAACACAGAAAATTACCATAAAACGTAAGAAAACTGACCACTCTTTAAAAATATACCACTCCTCTATAGAAAGAAAATGGAAAAAATATTTTATCTGATTAATTTATACAGTGTTTATACATTTACAAAAACAATTTTGAAGCATTCCAAAATTAGACATAATTAATTGTGGTAATTTTGGGAACTTTAATGGGTCATGATTTGAAAAAAAAAAAGAAAAGATTAAAGTGATATTCTAAAGTGGATGTGAATATCATAGATTTGGATAGAATAGAATTGTTCTATTTTTTATTTTGCAGAATGTATCTGTGACTTTTTGGTATATGATATCTTCTTTCTTTATATTCACTGAAAATAACCAATGCCATTAGGTCACTTTTTAAATTTATTTATTTATTTTAGAGATTTATTTTATATTTAGAGAGAGAGAGTGCCCACATACATGCACATAAATGGGGGGATGGGCAGAGAGAGAGGGGGAGAGAGAGAATATTAAACAGGCTCCATGCCCAGCACAAGCCTGATGCAAGGCTTGATCTCATGACCCTGAGATCATGAGCTCAGCTGAAATCAAGAGTTGGTTGCTTAACCAACTGAGCCACCCAGGTGCCTCTAGGTCACTTGTTTCTTGCATGTTACATTAAGAGAATTGGCTTATTATTAATATTCTGTTTCCCACACAGAAAAAAAAAACATGTCTCAAACATTAATATTTTTGTTATTACATTTTAATAAACTTTTGGCTATATTTATTGATATTCTTCAAACTGTTGGTTCTGTGTTATGTGTTAAGCTGACCCTTCTTATTTCTAATAATTTGGAATACTGACATATTCACCCATTTTCTAAAATATTTTTTATATTTTGACATTTTATATAAAAGTGAGGAAATTTCCCTTCAGATAAGCTAAACAAAATCTGGTTTTCAGTTACTTTGTTTAAATCAATACATTGAATAAAAAATATTAATCAAAATATATGAAATCATATCGTATTTTATGATTTCATATGATTTCTGATGGTCTTGCTTGCATTTCTTGCATTTCAAATGGCTTAGTGTATGTTATATTTTACTTATAACTTGATTGTTTAAAATTTGGAATCTGTATCTTCTATAGATAAAAATTCAGACATGGTAGTCTAAGTTGCTAGCCTAATTCAGATAACCCTGTTTCACTCAATATCACTAATTGTTATTAGTTCTAACACATGTTATTTAACTGTATTAGTCAGGGTTCTTTAGAGAAACAGAATAATAGGAAATACGTATACCATAGGATATAAAGATATAGATAAATTTATTGTAAGGTGTTGGTTCCTACACTTTTAGAGGCCAAGAAGGCCTGCCATCTTCTCTCTGCAAGCTGGAGAACCAAGAAAGCTGGTGGTATGGTTTAAAAGCCTGAGAGTCAGGGCTGGTGGCATAAATTCCAGTCTGAGTCTGAAGGCATGAGAACTAGGAGCACTGAAGACAGGAGAAGGTAGATATCCCACCTTAACCAGTTAGGCAGATAGAGTGTATCATCCCTTTTTCTACCTTTTGTATTCTATTCAGACCCTCGACAAATTGGATGATGCCCGCCCACATTTTGGAGGGCAAATGGCTTTACTCATTCTACTCAAATTCAGATGCAAGTCTCTTCCAGAAATCCTCTCACAGACAGTCAGAAATATAATGCCTAACCAGATATTTGGGCACCCTGAGATCTAGTCAAGTCAATACTTAAAATTAACTTTATAGTAAATTATTAGGAAAGATATATAATCAAACATGGTTTTAAAAGTGAATGTATTTCCCTATTTTTTTTAAAGAAGAAATCACACTTTCCTTCACTTCTATTCCTATAAACTTTATTACAATCCAACACCTGTTACTGCCCCAGTTTTTACTTACCTGAGAGTCTTAGAGCATAATATGGGGAATGTTAGAATACAGAACTTTATTTACAAAATACTTTCAAACAGTCAAATTTTTTAAAATAGCATGAATCTGGCATTCATATTTTAGTTTCTTGAAGGATTAAAGATGAATATATATTTTTGTTTAAGTAGGCTTAATTTTGTGTACAGAAAATTTCACCAAAAAAATCATACTTCAAATTATTGCTAATTTTAACCAGTGTTTTCTTTTTTAATATTAACTTCATGATTATACAAAATTTTGCCTTACTTACTTATAATTGGCTTAATAAATATATAGTTGTCTGCCTTTTTGGAAAACAGACATTTATCATTTATCTTAAACAAGCTATCATTCATACTAACCTCACTCAATTGTGATCCAAATCCCATATACACACTGTTGTAAACACCTGGTTGAATACTCATTAAAATGACGCAAATCTGTGCATTTGCAAAGGCACATCAACAGACTAGAAAAGCGGTGTAGACGAATAGGTTCAGGAATGAAAACGATGTTGCCAAAATTAACTAACATTTTAAACCTGTAATTGAGAGAACATTAAAGAGTATGTCTTCTCCATAATAGATGTTAGGATATTCTATCACTGTGAAGCTGAGCCTTCTTGCTGCCTCACACCAGGGTGCAACAATAAAAAATGCCCCTAGATTTTACTTGACACTGTTCTAATAGACTTCACACTCCTGAATACGAACAAGGATTTTAAATTGTTTATTTGGCAGCACTTGGAATGTTCCTTTTCTCTGGTGTCCTGTACCTTTTGCTCATGACTCTTTGAAATGAATTTTAAAATGAAATGAATACCTTCTAGTTTTTGAATAGCTACAGTGGCATGAACCTTAAATAAGCTTTTAATTGTTTGGTTTTTGTTTTGGTTTTTTTTTTTTTTTTTTAGATTTTTTTATTTATGTACTTTAGAGAGAGTGCTCACCAGTGTGCAACCGGGAAGGGACAGAGGGGAGGGAGAGGTAGAGGGGGAGGGACAAGGGGACTCTGCACTGAGCGCCACGTGGGGCTTGATCCCACAACCCTGGAAACAAGACCTGAGCTGAAATCAAGAGTGGGCAGCTTAACCAGCTGAGCCACCCAGGGGCCCCTAAATGTTTGTTTCTAACATATATATCCCCTTGCCAGTTTGTATTCAGCTTTGTCTTCCATTGAGCTTTACTTTACCTGAGTTTCTGATCCTGTCTGCCTCTATCTTGGCTGAGAATGAGTGCTTTTTTGTATATTTTTTTTAATTCCTCCTCCTCCCATTCTGTTGAACAATCTTCAGGGAACAAAAGCTGCTATCAGGTTCACCAGTAATCTCCATATAACCAAATTCAATACTTAATTTCACAGCATTTGCTCTAATTAGTTGCTCAATATAGTATAATACAAATTTTCTTACTTTTCTGCTTATTATCTTCTCCTTTCCTCCTCCTATAGTATAAGCATTTCTCATGGAAAAATAAACAATTTTGCTCTATTTACCAAGTATTTCCAGCTCCTAGAATATTGTGCTTGGCATATGTTAGGTCCTCAATAAGTACTTTTGAATAAATGGTTGGATGAATCAATCAGTCAATTGATTAATCATTGTCAGGGGTTATAAGAAGTGTGGCTCTTCTGGTACCTGTGTATTAGTAAAGAGTAAGAATCAAAATTTCTTTGGGATATATCTGTGCTATTTCTTTAACCTAATATTTTGCAACAGTCAAGGAGTTGATACTTTGCAGTCTCAGAAATGGAGCTGTGAGGACAAAAACAGAAGCCAATTTTTTTTGAGGGTCTGCTATATGGCAAGTACTGGACTGCATATACATTTCATCATTTACTCCTAACAACCTTGTAAGATAGATGCTATTATCATCTCCATTTTGCAGATGAAGAAACTGAGGCAAAATGAGAGATTAAATAACTTGTCTAGGTTCACACAAACATGAGTTCAGTATGAAGAACCATGCAGTATTCTGCAGTGTTCTCTTTCCTTTGGTGCTAGACAATAAGTGCTGTCAATCCACAGAAAATTGAAGGAACTGAATGATAAAGATAAATATGTCAAAATTTCCAAAGTAAAATACATATTCATTCTGGAATATATGTGTTGTTTTCATTGTCGGAGAACATCAGAATGTCTCTAATGTAAATAAACTAACAGAGCTAAAAGGGATTTTGTGTATTTTCTTTTACAAGCATACTCAGAGAGGATTATAACCATTATTCATGGGATACATATAGCTGTCCAGTAACCATCTGGCTAGGGCTGCCAGATAAAACACAGGATGTCGGGTTAAAGTTGAATTTCAAATGAAACTCAATCTTTATGCATGAGTATCTCCCCACTATTGTATGGGACATACTTATTCTTAAAAAATAAAGTATTATTTGTCTTAAATTCAAAGTTAACTGTGCTTCTGCATTTTTATGCCAACCCTATACCTAGCTAAATTCTCCCTTGCTCTTCTTTTACTTGTCTTGTTACTCTGAGCAGGTTTTATTGAGGAGGTAAAGACAAAGAAAAAAAAGGAGAGGGCAACTTTGAAATGCCTTTAAAATGATAAAAGCCATATGACTACTATTTTGCTTTTTATGAGGAAGGGGCTGGGGTTATCCTAAGACACATTTGAAAATAGGCCAAGTTCACTTACAGACCTCTTTGAGACTCACCTTCTGCCTCCCAGGTTCTATCCCTGCTGCTCAGAAACTGAGAAACTGGACAGTTTCTTTATGTTCTCTAGCCTCAGCTTCCCCATCTACAAAACACCAGTATTCTTGCATGTTAGAAAGAAAATAAACAGGTAATGTTATATGACTGACTTCTGTAAATATTGTTGTTGGTTAGGATCTCAGTGAAACTTTTTAACAGAATCCTGAATGATTAGAAGACATCCATGTGAAGAGAGAGAAAGGGAAAGAAAGAGAGCGAGTGTGTGTGTATGTCTGTGCAACTACAAGATAAAGGAGACGAGGGCCAGATAACATAGCACATGCAAAATATTTAATGGGGACAGAGGATTCCATACCAACCTTCTTTTTAAATTTCAGCTTTATTTATTTTTTTATTATGTTCAGTTAGCCAGCATATAGTACATCATTAGTTTTTGATGTAGTTTTCAGTGATTCATTAGCTGTGTATAACACCCAGTGCTCGTCACAACACGTGCCCTCCTTAATACCCATCACCTGGTTACACCATCTCCCTACCCCGCCTCCCTTCTGTTACCTCAATTTGTTTCCCAGAGTCCAGAGTCTCTCATGGTTTGTCTCCCTCTCTGATTTCTTCCCATTCAGTTTTCCCTCCCTTCCCCTGTGGTCTTATGAGCTATTTCTTATGTTCCACGTATGAGTGAGGCATAATTTACAAATAAAATTGTAAGATATTTAAAGTGTGCATCACAGTGATTTGATATATGTATACAATATGAAAGGATGCCTGTCCCTCATCCAATGAATTAACATATCCATCACCTCACGTATTTATCTGTTTGTTTGGTGAGGACATTTGTGTTCTACCTTGTTAACGAATTTCAATTATACAATACAGTGGTTCTTGTCTTGATGATCAAGGAAGGCTTTTCAAGAAAAGGTAGAGTTAGTGAAACCCCTTACAAAGTGAAGGGGGTGAAATAGAAGGCACTTCTTGTGGTATCTTCATACGAATAAAATGTCCAATGTGAAAGTGCAAGGATTCATATGAAAGAGCTGACACTGTTGATGCAAGTTGAGGGTTTGTATAGGAAATTGGATGGAGTTACAACAGGAGTATGCTCATGGCTCTTAACTGTAGAAGGCCCTGGGAAACAAACTATGGAGCTTAAATTTTATCCTTTAGGTACCAAAGAAAATTAAGAATAGGTGACAGCATGGCCAAAAGCAGCAGGCTCAAATACTAGACAGGAGTTTTTTAAGCAATAATAGCCTAAATTACAACAGTTACAGTGATTTAGAAGAACACATGTGAGAATATTTTGACAGAAAAATCAATAGGACTATCCATAGGATTTGGTAAGGCAAGAAAAAAGACAGTATAATTTGATGAAAGTTTTAAGTCTAGATATCTGGGAAAACATTACATTCTTTTTCTTTTTGGTGGGGGAGGGGGTGAAAGAGTTCACTGAAATGTATATGGAGAGAGAGAGAGAGAGAGAAAGAGAGAGAGAGAGAGAAATGGAGCATCCAGAGGTAGACTGGAAAGGAAAAAAGCATGAGTCTCTTCTTTGCTTGAGGTTTGGAGTTTTTTAAATTGGTGATTGTGGTCTGGTGCACGTGTCCTCTTGGGCATACAGGAACTGTTCAGAACAAGGACAGGGTTCAGGTGTCCTTTATAAGTCACACATTCCCTGAAACCAGGTGTCTTGGCTTCAAGGTGTTTTGAGTCAGTGGTCTTGGTGAATGTTTATGACAACCCACCTGGTCATTCCGTAGATGTTATCTATTGTGCTGGAAGACTCCAAAGATATCATTATCTCCTTGTTTTTTATAAGGAGAACATAAGCTACACATACAAGTCATGTGTAGAGTGGGGTGGGGGTGCAGGTACTAGCAAGAATAAATGCCAGAAAAAGAGCAAAGGATAGATATGGCTTTTTTTCAATGGGAACCCTTCAGTTTCCCTGTCTCTTAATTGGAAGATGTAAGTCAGAAATGGGTTAGATTGGAGGACAATGAGATCTGATTTCACCATTTGAAAGAAGACATTCAATGAGGTGTATCAGCAAGAAGTTAAATATATGAACTGAGAAAGCATAACCGAAGTATAGGATGAAAATAAAATTTGGAAAAATGAACATTGAGGTGGCTGATGTTCTTTTTCTACCTTTTAAATTTGAATTAATGAGTTGTACAACATCAATTAAGTACACCAACTTATTTTGAAAAGAGTTTCTGTGTCAAGAAAGGGACAGTAAAATACTAGCTGCCTTGTAGTCAGAGCTAATGTGCATAACAGCAATACAACTGGATGACTTTGCTTTGTTTGGTTATCTTTACGTCGGGATGCTGCCTACTTACTATGCTTGGCGTGGTATTTGACAGGCAGAGTAACAGAGGCCAAAATAAAAGAACAGTCTGATTTCAGCAATTGTTTAGTTTCTGTACATAGGCACATATTATTTATATTTTTTTACAGAAGTGGGAAAGAAGTAAAGCCCACTAAAGCATCTATTTTGATTTGAATAGAAAAGAAATTTATTATAAAAACCATTTTAACTCTGCCTCAGTTTGCCTTTTTTAAAATGGAGATAATTATATTACCTGTTGCAATCACTGAGTTGTCACTATGAATAACCCACCAGATTATAATATATTTGGAATGCATTTTTCAAGATTTAAATGACACCGACTTCATCCAACTATGTGTTTTTTCTCTATGTGGTTCTAGTCTAACCCATTTTTCATAGTTGTTAAAAAGTGGCCATCGTTTTTTAGTATTTCTGATTTAGAAACTGATCTTTTCCTCAAGTAAGGACAGTGGGAAAAGTAGAAATCTAAAAAAGATTCTTTGAAAGGATTCAAATAGATTATGCTTAAAATAAAAAAATGATATATTAATAAAATGTCTCTGAAGAAGTAGCATAGGATAATTTAGAAACTACTAAAATATTATGATTGAAAAGAGAAGTATTCCTCATATTTATCATACCCCATGTAAATCTATTAAAGATTTAAAGTAAATAAGGACCCAACACAAAATTGCATTATCAAAAACCATGCACAAAGTATGGAAGAACATATTATCATAAAATTGCTCTTTCAGTGCTGGAAATAGCAGTCAGTGCTTCATTGGGACCCTGGTATTTTTTTCTTCTCAACTAGTTTTTTTCTCATTTTGCCTTGGTAAAATTCACTTTTTTTTTTCCTGTGGCTGTCTTACTATTATAGACTCAAAACACTTTGTAAATAAGAAAAAAAAAATTAAGTCAGTAATTTTATGGTTATTAAACATTCCAAAATGTTCTATCTGAAAAATGGAGTGTTCATCTACATTAATATTGTCAAGTTGTTGAAGACAATTTTGGTGTATTCTCTGCTCTAAGATGTTTATCTCACAGGATGCTTGGTTAGTGGCTGGATCTGACCAGCTGGTTGGTAATATTCTTCACTAAGAAGTAAAATAAACGGGTAACACTAAAAGTACTAATTTTAAGTATCCCGGTACATGCTCTCAATGAGTGTAGCAATATAGTTTATAAGCTCAATTTTGGGAACAGAAAGACTTATTAGTGTTGCATCTGCCGTTTAAGTAGCTGTGTGATGCTTGGCATGCTTCTTCTAACCTAAGCCTCTGCTGTTCATATGTGATTAACTGAGGTGAATTTGAATAATAGTTAGGGCAGAATAAATGATCATTAAATAGATACTTTTCAAAGGGAAGCTTTGTCATTAGCCACTACTTTTTTTTTTTTTACTATACAAACAGATGCTTTCATTAGCTGACTTGTATATTTTTAAATAGTTTTTTTGTTGCTGTCACACAGCTAGATAACACAAGCACAAAATCAGTCATAATTTTTGTCACCTATTTTATCTTTGGAGACACAATTAGTTAAGAAGCCTCTACTCATATTTATCTATTTGTTTAAAACAAATGACTTTTTACTTCAGTTTTCTCATTCTACCATAAACCTTGAAATAGCCTCACAATTGTATTGCATGTTACCTTTTTAGATTCATACAGTTTTATTTAGATCAAGAAAATCTTTTAGAATGGATTCACAATGTCTGTGCTATATCAATAAATATAGAATTGTGTAAGTCTTTTTTGGTAAGTGTAATCAAACAGAAAACACAAAATACAAATATGTCTATTATAGATTTCTTTATCATGTGCTTTAAGATAAAAAATAAAATATTAACTTTTCAATAGACTCTCTGTTGGTAATAGGCTGGGAGCTGAGGTTTTTGGTGACTATCATCTGGAAACATTTGGAAAAAATGGAAGCACTCACTAATTCCAGCTGAACTACTTGAATTAAGCATTTGCTTCTCACAAACTAGTCTTGGGAAAATTTTCTGTCTCTGGAAGCACCTCTGGTCTGTCATGTTCTCACTAATTTTATACGCTCTCCAATGGTAATAATGTGTTGTAGTAACCATATCTATGCATTCACAAATCTCTCCTTGTCATTTGGATAGGCCATAGGTTGAGAATCATTGATATGGACAATTGCTTAAGATTTTCATCTTTAACCATGTTGAATCTTCTAATACCAGAAACCTGTAACATTTCACATATACTAAGGCTTTCCTAGAGGTACAGTGGATACAGGAAACTTAATTTTAGAACGTTGTCTCAATCATAGGGGGAAATGCACATAGTGTGTCTTTTGAAACCTAACTGTCCTTCTCCCATTAACCAAATAGTTTTCAGTCAATTTATTTCCATTTATTCACTCACTCATTAATTTATTAAAAATGATTAAGCACCTTTCTGAAGACATGGATAGAACTGGAGGGATCACTCTAAGTGAAAGAAGTCAAGCAGAGAAAGACAATTGTCATGTGGTGTCACTCATATGTGGAACATAAGGAATAGTGCAGAGGACCACAAAGGGAGAGAGGGAAAACTGAATGGGAAGAAATCAAAGAGGGATACAAACCATGAGAGACTCTGGTCTCTGGGAAACAAACAGGGTTACAGAAGGGAGGAGGGTGGGGGGATGGGGTAACCATGTGGTGGGTATTAAGGAGGGCACATGCGGTGATGAGCACTGGGTATTATACACAACTAATGAATCGTTGAACACTACATCAAAAACTAATGATGTACTATATGTTGGCTAATTGAACATAATAAAAAATGATTAAGCACCTAGCAGGTACACATTTTTGTAAGAGCAATACTTTCTGTTAAGGAAGTAGTAGGTTAGTGATGAGAGTGCTGTAGGAATATATAGTTGTTATGTAGTATGGCAAATGTAATACCAAAAAGATATATGCTATGAAATTCTACACCTGGGACTGCTTACCCAGCCTAGAGGGAATATAGGAGTCTAAGGATTTTTTTCTGGTGATGAACAAGGCCTGGAAATTCAGAGGCTCTAGCTAGTTAACAAGGAAGTACACACCAGATAGAAGAGCTTGAACAAAACCACAGTGCTAAGAAGTCTCACTATGTGTACATACCTCTCACATTTACTAGACTTAACTTTGGAAAGGTTAATCAATCCCTGCTGAGTTAAATTTTTTCATATGTAAAATGGAGATAATCTAATAGGTTCTTGTGAGGATTAAGTGAGATAATTTGTGGAAATGGTTTAGCTTGGTGTCTAACGCATAATAAAAACCTAACGTTTTTTGAACTCTTCCATTGTGCCTACCACTCTAAGGGCTTTGTACATTTATCCATTGAGTCTCACTTCATAGTGTTTAAGCTTAACCACTGGATAAATGTTTTGGGATTGAATATAGAAGTTCTATATTTAAACAAAGTGGATGCTAACATTAATACAAATTTTAAAAGAAGACAAGGTACATGTAAATACTGTTAAGCTATCCAATAACTATGCCTGTACTGAACAATAATTAGAAATGAATTACAGACTATAGCCAAGATTTGAGAGCTCAAAAAGTTGAATACTATGAGTATTTAGCCATGATAATAATGTCGACTTTTTATTTTATTAAAAATATTCTGTCTGTAATACGTGATGTTAGTATTTCTACTGACAAAATGAAACAAGTTTTTAGGTAGAAGCGTTAGGGAATGCCATATTAAAAATCAAATTAACACTCCATAATAAAGCTAGGGAATATTTTCTTGCCTCAAAATAGTACTATCAAATAGAAAATTAGAATTGTATATAGTTTCTAACAATTTTGTGTTTCCTCCTATAGAATTTCATTATTGGTATTCTACATAGGATATACTGTAAATGATTTTCTTTTAATAAATCACCATAGAAACTTTTCTGGCATGGGAGGTAGGTCACTGGCTTGTAATTCCCAAGTGGTGCTTTATGTGCCTTTTAAAAATTAGTAAGAAGCAGTCTTTTCTAGTCATCTAAAATTCAACTACTCTCCCACAAGTGCTTATCTATAAAATACTAATTGCCGTGAGAGTTCATCTTCCAGTTCTTTAGCACTCTCAGGTGGATGGTTTTTCAACTGACCTACAACCATTAAGCTTGCTTAAGTAGTCCCCAACTATTTGGACTTGGTTTTAATTGCCATTGCTGTGCATTCACCAGTTTAAAAGAATTACCGTAAGTGAATAGAATGAAGAGTAGCAGGGATGACTGCCTTGAAGTGCAATCGAAGTGGAAATAACTATTGTATATATGAAGCTTTAATAACAAATGTCACCTAGAAGAAATAACAGGGTCATAATTGAATACAGTATGAATATGAGAAAGATATATATTTATTTTGTGTTTAACATGAAAATGACAAATAAAGATAGAGCTTACCACTGTGAATTAAAGCCCAAAAGTAGGACTATTATTGAAATAAAGGTCTTAGAAATTGGAAAGAATTCAAAGAGAAAGAACATAAAATAGTTCTGATTGGAAAATACTAACTTTAAAGGAGCCAAAAGGAATTTGGACTATTAAAGTTTTAGAGAAGTTTTATTCTATGATGAAGGATCTGTCTTTAAAGAACTCTTTTGCATTCCTCGTAGCCCAGGAGGAGAATGGGCTTTGGAGAAAGTGAACCTGGTTTAAAGCACCAGGTGTACACTTGATAGCTGTGTGATCCTGTGTACATTTCTGTCTCTCACCGTTTTCATGTGTAAAATGAAAAGAATATATATATATATATATATATATATATATATATATATAAAATAAAATAAAAATTTCATGAAGATTACATTAAATAATGCATGGCAAGCACCTTGTACATTGCCTAATATATGATGCTTTCCTTGATTGATAGCTAATGATAGTAAATAACAATAATTAATTAAAAATAATTCCTATAGAATGTTAATTAGCTACTTTCTTCTAAATAGCTTCAAACAAATAACTTAGGCATCTAGCAGTCTTCCTTTACTTTGATATGTTTCTCTATTAGCGGAGAAGTGGAAACAAAAATAAAAGACTTTGACACTGACTTATTTATTCTTCTCTGCCTAGAACCTGAGTGCCTAACCCTGATCAGGAAACTCATAAGTATTTGCGGTACTAAAAAATATATATATATACATATATATATATATATATATATATATATATATATGTATATATATAATTTGAATGATCTAAGACTAGATGAGTTTAGGGAAAAGACGGATATAAAGAATTTTGATTTATTAATTCTCTAGATGTTATGGGTTATTTTGAGTTATTCTACTAAATTCATCATTTGAGATTTTGTTTTGTTTAAATAAGAATAATTTTCTTTATACATTGCATGAAAGAATGCNGAGGGGACCACATATCTCCATTTGGCATAGTCTGAGTGTGTCCTTTATTTCACAAAATAAATAAGAGAAAGATTTCACAGTCTCTGTCTTTGAAAAGTATAATAATGGGAATGGACAATAGTGGTTGTATAGGAAGGTAAAGGATTGTGTGGACTTGGCACAGTCTACACTGGAAGCTTGCTTTCTCTCTCTCTCTTTCTTTCTCTGTGAACCCCACTGTATCTATAATTTGATAAGAGTGGAGATGACAGTGGTTTTCAGAAGTACCTGAATAAAAATTTCAAGTGTCACCTATTTCTATACCTTAATTATTTACTCTGTAAAATGCCATTGATGCCCAGCTGTTGTGAACATTTTAAAATAAAAAGTGCAAGTATCTTGGACATAGGAGGTGATCATTAAGTATCACTTAATTTTCCTTTAAATAAATGTTAGCAGATAGTAATAATATACTAGGTTGCTCAGGCAAACAGCAAAGCCTAAATAGTTAGGTGCAAGGTAAGAAAGTATACCACATAATGAGAGCCTTTTCTGATAAAATTAATTTTTATACTTAATTTTACCTTGAATGTATTATTCTAAACAAAAGAAAGAAATATTTCATCAATGAAGCCTAAAAAATGTAATAACTAGTTTATTTTCAATAGTTATTATCCTATGCAAGTTAATCAATACTTGTATATTATCAGACTTATGATAAAGGCAGTTCATTCATGTTCATATTTATTCGTTCAACAAATATTTACTGGGAGCCTATTGTTTAAAGCACTTAGGAAGTGTGAGTGAACAAAACAGATCTGCACTGAAGAACGTTACATTCAGGAGAACTAGAATTTATTTTGATACACTGGAACATAATTTAATTCCAGAACTAGTGTTAGTTGGCTTCACTTTTGAACCATGGAGTATCACAATTTTACTCTGTGAATGTTACGAAAGTGTTTATCACCTAACTTGATATAGGTAGCATTTGTAGAATTAATATGTAGAATTAAAATTGTATTGTCTTAACATTTTCTATTAATCAAGTCCCTATTATTTTTACTTCCTAAGATGATTTTCTATACATCAGAAAGGAGAATTCTTCTCCTAGTCTAAGAGCATAGAGGTTGGGAGACCTCATTAGCCCTGAAAGGTGATCTGTCACCCCATTTCAGTGGTGATTATATGAACCGTATCTTTTTTATTTTAGAATTTCTAATTAGTTTCCCCTTCCAGCCCCGCATCCCAATATATATTAAGTTTGTTAATTCAACATTAAAAATAAAAGAATGCATAATGGACCAGGAAAAGTCAATGCCACTTTTACTGTTCTATTCTTCCCTCTGGTTGCCCAAGGAAATTTGATTTGCCTATTTCATAAAGGTACTTTCCCACAACTGCCTTCAGCTATTACATTTTCAGTCAGCTTATTTCTACCCAGCAGAGCAATCTGGAAGAGACTCAAAGTTGGTTTCTCTATTGTCTGTATTAGAATGTTGTCAGTAACTTATTACAGGGTCTTATTGGATCGTCTTTGTCCTTCTGTATCACTTTCCCAGCAGAGTTCCAGGTAATAAAAATCTCTATGACTAAGACCTTGGGTTTGGATAGTTCAATTAGTTGTTCAGGAAGTCTATCAAAAATGTGTCTCTAGGTCTCTGAACTCCAGCATTTTCATTATTAGAGTGAAATGTTAGTGACAAATGAGGTATGATTGTCTAGACACCTCATCAGCCTGCTGGCTTGTTGCCTGAAGTAAAGGGGCAGTTCTAAAAATGTCAACGTTTTGATGGGGTTCTAAATATGTGACTCAAAATCAAAGCCCATGAAAAATGGGGCCGATCATACATTTTGGGGCAATAATAAACCTTTATAGTCCTCTGAAATTCCACAGAACCAAAGCCAAGTATTCATTTCAGGATGTTTTAGACATTAAGTTTTAAGATGAGTTTTCTTATTAGCTATGGGTGTAAATACAAGGATTATTTTAAGAAATGGCAACAGTTTAAGTATAATGATAGTAGGAAAGCTTAACTGTATTTTATTAAAATTTTCTATTTAAAGATGTGATTAACAAATTCTTATGTTTGTGATTTTAATATATTTCATGTCTGTGGACAGGCATTATCAAGTAAAGTTTGTGCTAATGTATGTGTGATTTATATACTTAAACTAGTGTTTTGCCGTGAGAATGATACCGCCCTGTGGGGCATTTTGGCAATCTATAGGGTAATTTTTGGTTATTACAATGTGGTTGGAGGGTGTGGTGAGCATTTAGTGGGCAGAGATCCTTGATACTTTGATAGTCTGTGAAATAAAAAAAAAATGTTCTGACTCCAGAAAATATTCCCATGTTTTAATGCCCACTCCTACAGCAGGAAACGTTTGATTACCTGAGGCCAGATTTTAATTCCATTTTACTTGTAAACTCAAAGTATGTTTTGTATAGTTTTAAATACAGACTGAATTTTCCATAATTATCACTGCTTTCTAAAGTTATAAAAACCAGTGCTTTATTTTGTTTGAAAGTTTACCAACAGCTGTTTTCCATTTTGTAAAATTACATTACTAATGGCAGTGCTAGTCGTGGTTTTTAGTTACCAATTTAACACATGGTCATCATTCTTTCTTTGTAGCCATTTCATTCAGGAGATTGTACTGTTTACAAACAGCAAAGAGTATGATTGCTTCATTAGAGAATATACAGAATTGAAAATTTGAATACTAGTTTTTAAATTATTTTTCTTAATTCTATATATATTTATTAGATTCTTAATTCATATATATATATATATCAGATAGGGAGTTATAATGACATTTTGCAATCAACTAAGTTACATTGTCTATAAATTGCATTTTTGGTAATAATAAAAAGGATAATAAAAACTATGTTGTAAAGTAGGATCTGAGTCCTCTAGACTTGAGAATAATTGATTTACATATATGGAAAATCTGGCTAGTTGACCATACAGCCAAACACAAATGCTGCAAGTATCTAAATTGTCAGCACATTTCTTTGGTGGAAATATGTGGATTTTAAAGAAAGTTCCTGACAAATTCAAACCTATAAATGGAGAACAAATTTTGAGATGAAGGCCTGAAAGTAAATACTGAAGTTAACACAATGGATTCTCTTTAAGCACTTCAACTACAAATATATTAAATGCCTCATTATGCATGACACCTTGCTAACTGCTGGGGAGACAAAGACAAATATGAAATAATTCATTCCTCCAGGATGTGTATATCCTAGTGGGAGAAACAAATATCTAAGGAATGTTAATTCAATGTAAATTTCTAATAGAGTTGTTATTTTATTTTGTTTTTTTAAGTTCTATAAAAGAATGAAAGGGAATTGAGCGGGAGCCTCCTGTAAGACATTTTTTAAAAGCTATGCAACGGCCCATTTTGTGGAAAACCTTAAATACTGAAATAAAATAATGTCATATGAACAGAGAGGATAAAAGTAAAATGTTATTTAAGACAAGCAAATATCAGCAATTCTTCTCCCAGCTATTTATATCTTTAAAGGAGCCTGACTTTGCTGTAGAAGAAAACATTCAATGGTCTCTAATGGGTAGAATGGTTTCTTTCTTTTTTTTCTTTTTCTTTTCTTTTCTTTCTTTTTTTTTTTCTTTCTTTCAAGATTTATTTATTTGAGAGAAAGAGAGAGGGGGGCAGAGGGAGAGGGAGAGAAATCCTCAAGCCTACTCCCCGCTGAACTCAGAGCAGGTGCAGGCCTTAGTCCCAGGACACTGAGATCATGCCCTGAGCTGAAATCAAGAGTTGGACACTTAACCGACTGAGCCACCTAGGGGCCCTGCTTTTCTTTTCTTTTCTTTTCTTTTCTTTTCTTTTCTTTTCTTTTCTTTTCTTTTCTTTTCTCTTTTCTTTTCTTTTCTTAATGTAACTGAGTCTAAAAAGTTTACTAATAGGGTTTTAGATTACACCTTGCAAGCAACCTTTAAGAAATTTACCAAGTAGCAAGTTCTGGTATAATACCAAGAAGAATAGCCACAATTACCTAAAAGGCCATTAATATATGCTTCTCTTTCCACTTAACATATCTGGATGAGATCAGATTTTTTTCATATACAGTTGACCCACGAACCACATGGGTTTAAATTCCATGGGCCCACTTATATATGGACTTTTTTTTTTTTTTATAAATACAGTACACTACTGTAATGTATTTTCCTTATTATTTTCTTAATAACATTTTCTTTTCTCTAACTTACTTTATGGTAAGAATGCAGCATATAATACATATAACATACAAAATATGGGTGAATTGACAGGTTATGTTATGGGTAAGGCTTCCAGTTAAGAGTAGGCTGTTAGAATGTCCACAATAGCTAAATCGTGGAAGGAGCCAAGATGCCCTTTAACAGATGACTGGATTAAGAAGTTGTGGTCCATATATACAATGGAATATTACTCAGCTATCAGAAAGAACGAGTTCTCAACACTTGCTACAACATGGATGGCACTGGAGGAGATAATGCTAAGTGAAATAAGTCAAGCAGAGAAAGACAACTATCATATGATTTCTCTCATCTATGGAACATAAGAACTAGGATGATCGGTAGGGGAAGAAAGGGATAAAGAAAGGGGGGTAATCAGAAGGGGGAATGAAACATGAGAGACTATGGACTATGAGAAACAAACTGAGGGCCTCAGAGGGGAGGGGGGTGGGGGAATGGGATAGGCTGGTGATGGGTAGTAAGGAGGGCACGTATTGCATGGTGCACTGGGTGTTATATGCAACTAATGAATCATCGAGCTTTACATTGGAAACCAGGGATGTACTGTATGGTGACTAACATAATATAATAAAAAATCATTAAAAAAAAAAAGAGTAGGCTGTTAGTAGTAAGTTTTGGGTGAGTCAAAAGTTATATTCAGATTTTTTTTTAGTAAGCTTATGGGCATGTTTTCTTTTATTTATAATTATTTTTATTATTTTTTGATTTTAGTATAATTAACATAGAGTGTTTTATTAGTTTCAGATATACAATATACTGATTCAGCACTTCTCTGAATTACTCAGTCCTCATTACAATAAATGTACTCTTAATTCTCTTCACCTATTTCACCCATCCCCCACCCATCTCCCCTCTTGTAACCACCAGTTTGTTCACTATATTTAAGAGTCTGGCTTTTCTGTTTGTCTCTTTTTCCTTTGTTCATTTGTTTTGTCTCTTAAATTCTGCATATGAGTGAAATCAGATGGTATTTGTTTTTCTCTGACTTACTTCACTTAACATTATGCTCTCTAGGTCCATTCATTGTTGCAAATGGTAAGATTTCATTCTTTTTATGGCTGAGTAATATCCCATTATATATAAATCACATCTTCTTCATTCATCTGTTGATGGACACTTGGGTAGCTTCCATGTGTTGGCTATTGTAAATAATGCTGCAATAAACATAGGGTACACATATCTTTTTGAATTAGTATTTTCATATTCTTTGGGTGAATACAGAGTAGTGGAGTTACTGGATCATATAGTAATTCTGTTTTTAATTTTTTGAGGAACCTCCATACTGTGTATATGGTAGCTGCACCAGTTTGCATTCTTACCAACAGTGCACAAGTGTTCCTTTTTTCCACATCCTTGCCAACACTTGTTGTTTCTTATGTCTTTCATTTTAGCCATACTGACAAGTATGGTTTTCATTTTCATTTCCCTGATGATGAGTGGTGTTGAACATCTTCTCATGTGTCTGTTGGCCATCTGTATTTCTTCTTCAGAGAAATGTCTGTTTGAGTCTTCTGCCCATTTTTGAATTGGATTATTTGTGTTTTAGGTATAAGTTCTTTATATATTTTACATAAGTTCTTTATATATTTTAGATACTAACTCCTTACGGCCATTATCATTTGCAAATATTTTCTCCCATTCAGTAGGTTACCTTTTAGTTTTGCTGATTGTTTCCTTTGCTGTTCAGAAGTTTTTATTTTGATGTAGTCCTAATAGTTTATTTTTGCTTTTGTTTCTCTTGCCTCAAGGAAAATATCTAGAAAAATGTTGCTTTGGCCAATGGAAGAGAAATTCGTGTCTGTGCACTTTTGTAGTATTTTTATGGTTTCAGGTCTCATGTTTAGGTCTTTAATCCATTTTGATTTTATTTTTGTGAATGGTGTAAGAAAATGGCACAGTATAATTCTTTTGCATGTGGCTGTCCACTTTTCCCAGCACATTTTCTTTTTTTTCATTGTGTATGCGTGCCTCCTTTGCCTAGATTAATTGAGCATATAATCGTGGATTTATTTCTGGGCTCTCTATTCTGTTCTATTGATCTATGTGTCTGTTTTTCTACCATTACCATGCTGTTTTGACTGCATAGATTTATCGTATATCTTGAAATCTGGGATTGCGATACCTCCAGCTTTGTTCTTCTTTTTCTATATTGCTTTGGCTATTCAGGGTCTCTTGTGGTCCCATACCAATTTTAGGATTGTTTATTTTAATTCTTTGAAAATTGCTATTGGTATTTTGATCAGGATTATATTAAATCAGTAGATTTCTTTGGGTAGAATGGACATTTAATATTTGTTCTTCTAAGCCATGAGCATGGAATACCTTTCCATTTCTTTGTGTTGCTCTCAATTTCTTCCATCAGTATTTTATAGTTTTCAGAGTACAGGTCCTTCACCTCCTTGATTAAGCTTATTCCTAGGTATTGTATTCTTTTTGGTGTAACAACTCCCTTCCTCCTCCTTCTCCTCCCCCTCCCCCTCCTCCTCCTTCTTCTTCTTCTTCTAGCTTCTTTAGGTGTAAGCTTCCTGATGGGTTTCTTGAAAGAATAAAGTGATGAACTCGGTGAGAAAAAGGAAAATCAAAATACCTCTACATAATAAAAAAATCATAATTTGAAATTTCAGGGAGATTGCTAGAGAGGAAAAATAAGGGAATGAGAACAAATGGGGGAAATAGGTAGATATGATGTTGTTTTGGTAATGGTGATAGAAGACAGCAAGAAGCAAAAGAGAAAATTTGAGAAATCATGGGATTGGAAAGAAAGGTACCCATGAAAATGTAATTCTCTGGGAATCCACAAATGTCCAGGAAAACACTGGACTTCTCACAGTTTGTTTAAAGAGCATAAAGTAATTTTATTTAATTTGTAAAAGAAAGAATAATTGCAAATGTGAAGAATTAAAATATCCAGCAAATCATCATAATG
Organism: Ursus maritimus; assembly: GCF_017311325.1. NCBI lineage: Eukaryota > Metazoa > Chordata > Mammalia > Carnivora > Ursidae > Ursus > Ursus maritimus. Next base: position 8,756,664 of record NW_024426996.1, on the reverse strand, counting down.
ATTAGGTTCCAGACTTGAAAACTGTATTTTTTAGGGGTGGCTGGCTGGCTCAGGTGATATAGCATACAACTCTTGGTCTTGGGGTCATGAGCTCAAGCCCTATGTTGGAGGTATAGTTACTTCAAAAAAAAATTAAAAAGTAAAGCAGTACTTCTTAAATATCTCTTAAAGAGTCAGTTTCCTCATTCAATCAATCAAGGACAGATGCTTTTTTAAAATAAAAATTCATTTGCCTCAATGTTCCAGTAATGCAGATAATTCCATTTTTGTGCTTATCTCCTGGTGGGCTGGTAGTGTCCTGTTTGTAGGCCAGTACTTCATAGGCTATACTTCATCTAGTGGTTCTCTGGAGTTGGGCAGCATGAGTGTGTATCTTAACTCCCACAAAGTATTATGAACTCACGAAAGACAATTTCTTTGTCTGTTCTCTCATATGCAGAATATTTTATCTAGCTCATATTTTTATAAGAAATGTGAAGGAGACTACCACAATATTAGTTCTCCATTTCTTCTTTAGTATAGAATCCTTGAATCTTGGTTGTATACCTGAACTAAAGTTTACATTTCTCAGACTTCTTGCAAGTAATTGTTGCCATATAACTTGGTACCTGTCAATGTCTCTTAAGAGGGAAACATTTTGTGCAACATGATTTGATGTCTGATGCTTCTTGGGTCATGAGATAGAATTATATGCTGAGGTTGGTGGATCACCAGAAGGGTGGGAACCTGAGTCTTGTATACCATAGACCATTGTAATAGCCCTCCATCAGACTTCTTCTATGATAGAAAGAAATAAAATTCTATCTTATTTATTTTGTATTTTCTCTCACATGCAGAATAGCCAAATCCCAACTGATAAATGAATAAATGAGAAAGGATGGGTAAAGCAGTGTTGGACACATAGAAGACACTCAATAAGCATTAATAATAAATATTAAATAATTATAGTGAAAAAATAATTTGTTCAATAAATGCTAAAAAATCATCTCCTGTGTGCTTTGTACTGTGATATGAAGATGATTCAGTTGGATTATGTGTAGGAATAATTATCATTATTTGTGATTTTTTAACATGTCTTTTATATTTGCATTTTCCCTGAAAATTCAAAATAATCAATATTGAGTGGTAATTCCACTATTACAGTTTAAGATTACAGATATTCCTCAATTTATGATAGGATTATGTCTCGATAAACCCATTGTAAATTGAAAATATGGTAAGTTGAAAATACATTTAATGCACCTAACACTGTACTCATAGTTTAGCCTCATCTATCTTAAATGTCTTCAGAACACTTACAGTAGCCTCCAGCTGGGCAAGATCATCTAACACAAAGCCTAGTTTGTAATGAAGTGTTGAATATTGTGTGTAATTTATTGAATATTGTGCTGAAAGTGAAGAGGAGAATGATTGTATGGATGCAGAAGTGTTGTGAGTGTGTTGGTTGTTTACTCTCCTGACTGCATGGCTAACCAGGTGCTGTGGCTTACTGCCACTGCCCAGCATCATAAGAGTATATTGTACTACATACTGCTAGCCCATGAAAATATCAAAATTTAAAATTCAAAGTATGCTTTTTACTGAATATGTATCACCTTCACCAACTGTAAAGTAGAAAAATCATTAAGTAGAATCATCGTAAGTCAGGGACCTTCTGCATTTACAGTTTGGTATAACATTTATCATTTGTGCTTTTTACTATTTATAAATACAATGTTATTTTAGGGTGATTGTATAGGTAAAGACATTCCATAATTAAAAATTTAAAATGAAGAATATGGGGTGCCTGGGTGGCTCAGTTGGTTAAACGTCTGCCTTGGTCTCAGGTCATGATCATGGGGTCCTGGGATCAAGCCCTGATTCATGCTCCCCGCTAGGCAGGGGACATGCTTCTCCCTCTCTCTCTGCCCCTGCCTCTCTCTTAATGCTCCCTGTCCTGCACTCTCTTTTCTCTCACTCTCCTTTCCTGAATAAATAAATAAAATCCTTAAAAAAATGAAAAGTAATATGAAGAACATATTCAGAACAAATTCCCTTTAAAGACATGCTAATGGAAATTCATTTTTTTTGCTAAATAAAGTAAGCCTACTAAGCATCTATCCAATTTAACTAGCATGGTTCAGCAAGGTCTTCTACTCAGAATCCTATAAAGCTGAAATCAAGGTATTGTCTGGCTGCATCCTGATCTGTAGGCATGACTGATAAATGAATAAATTTATTGGTAGGTAAAAAACTACTTCCAAGCTCCTTCAGTATGTTGGCAGAATCCTCTCCTGCAGTGGAAGGAAGAGGTCCCGGTTTCTTGCTTATGGTCAACCATATGTTCTCAGCTCTGGTGGGCCACTTTCAGGTTCTTGCCCAGTGACCTCCTCAATTTCAGCTGTGGATAAACTCATCAAATTCTTCTTATGCTTTAGATGTCTGAATTCTACTACCAACCAGAGGAAACTGCTTTTAAATTGTTCGTGTGATTAGCTTAGGTCAACGCCAATAATTTGTGTTAAATTAAATGATTAGTAATCTTGATCACATCTGACACTGTCTTTTGCTATATAAGGTAACATAGTCACAGGAATAGCAATAGGGGACAAGGAGGTCCTGGGGACATTTTAGAATTCAGCCTACAACATTAGTCTTGTTACTAATTGGTATATGTATTTTATATTTATAGATGGTTATTTTTAATACCATCTTTGAAAGTATTTCTTTCATTTAGTTATAGTCCACATTATTATTTCTTTTAAATATTATTAAGGTTATGTATCATTTAATGACCAATTTTTAAAGTTTTATTCTTCAAATAAATTATTAAACTGGCATGCTTTGTTGACATTATTTCAAAAAAATCGCATTTATACAACCTTAGCAGTGTTACATAGTAACATTGTTACAAAGTTACATAGTTACAAAGATAACATAGTAACTCACAATTTGATGTTTATTATCCTTTATATAAATAATCAGTTTCATATAATTTTAGCCAACTTCAGCACATAAGCATTTCACCACATCCTTATATGTATTATAAAATATTAAATCTTGAAATATATTTGAGACTCTTAGGAAGAAGGTTTGAGTATCATTTATTTACAAATAAATCTTTTAAATAATACTTCACTGTATTTATTGAGATGGCCATAGTGTTATATCATTCTCCTATTATTTACTATGTTCATATGTTAAATAAATGGGTTGAAATTATATAGTCATTATAACATGTGTTGTAAGTTTCTTAGGTTAATGTGTATAAATATTGTTTAAATTCACATGGATAACCATATATTATTTCATTTGAGTATTAAAAATTTTAAATATTTGAGATAATAGCTTTTGTGTAGGATTCTTCAGCGATAGCAGAATATTGAAAATTTAAGCCCAAAGTTGATGACATTATTGATGACATTTTGGATTTGCCTTTGACTTTACCTTTTCTGAAAAAATTTAGATAGGATTTTTACAATTCTGTGTTTTTTTCTTTATGTTATCCATATAGGAATAATAAGAGTCAAATATTCTAATATACAGGGGATGGCAGATATTTCAGTTTTTATCAAGACTTATGTCTTGAGTGGGCTGTAACCAAGAAAAATATATACATTTAGATCCATGGTAAAATTATTTTAAGGTAACCTACCAGAAATTGGTTCTTGGCTAAAACCACAATAAATCAAATTTGTAGCTATACTAAAATGGTTAACTTTTCTCAGCTTCTCTTAATCTAGGTAGTAGATATTGAGAAAGAAATGCATCTTTGTGGAAATTGGTACAAAATGAAATCTTTTAATAGTTTTCTACATGAGATGTTTTCTGTCATTAGACATCTTAGCTGAATCAAATGAATCCTTTATAAAATCTTCAACCATTTATTCCCTATTAAAGTGGCAAACACATGTAAATGGCATAGTCATTAGCATGGGTGAGTAGGTCATAACTCTGCATTTTCACATTAGTGGATTGAGTCACATTTGAATTCACTAAATGAATGCAACACATTTTCTTTCGCTAGTCAAAAATCCAATAATGGTTTTTAAGATTGTTCCATGAAAATTAGATCCTCAATTACTTTCTTCTGTCTTACCCTTTGACCTTCGACAAAGACTTTTATTCTTTTAGCCTTACTGAAAAGGAGAAGACAGAGGAACTTTCGAGTTTTGACAGAGGAAGTTTTGAGTGCCCATGATATTATTAGCAGGAATACTGTGCATTAACGCAAAGCTGCCTGGCTCTACGATGGCCATGTGCCCTGCCTTCAAAGGCTTTGAGATGTTGTAATTATGAAATAAGACATTGAATGCTTAATTTGAATTGCATACTGTAGAGGAAAATTGAATACTTTGATGATACAAGGCCCTCACTTAACTTCGCTCACTCTTTTTATTCACTGAATGATCATTTTCATGGTCATTTATTTCCACAATCTGTTATAAATGAAAGCTTGTTTGGCTACCTCTGTGCTTTGTTTGGTGTTTAAAATGGTATTGGGTACCTAGCTGGCTCAGTTGGAAGAGCATATGACTCTTGATCTCAAGGTAGTGAGTTTGAGCTCCATATTGAGTGTAGAGATTACATAAACAAACAAACAAAGCTTTAAAACAGTGTCCGCATCATCTTATGTTATCTGACATTACAGGATCATAGGGGGAGCTGCTTCAGTGGTTTGCTCTCATGAGTAAACCCATTACACATATTTGGTCAATTCATCCATAATTACCTCAGAGAAAACAATTTATGTTGTCTGTATTCATTCACTTAAAAATTTAAGATAGTCTGAGAGTCATGATATTTTCCATACAGGAAGGTGAGAATTTTGCATCTCATTGTATCCTATTATTACATGTCATTATTACTTTCCATTATGTTCTGTGATAGCAATATCAGCATAGCAGTCAATGTATCCAGAGCAAAGGTAAAAGTGAGGGGATAGAACAAATCATATATTTTTTTATTACTTTTGTGGTAGGTTGCCCCATGATTTGGCTCTTAAAACTCCTCACAAGATGGTTGGGCATCTGGCCCAGTGTATGGAACACAGTGGGCACTTAATAAGCAATTGTTGAATGCAAAACAATATGAATGGGGAGAGGGTAAAGGGAAGGAGAGGAGAGGTAGACTAGCCATCTATCTTCCTTCTTTAAGGACATTTGAAAATGGCCTAAAAATCCCTACAGGCTGTCTGTACTGAGACTCTTTTAAGGCAATGCATATGCAAAGCTGGAGGAAAGCCAGCCTCTGCCTGCACCCAAGGCCACTTGTATTTCAAAAGCAAGATGAAGACTTTAAGCCAGAAATCCTTGACAGTAAAGCAAAGAAATGTTAAACAATGATGATAGGAAATAAATTATCTATTGGTAGGTATATAGAACACAACAGAGGCTGACAGCTGCCTGTCAAAGTGAGAAAAGTGGTGTGTAATGACATATAAAGCATATTTAAAACAGTAACTCATTTAATTGAAAGCACCATATGGACCTTGATGATTCGTTACATGTTGTTCAATTAATGAATTTTAAAGTAAACAATGTGTCTATATGTAAAATAAATGAAGCACAATTTTTTGATAGCAATAAATACATTTTGGATCAAATGTGTTCCTTTACAGCCTTGGATATAACTGTATTAAAATTAATATATAATTGTCATTGAAGGAAAATATTATCGATCAATTGAACTATAAGAAAATAGCATTTTGTTAAATAATAGCTAATTAAAACAAATTAACCTATAAAATCACACAGTTCATTCATTCACATATTTCCATTGAACTGTTGCCTTGCTCCAGACATTACAGCTCTTTCAAGAAAATTAGGAGAGCCCAAATTATTTATGTGACAAGTGACAAGCAATTTACAAAACATGAAATATAATTAATGATCAAATTTTAACACCATATCACTAGATTAAAAGAAAATGTAACTTAATACAATACTCTTCCAAAGTTGTCACATAAAGAACTGATGATGATAAGTTCTTAGTTGAACATTCATAATAATGAAAAAATAAAAATAGAAAAGGTAAACGACTTCATGTTGTATTTCCAAAATGTAAATATTTTTGTGAATTATTTAAATAACTCTTAAATTAGTGATTACAGTAATAATGATATTTTACTATTATGTTTTTCTATAGAATGCCTAGCCCAGCACATGTCCTTTTTTTGAGGTTGGTTCCATACTATATTTATAAGCAAGGTCTTATCGTAGATAACAGAGAAGATCCTACAGATTGACCCAAGATATCTTTCAGTTTTTGAAACTTAAAGGAAAATAAAGCTTAGTGGGCACCCATATTATTGTAATTATTTTAGGAATTTGGCTTTTATGCAATCAGGTTAATACAGTGTGGATTAAATTGGAGTTTAAAATAATATTTTTAAATATACAAATTTAAAGTGCTTTTACTTTAAGAAAATTTTCAGTAAGTCATTTTGTGTATCTTGCACCAGCCACATTTTGAAATGTTGGTGATGAACAGCTAAAATTTGTGCATGTGTCAAACAGTGTTTGGTAATTGCATAAGTTGTTATAAGAGATGTTCATGATGTATCAGCGTTTGAACAAGAATAAAGAGGAACCAAAAAAAAAAAAACCCAAAAAAACTTAAAAGGTAGTTTTTTGAACCATTCACTTAAACATCTATCTTGTGCCCACAGCTCAGAAACTTGACAGAAATATGTCTTTCCACGAAACTTAAAAACCACCATTCCTATCTTTAATATCCAATCAGTTTGTACTTTGAGACATCCAATAGCTACTTCTGTATTTTATAAAGAGCAATTAACCTTTCGAAATTGCTGTTTCTTGTTGAATTAGTCTATTATAATAAAATTGTTCATGTAATGAAAAGTGGTCAGGATATGTCCACTTTCCATGGTGCTGCTAATGTGCAAAATATGGGAGGTGGTCCGTAGTACTAGTACTAGTTCCTTAACAATTACTGACCTGTATCCCAGGCTTTAAAATCAAGGTAGATAACTTCTCCTCTTATTACTTCACGTTTGTGAACTCAGTTAAATAAGTAGATTCAAGATAACTATTAAAGTTGCAATTATGCATATTCAATCTAATTTGTTTTCTGTATTAAATATCCATAGGGACTCTTTTTTTTTTTTTTTCCTACTGTGAATTAGATGTACTCTCCATTCCAAACCAGGCTCACTTCACTTCTGTAATATAGCAGACATTTTCAAATATATAAGAGGGTTCATCAGTTAAAATTAATTTGACAGTGTAATGGTGCATAGTGCTGTAAGTCATTCTTTTTGAAGTAGAATTACAAAACATGAAAATATAACACCATATAATGTTTTAAAAGGCCGTGCATTCTGTGTACAAGATAAGACAAGATAAGAAAAGATAGAATATTTTCGTGTTGCAAATTTCCTCTTTTACCGTTCCCTCCCCATTCCTCAGCCTCTCCTTCCCATTACCCGCCATAGTTAGATGCTCCACTTTTACAGCTCTGGAGATCCTGAATCTCTTGGGCTGACATACTGCTGCCCTGTCTCACTCACCTCACTCTCGGTGTAGGCCTGAATGACATTTTAGCACCCTATTTAAAAAAGTACCTATCAGACTCCACAATCAGAATCTATACTTCTTAAATGTAGAGAGCCTCTTGAGGGACAGCATTTTCGGCCTCTATTCCATGGACTCACCAAACATAAAATTGTATGTGACTATACGATTTCTGCACCAATATTAGCTTGGTTATAGCAGTATATTGTAATGGTCAAGAGCACAAATGTGAGAGCTACCTCTACCATAATTAACTGTATGACTCTGAACAAGTTACTTAACCTTCTGTGCCTCAGTTTTCTTACTTGTAAAATGGGGATAATAATAATACTGACATTAATACTTACTTGTAAAAGGGGATAATAATAATACTGACATTGTAAAGAGATTACATGAAAAAATAAACACAAAGTTCTTAGGGTAGTTAAAATCGTAGGTGCCATATAAATATTAGCTTTCATTAATAAATTCCTGAATCAGAATAAAAGTTTTAAATAGGTGATGGCATTTGAAGAACAAGGATTTAAATTCCACTTTGTTTTGCTGAGATTTCACATGAGTCTATATATATTTAGCTAGGTATACTCGACAACAGCCAGGGGTTAGACTGCAACTATTACCAGTGTTTATTAAAAATAAGAATTTAGACATCTTATTTTTTTAAGATTTTATTTACTTAGTTGTCAGAGAGAGAGCATAAGCGAGGGGAGCCGCAGGCAGAGGGAGGAGCAGGCTCCCTGCTGAGCAAGGATCCCAATGCAGGACTCCATCCTAGGACCCTGGGATCATAACCTGGGCGGAAGGCAGACCCTTAACCGACTGAGCCACCCAGGTATCCCAAGAATTTAGACATCTTAATAGGTTAGATAAACTGGATGGAAGAAAAAGAGTCCAAGTTCTTTATTACTTACTTCAATTATGATAATGGGACTGAGGAAAACAGTAGTGTAATTCTAAATTGTGGAAGAAGCAAGTTAGATTAAACTGTAAATATAAACTATCTGGGTATCTACTTGAAGGCTTATCCAGTTAAAAGCAGATCATCTGATAATTTTTGCCTTACTGGGAGCTTTACTTTTCAGAGTGTTGAATAAAGACTGCTATTTTACAGGATCTTATTCTATCAAGGAAACATCAGTTGGCAAAGTGGAAGTGACAGGAATCTTGGGAGAAGATGATGATATCACCTCAGGTGCCAAAAAGCCAAGGAAATGAATGCTTTGTAGAGTCTAATATCTTCCCCAGATTTAAGAAAATCTTCTGAACAAAGCAAGTTCATGACAAAGATAGGTGTGCTTAAATGCTAAAAGCCCTGAAAAATAAAATCTTTATTATAGCCTCACAGATTTCTTAATGAGAAAGAAAGCAAACAGACGAACTAAAGCAGCTGTATAGAGACGGGACATTCTGTTAGGCTTAGCTTTTATAGCAGTACATACATTAAGTGGGAGAAAACACAAAAGGAAGAATAAATTATAAGAAAGGTAAGAAAAACTCCAAAACATGGACAGAGGGCTAAATGAAAAATGTTGAGTATAACATAAATTGTGTTTTATATTATTCATATTCTATAGAAAAACAAGAAAAAGCTAGGTTTACTGTTTGATCACTGATGAGAGAAAAAACACTCAACTGGTATTTTACTACCATATTACCTATTTACAAATAGCTAAGAAATGAGGTTAATATAGAAAGAGTTGAAATTGAAATCTAAAATAAGAGAGAGGAAAATGTAGCATGAATTAAAAAATTTTTACTTTCCCAGAGATATTATTTTCTATGTAATATGAAAACATGTGCAAACATGGAAATTAAAGTAGTATTTTATAATGTTTCAGGATTATAGAAGCATAGAATTTCAGGATTTGAAAGAACCTTAGAGGTTGCTTTAACATTTGATGTTTGAATGGCCTACCCCTTTCTTCTAACAAATTACTAGAAACAAAAGAATATATTGATTTTCAGAAAAGGAAAGTGTTAGGTAAGTAAGCACCAAATCTTGATGTTAAACCTTGGCAAAAGGAAAAAAAAAAGTCAAATATATTAGTAAACAAGTGGTTTGTGAATGATAATAACAGAAAGAGGAAAGCCTTAGAAACCTTACAAGATCATGAGGAGAAAAGTCATTTCTAAGGTCACTCTGTACTTTTACAGTGTGGCTAAATATAGGTAGATTATGAAAAATACTATAATCATTATATGTCTTGATTTAAGTGAATTATTTAAATGTCATTATCTCTTTTGGACAAGACAGATATGTATCAAATGATGGCAGAGTTTATGAAGTTGTATCTGGTTGGAAAACTATCAGAGATTGTTTTTTACTCTATGGATGTCATCTGGAGGAATCTCTTCAGTGGCATGGCTAAGCTCACTATTATTATTATTTACTGCACTGCATCTTTTCAAGATGCTATAGAAGGCATGCTCATCCTAAAACAGACATTAGTATATATTGGCATTTATTGAATGATAGTGCTTTATTGTAAATAAATGGAGAAAAGAAGGATTATTTTAAAAATGCTGAGAATAACTAGTTAATTTTTACAAATAAATTTAATTTTATTTATATTTAGGAATAAAAATAATTGTATTAATTTATATGCGAATTAAAATATTATTAAAGTTTAAAAGAAAATAGAAAATATTATTTGTTTAACAAACCTGTTTCTCCAGCGCAGTGCTCTTTACTGAACTCCATGCCCAGAAACCCATCTGTGTTGGACATGCCCATTTAATTGTCTCACAGATAGCAAACTCAACAGATCAAAACTGAATTCATTAGCATGCCTCATATTCTCTTCCTCTTCTTAGAGTTACATGCTGGGGAATGGAAGCATTATACACCCACATTTTCAGACCAGAATCCAGGCAGTCATTGGACTTCCTATAATATATTCCCTAAATCATATTGGTCAATATGCCAGGGTAGGGATTTGACTAAAATTCCATTTTAGCAATATTACCTTGAAAATAAGTAAAAGAGGGGCGCCTGGGTAGCTCAGTCGGTTAAACGTCTGCCTTCGGCTCAGGTCATGATCTCAGGGTCCTGGGATCGAGTCCCTCATCAGGCTCCCTGCTCAGTGGGGAGTCTGTTTCTCCCTCTGCCTCTCCCCCCACTTGTTCTCTCTCTCTCTCTCTCAAAAATAAGTAATAAAATCTTAAATAAGTAAAAGAAGGAGTGAATTAATTTTCTAATTTTCTTCTTGAGAATTTAGCATAAATAATAACTGCATTTCAAGCATAATAACCCATTTTTCCTTTATTAAAAAAGTATTTATTAGCACCTATTGTAAGTAAATTAAGAAGACTCTAATTCTTTGTAATATAAGGTACATGTGGTACATGACATTAAAAAAAAAGGACAAACATGAGTGCTGTAGCCGTTCAGATAGATAGCTTTGGTTGGTGAAGAACTAACTTCATATTGAATAGATTAGAGTCTGAATTCTAGGTCTGATTCGAATCCACTTACATACTTTTAGATTACTTCTGACCAGAAAAATGGGGATGACAATATAAACAAGAGTAAATGAAATTACATATGTAGTTTTATCTGTATAATTCTTGGCATATAGTAGAGCTCAATAAATATGAGTAACTTCTCCTCTTTATTTTTCTTCCCTACAAAAGTTAAGATTGTTTCTAGGAAGAGGGATCAAATAATACTTGGAGTAAGCAGAATACTTCGTTTGTCCTGCAAATATGAATAGTATTAGAATAGAGGGAGACAAGGATGAAAATATTTTACAAAGAAAGATTTAAGTAAAGATATATAAGTGGGAAAGGGCAGTGCCTATTTAGGCAGTAAGTATTTAGATGGAACATGGTAGACATATATCTCAATAGAATGTATAATCCTAAAAAGAAGGAATCATGTCCATTTTAGTTTTCAGTTATATATTAAACACCTAATAATTCTTAGAGCATAGTAACTACATGAGAAAATGTTTGTTGAATGAAAGAATTAATAAAAGACTATAGGGAAAATGGAAATTATCCTGAAAAATCATGGCTCACTGAATGCCTTAAAATGTAGGAAATTGGTGCAATAACCCTTCTTTGATTAGATTCTTGGTTGGTATAATGATTGATGAATAGGTTAGGAAATCAGGAAAGGAGCTAAAGAATAAAGAATCTCATTCAATGATTGAGAACACATCTAAAACTCTTATTTGTAGATCAAAAAGGGTTAAATATCAGCAATTTCAAATGGTTCTACTTGTGTGTGTAATCAGCCCACATCTGATTTTTCAATATCCAAGGCAAATTAAATGTACAATCCCTTTCTCTTTTTGTCCGAGATGTAATCTGTTTTCAATTTAATATTACCAGCAACAGTAAATACCTTTTGAGTTAATGGTGTGTTCTATAGAATTTTTTGATACTAATTAACTGTCAAGTAGTATTTCAGTAAGTGCAACTTCATAGACTGACTGTCTATGAAAACCATTGTCCTACCGTATCTGTTCAGGGAAGCAATCTGATTTTTCAGAAATATATAGGTAGAATTTTCAATTACAGTATTTTTTTCATTGCTTAGACATGAAAATGCTGCTTTCTTAATTGGTATGAAATAAATTAATTTTTAAATTATATTATGCTGATATATGTATCTTAATGTATGGAATATAATAATTTAAACATTATTTGGAACTTATGATACTAAAAAAAGTATTTCTAATATATTTTGAAGCTAAGGTGAAAAAAAGATATGATGGATGCAGCTGAACAAAATTAATTTTTGTAATTACAAAGCAATTTATGAAAACAAGTAGAATGAGTCAGGGGGCTTTTCTTTTGTTGTTGCTAAAGCAGTTAATCCATATTGGTTAAGCTAAAAGAGACTCAGGTTGAAAATCAATTCTACCTACCATAAAATGAATTTGGCTCTAGTGTGGTAATTTTGTTACTCCATGGAGCAACTGGCTGGCTCAGTCAGTGGAGCATGGGACTGTTGATCACTGGGTCCCGAGTTTGAGCCCCATGTGTGGTGTAGAGGTTACTTAAGAAAAAAAAAAAATTTGGTTACTCCTGTCTGGGATCACTGAGTATTGATTCTAGACAGTCCGTCTATGAAGTTGCAAATTTGTTTGATTTCTCAGATTTCTTCAGTAAAAATGTTGATCATAATTCAGACCTAGATATCTTTGGACTCATTGAGGAAAAAGTGAAATAAATTAACATTGTCTTAATAAACAAAAATTTCTTTCATTTTTATAAGAAAATGTAGGCTCCCAATCTTTTAAGTAATAGTATTCTCAGTTATCTAGTTATTCAATAACATACCTAATTACCAAATTTTTTAGTTAAGTTTCTTTTTTTACTAAAGCTTAATTTATGTGTTTATTTATAGATACAGATATTTAGTTATCAGTACTTATCACACATTCACTAAATGCTAAGTCATAGACCATCCAAACAAAATAACAGTAATAAAAAAGTTTGTATAGCAATAACAGTATTTCAATTTACAAAATGGAGTTGTAATTTGTTTCTGAGTTTCTTTGCTAACTGAATAAATCTCAGTATGAATTGATGCTAAGTGATTTGCTGTTAAACAAATAAACAAACAAAACAAAAGCAAATACAAAAACCCTCCAGGAACAGAAAGCCTACTACTTTATGTGAGCTATAAGAAACATCTTAAGTCAACTGAATTTTGATCCCTAGATAATAAGCATAATACTGTTTCTTTCAAGTGCCTGCCAGAAAATTTTCCCTCCCAGCTTACTGATATTTGGTTTAGCTATCCTCTAGAATCTAACTTTTCAGTATTTCTGCACCCTTGGCCAGATTAACTTGTATATAAAAAGCTATTTCTCTAAGCCACTCCTCTTCAAAATAACCTAAAATAGTCCCTATCATCTATGACCTCTGATCCAAATTATTCATCTTGTTATTCAAGACCCTCCAACAGTTACTCTCATATTATCTATCTGATCAGTATCTCCTATGAATCTATTTGACTCAACAAACAATTTTAACAGTTGTTTTATCACTACTACGTATAGAGAATGATGCTGAAAAAAATGGGTATAAAATTTTCTATAAGATACTGTGTCTTCAAGAAACTCAATATTCAGTAAAAATGCACACAAGACACACACACCACAACTATATATTAAAAGTATGAATATGGTATGTATGTGTTGTTAATGTCACATTAGTGATACACTAGTGATATTGCGATATTTGTACATATCAGTTTATACAAATTTGTACAAATTGCTATGTGAACATGGACAGAAAAATAATATGAATTCCAACTGGGACTGGGGTGACTGTTGGAGGAAGGAAAAAAATCATTTGTAAAAGGAACTACTTTGTACTAGGCACAATTCTTACCTTTTTGCATTCATTCCAATATTTATTCTACAGAGCCATTTATGATTATGCATTAGTATCCCCATTTTACAAATAAAGCAATTTAGACTCAGTGATCCATCTAGAACTAGCTCCTTGTGACTCAAAGACCCTTTCCAATATACCACATATTCAAGGAGTTCAAATTGCTCTGGTTTGGTTGATGATTAGGAGACATAGACAGGGAAGTGGAATTAGATAAGACTGGAAAGACAACTTGGGACAGATCACACAAGTCTCTGGTAATGAGAGCCATGGAATATTGGTGGTTGAGAGTATGATGTGATTGAGCCTCTTTTAACTTTCCAGTCACCTACTTAACACATTTTCACCTGTATTACTCTTCTGTTGATGAATGACAAATTACCCCAAATTTAGAAGCTTGAAACAAGTATTTATTATATCACCAATTCTGGTGTCCAGGATCCAGAAGCAGCTTAGCAGGGTGGTTCTGGTTCAAAATTTATCATGAGGTTGCAGTCAAGTGGTTTCATCAGAAAGTTTGATAAGGGATTGCAGGAGTTACAGACCCACTTCTTTTTTTTTTTTTTTTTTAAGATTTTATTTATCTATTTGACAGAGAGAGAAACAGCCAGCGAGAGAGGGAACACAAGCAGGGGGAGTGGGAGAGGAAGAAGCAGGCTTCCAGTGGAGGAGCCTGATGTGGGGCTCGATTCCATAATGCCAGGATCACGCCCTGACCCAAAGGCAGACGCTTAATGACTGAGCCACCCAGGCACCCCTACAGACCCACTTCTAAGCTTACTCAAGTGATTGTTGAGAAGCCTCAGTCCCTTACAATGTGGACCTGTCCATGAGACTGCCTCAGAACCAGACAGTTGACTTCCCTCAGGGTGAGGAATGTAAGAGAAAGGGAGACCAAACAGAAGAACATATCATGACAAAATCCATAGTCCTAATTTTGGAAGTGACAGTCCATCTTTTATGTTGTATTTTATTTATTAGAAGTTAATCAGTAAGTCCAGCCCATATTCAAGTGGAGTGAAATACACAAAGATGTGAATACCAGGAGACAAGGATCATTGGGAGACCTCTTCAGGGCTACTTACTTATATTATTCACCTCCTACACTACCTAAATTCGGGTAGTCTATATTAAGGACTATCTTTCTCCATGATCCATCCTTTGACATACTTAACTATGCTGTTCTTGACTTAAAGAAATTTAAGAAAATGCTTCACCAGGCACTTAGCCACATAATTTCTGTTTCTTTGGTAAGATACAAACCATGTACTATACCTATATCCTCAGAACACTTAGAAAATTGCTGAATGTAATATATGCCCAATATAACTATATTGACCAGAGAAAATCTATTAAAGGCATTTCTTCTTGGAGCATTATCTGTTAAAGTTCACCTTTACTTTTACCATTGATTCTCTGATTTTGATTGATATTTGTTTGAGTACTAATTGGGTGGCTTAGATAGCATTTCCCAAAGTCACTTCTGCAGGATAAGAGATACATTTCCTTTTGTTTAGTTTTGGCATTTACTGCAGTATTTCTTTGACGGCTTAATGGGGGGAAAAGTATCGGATTTCAAAAGTTCAGAATTTTCAGAAATTTGATGTGAATGTTAACATTTTTCAAACTTATTTGGCCACAAGACCCCTTTTGGAAAATGCCAATAGACTTTATCTACTATAGAAAGAAAAATAAGCTAGTTTCCTGCTAATCAGTGTAAGGTCAAAACAGTAAATCACTATTCATTCGTTCTTGAAATGTGATCTGAGAATTTTCATTTGCCAGAGACTGCTTAATATTATAACATATAAAGCAAAAAAACCACAAAAAACAAAAAACAAAATGAATAAGACTCTTGTTTTGATACCCTTTGACTCCTCTGTTATTTTGGATTTCTAATATACTGAAATATACTGAAACCTCAAAACAACAATAACAATAGAACAAAACTCTTATTCTTTAGAACTTATTGTAATATTAAAGCATGGAAATAATAATATGGGTAATCATTTATGCCACATTAAGATGAGTATAAAAAGATATTTATTAGGTCTACTAATAGTTTCTTAAGTATCCTTGGGTTTAGTAAAGGATTTTTAAAAAGAATTAAATCAGAAAAAAAGATTTTGAGAAATACATCTTTGGAAAAAAAATATTTCATAGAACTCCAATTTTTATTTCCTATTAAAGATTTAACTTTTTTTTCTGTCTTTCAATAGCACGTAGGATAATATACTCCTCAAAAATGTTTGCATTCTATAACACTCCATTTCATCTATTGATTATAAGCATAAACTACTACACAGAAGAAGTAGGAAGCAAAATTGCCAGAGTAATTGTGATCTCAGCTATTTTTAAAGGGAGCTTATTTTTTTCTCTCCACAGGAAAAGTTATATTGGCACCCTCCCACTGAACGGTAATATAAAGTTGCATTGATTTTTTTACCCCACTAGAATGGCACTTTATTGGATTCATCTTTGACTTAGATTAAGCAGACAAAAATTAATAGAATTTAATGGAGTTAAATTTACCTTCATTTTGTTGCTACTTTCTTTATGAATTTACATTATGTTCTTATACTTTTCTTTATATATAAATCATTTGCTTTTAAACAGATTTGAAGACATTTTTACTTAGTTCATGCTGAGTGAGTTAAGGTGTTTCTTTAGAAAAGGTGCCAAGCTATTTCAGTGATTGGTGTAAAACAAGTCTAAAGTAATAATAACACAGGGTCTTTTAGCAGAACAGAAGAAAATGTTCCCCAGTTCATTAATGATGTTTCTATAATCTTGCGGTGCCAATAGAGATGAGCCTTGGTTTTGGTTGGTGCAAGTGAATAAACAATCAGTTAAATCAGAGTACAAAGCTGTTATTTCAGATCCTTGCAGCAGATAGTAAATTATTCAGAACATAGCTCACCTATCTATCAAAAATTGCACTAGGTAAAAAAGGTGGGTTTGAATCCTAATATATTATTGCAAAAATAGAAAGAATGATGGCATTTTAATCATTGAATTCAGTAAAAATTGGAGAAGATGGGGCATGCAAGTAAATAAAATACTAATTCCAATTTTAGGGATTGTAATTTATGTACTACTTAAAATTTTAGATGATGCATAATTGGATAGCCTAGCTTTTGTTCTGAGAATAAATTCCAATAAAAGGAAGTATCTATTGTTGTTTTTTACATTTAATACAAGTTGGAGTGAAAAGCTTTTGAATTTAAATACTAAAACAAAACACTTAGCTCATTTTAGAGAAGAAATGCTCTCATAGGTTTTTTGTTTTATTTTATTTGTTTTTTTGGTTTTTTTAAGCAACTTTGGGGAAAACTACTTAGGCTTTTTTTTTTTTTTGGTAAATAATATTTGTGTTTATAATTAGCAAGATCTTTCTAGCTACTGTGTATCATGCAACCTAGGAAAAATCCATACTATACTGTATTCAAAAAAAGCATAGAAGTCTGATGAAAAAAATATGAAGGATACATATTCAGTATTTTAGTGTATCTTTTCTATGTGATGTATACATACACATCTTCAAATTTCAATTTGTTATAGTGCTTTTTGGCATTAATCTGAGTAGTAATCTATGTAATTTTCTTTTACTAATCTTGAATAATTAAAGAGAATAACTTTAGGAAAGCTGATTTTTCTTATGCACATTTGTTCTCTTGAAAAAACATATAAATAAATAGGAGACTCTAGACAAATGCTTTTATTCCCAATGGAGCAATTACTTTGGGGGCAAGTTTTATATAGACATTAATAGCTATATTTCAACTTGATTATTTGGTAACCACAATTTCATAAATTGAAAGGAGTGTTTGGAAGCACAGAAATAAAGTAATAATAGAAATACATTTGTTATTTGTAAATTTTAATGCACTGTCTTGGAAATTCTTACAATATATTATCTTGTCCCTTTGAATAGAGGAGGGAAAAATTAGTAAAAATAGAGAAAGTGAGAAAAGTTGAGAGGGCTTCTTTGAAAGGATTTCATGGAATACAATTTACAATGAGATACATGAAATCAGCAATTTTTAGTATATTGTAGTCAGCACCTCATCCTCTTTGCTTTAAATTTGCAAATAATTTTAAATCAGGAGCAAATTTTGAAAATAGCAATTGTGAGTGTAAATGTTTTACTGTTCTGTCACTTTGTATTTACATATATGCTTAATTTCAAAGAATAAGTTTAAATGCATATTAAACAGACTTTAAATTGTATGACTAATGATGCAAACACGTGGAATATAGTTGCTCATTATTTTCTCTACCAATGTATTATTGAATGTGTACTATCTGTGGATATAATAATGCTAGAGTTATAATGATACATATGACAAGTCTCTGCCTTCAAAAAAGTCCTAAGTAAATAAGCAATTTTCATGAAAACAAATAGTTTCATAGCAGAGTGATAAATGTGACACTAGAGTCCGTGACTACTATTGTCTTAGCCTAAAGATCTTAGACTGCATTTTATTGTTAGTGGTACATGAATGCCATTCTCCATGTATTTATTCTAGCCATTATTATAGACTTCCACATGACTGCTTAATTTTTAGCCTTTAAACCAAGATTTTTAATGGTTCTTGAGATTCCATCCCCTTTAAGAATTATTATGACCATAGTGATACTCCTTTATGTGCAGCTTTTACATAAGTATTTGCATTCTTGTCTCCGCACAAAACCATAAGCTGTTTATAGATAAGAACTGTATCTTTTTGATGTTGTTTTGTGTGCTTGTGTGTTTGTTGCACACCTGTCCCACTTCCAGATTTATAGCTGGAAGTACAGTGACTGGCATACATCAAAGGCTGGTTTACAACAAAATCTGAGAGAAGTTGTGACCTATTCTACCTATGGGATTGGTTTTAAACAGACAGATACTCACAAAGAAAGTCAGGATATCCACTCATTTACTTTTCTCTCTGTCTCAGTCTCTCTCTCTTCTGTATGTGTGTATGTGTATTTCTGTCTGAAGGTGAAGTGTCTGATATGTATAAGGGGGCAAGAAAGAAAAAACGTTGCTTTAGCACCTTGTAGCACATTCATTCAAGGCCATTTATGGTTTCCAATTTCACTCAAATGGAAATCCTATAAACTACTGTCTATAGTTTCCTGGAAGTCTATTACTAAGATTGTATTTTTCTTGTAAATCTTTAAGACTGTTATAAACTATAGTGGAGTTTCATGTCCTGCATAACTGCAATCTTTATTAGTTGACCATTTGTTTTTCTCCTGCCTTTGTTATTAGGAGTTACTAGTATCTGAGGAATGTTATATGCCTTTTACCCTCTCATCATCATGAACCATCTTTCAGATGGGTTCCAATGTCTGCTGGTTAGCTCCCTTCTTATACTTTTTCCCAGCCAATTATCAGTGAAGCTATGTCAGTTTGTATCTTGAAATCACTTGAAAACAGAACAACCGTATTTATAAATTTAAAAGTCAGAAAGAAATACTTTGTAACTCCAAAGTCCTAGCATTGGACTAGCTGCAAATGAAGGAAGTTTCATGTGTTAAACAGAATAATATATCCATTCCCTAATCTCTGGAACCTGCATAATTATTACTTTACACAGCAAAAGTGACTTTGTAGATGTCACTAAGTTAAGGATATTAAAATTGGGAAGTTATCCCAGATTATCTGAATTTAACCACAGTGTACTTATAATTTAGAAAGGGGGTCAAAAGAGAATCAGAGGAGAGGACAATGGATGCATAAGTTGGAGTGTTCGTGTTGAAGATGGAAGGGACTGTGAGCTGAGGAATGTGAGAAGTCTCTAGAAGTTGGAAAAGGCGAGGAATGAATTCTGTCCTAGAACCTCCAGAAGAAACACAGCCCTGTAGATACCTTGATTTTTAATCCCAGTAGACTATTTCGGACTTCTGAACTATGGAACTATAACATAAATGTTCTCTCAGGGCATTAAATTTGTGGATTTTTTTTTTTAACAGTACAGCAGCAGTAGGAAACTACATTTCTTTTTTTTTTTTTTTAAAGATTTTATTTATTTATTTGACAGAGAGAGACAGCCAGCGAGAGAGAGGGAACACAGGCAGGGGGAGTGGGAGAGGAACAAGCAGTCTCCTAGCGCAGAAGCCTGATGTGGGGCTCGATCCCAGAACGCCGGAATCATGCCCTAAGCCGAAGGCAGACGCTTAACGACTGCACCACCCAGGTGCCCCAAGAAACTACTATATTTCTAAAAAAAGAAAAAGAGTACAAGTGTTGAATTGTGTCCCAGCAACTGGCAAATGGATATGCTCATGATTTCTCACCCATTTCTTCTTTTAACACATTGAATATCATTACCAGGTTTGATAATATGTCTCACTAGCAACAGACAGGTACTTAGACTGTATCCATTTAATAGTACTGCGCCCAAATATTTACTTTTCTCTCCATACTAGACAAAAATTGCTGGGGAAGGTAATTATGCATAATTCATTATTATCCTAAACCTCGACCTGGCTTATAAACCGTAATACACTTTTTCCTAACAAGGCCAATGGATCACCTCTTGCAAAGAATGATCAGGGAGAATTTCTAAAGACCATTTGCCTTGGCAAAGCAAGAGATAGGGATGGGAGAAGCACACAACATTCCAGGCAGACAATTCATATTTCCAGGTGAGAAACTCCTAGTTTTATTTAAAATATTTCTGTAGTGTTTTCATCTGATTAAACAAAAAATAGGAATTTTAATGTGTAGGAAGCAACAATTTATGACTCTAGCTCTTAAATCATGATAAATGCAGATTTTGTATGAATATTAATATGTGCAATTTTACTATAGAATCATAAAGTGAAAAAAGACTAAATTTTGTGATACAAATCCTCATTTTAGAAGGACCTCATTATTTAAATAATTCAGCTTCTTAAGTATGGTCTATTTTTTAAGTATGATTAAGTATGTAGAAGTGAGTAGATAGTAATTTTTCTAGGTAGACTTCAGTGCAGTCACAAAAGAAAGGAATCTTATGTATATGTGATTTTGTCAGGGATAAGGGTCTGCCCATTAAAAATACTTTGAAAAAATTAAGGTGGTTCTTAATCTCAGGTATTAAAATGTAACCAATTAAGTACTGAGAATACCCATTTATAGAGTAAGCCATAAGTGATAACTGATGTAAGCATAACTTCATTACTATATAGTAAGTTTACATTCAGTCTTCTTTCACTTCACATACGCACACTCAGTTATGGCTGAGCCATGTTTAACAGGAATAGTATGGTTATATCTCCACTGTTCTATATTTAATTTCAGTCAGTGTAATATTGCAGGTATCTATTAGGTCTTTAGCAAAATAGAGTATTCTCAGTATTTTTGTTTATGTAAAATTCAGGCAAGTTTTTGTCTTCATTTAGTGCATTTCAGTAGTTTTTTAAAAGATTTTATTTATTTATTTGAGAGAGAGAGAGGGAGAGAACATGAGTACAAGCAGGGGGAGGGGAAGAGGGAGAAGCGGACTCCCTGCTGAGCATGCCCCCCCCTCCCCGCCGCACCCCAGGGCTTGATCCCAGAACCCTGGGACTATGAGCTGAGTCCAAGGCAGATGCTTAACCTACTGAGCCACTCAGGCGCCCCTATTTCAAGCATTTTTGTTCTCTTGTTTCTAAATTGATATTCAAGAAGCCTGTACAGTGCTGGGGCATAGGAATTTTTCTGTTTTTAGTGTATGAGCTCCAAAATACCAGCTGCAGTTGTCAGTTTCCTTCTCTAATCTCTGTTTTTTTCTTGTCTCAACTTTACTATGAAGATGTGAATTAAGGGAATATTTTAGGTAACCTCCAGGTTAATACTCTTGAAAATGATTTTCGGAAGTCACAAGAATGCAGGCTATTTCTTATATAGTTCTGGCTGTAGCAGTCTTTTCATTTGCTTTAATATTTCATCCACTATGTATTGGCTAGGTAAGGAATGTGAAAGTATATTTCCTGTTTTTCAGTTATTTTAATTTTGGGGAAAAAAGCTAGATGAAATTCGAATAATTGTTAATATTTTTAAACTTTAGTTCCAGTTGGTAAGTTAAATAGAAATATTTTGCTTATGTGAAATTTAAGAAACAAAACAGAGGAACATAGGGGAAGGGAAGGGAAAATAAAATAATATGAAAATAGAGATGGAGACAAACCCTAAGAGTCGCTGAACTCCAGGAAACAAACTGAGAGTTGCTGGAGGGAAGGTGGGTGAGGGAAGGGGTAATTGGGTGATGGGGATTAAGGAGGGCACTTGATGTAATGAGCACTGGGTGTTATATGCAACTGATGAATCACTAAATTCTACCTCTGAAACTAATAATACAGTGTATGTTAACTAAATTGAATTTAAATGAATAACTTATTAAATTTAAAAAAAGAAAAATAAAAAAAATCAGAGCTTACTGATGTAGCCCTCTGAAATTCTTAAGTAATTCAAAATCATACACTATCAACCAATAGCTGATATTTGGAAAAAGAAAGTGAACACAGAGATTTAAAGGCCTAGATGGCAGAGCCCACTAGATACTCCTATCTAGTTATCTTTCTCCAGGTTATTTATATTTGGTGTCATTTAATATCTCTTTTATGCTACATTTCCAAGGAGTTTTCTATCCCAGTGATCTTCTCAAGATACCCTACAACGTGATAGTTTCTTCTTATTTTTTCTATATGGTCCATATCATTTAACTTAATTAAATAATTTAAATTATTCTAAGGTTTATAAAATTATGCTGGACTTTTAAAACTTTTTATCTTTAGCCTTTGGCAGACTAAAATTCTACACAATTAATTTGGATTAATCACTGCTGCCATGATGTCCTTAAATACATTTAAACATATATATGAAAGGTTTGTTTTTTTCTTTTTTCCCTTTTCTTTTTCTTTTTCTTTTTTTTAAATCAGTGCTGTTACTTAGTCTTGAATCTAGTTTGGAAATTGTGCAGATCTCATGCTTTTAATCTTTTTTTTTTTTTTTTTTACTAATCTTTGTGAACTTTTATCATTTATTAATAGCTGTATTGAGAAGTGAATACAAAAAATAAACAGATATTGATTTCTAAAACTGAACCTTCTTGTGACTTCAGTAAAGGGTTTTGGCAGGAGAACAATTATATGAGATTCTTAGAAAACTACATGAATTTCAATTTACAGGGTTTTTTTTGCCTGTTACCTCACTCTAGGGAAAGGAAAGGAATGAAGAATTTAGTGATAGGCATAGTAACTTTTAACAAATGGAAAAAAGATAATCAGATGAGGGAAAACCAGTTGTAGAAGAAAAATGGCAAAATTGTTTTCTGACTTTTTTCTCCCATGTAACATGTTGCATCACATAGTCTTCGTTGGTACTATATTATCAATATTCTAAAGTTAATAAGTATGCTGAAAATGATGCTTTCAATGTAAGAGTGACCAGTCCAATTGAAGCGGGAGATCTAGGTTCTTGTCTCATGGAGTCAAAGAATGAATCTCTTGGACAAAGGAGAGTAAGTAAAGCGATAGAAGTGAGGATACAGAGAAAGCTCTCTGGAGTGAGAGGGGTCCTGACAGGCTTGTCACTGAGGGCTTTTAGGGTTGGTATTTTATAGAAAGTTAACCAGGGAACTTAAATCTTTTTGATTTCTCTACTTGACACCATGTTTGTGTAAGCAGGACTAGTGGTAATATCTTTAATGTCTTACTTCTTTTTAGGGTCTCTTTATCTCCTGTTGTCCACAGGAGACTGTCATAAATAAGACTACCCCCTCAGACATCTAGGGTAGGGTGGTCTGAAGTGTTCCCTTATCTCTGGTTTCCTTACACCTCCACATTTTTTGGGATTTCTGTGACTCTGATCATGGAGCCCCCGATCTCTCTTTCTCTACTAGTCCTGCCTGTCCCTTTCTCACAATTAAGTGTGACATTTACCTTCCAGCTTTTTAGGATCTTGGAAGGGAATCCACAATCTTCATGAAAGAAGGATGTTACCACCCTAATATTCTTGTAAGAGTTGAAGAAAACTTTAGTATAGAATAAAATATCAAGTTAATCCTATTTCAACTCAATTTCCATAGCACTTGCATAAAGACTGTTCTTCTTTTCAGATTTTTTTCCTCTGCTTTGGATCATGTTTTAGTTAGTGTCCATTTGAAGGCAAAGAACAGATACTGAAACCAGCTCACAGTAACCAGTAAAAAGAGGTTTATTGTAAGGACAGTGGTCGATTTTGTGTAATGCATTGAAAGGAAATTTAACTGTGTGGCACAGGGACTGGAGATGAGAAATAATAATTTGTCAGTGAGACAGATACGCCCTTCTGCATTTTTCATTATGGATCAACATAGATGCTGTGCTAATTTCTGCTTCTTTATGCATGTCAGTGTGACCCTCTTCAGTCTTTTCAAGTACTTGAAGCTCTTCTAGCTGGTCACCATTTCCAAATGATTTGACTTTCTCATGATCTTGGCATTTCTTAATTGTGGCACTAATTAACATTTCAATTCCAGGGCTTTTATCACTGACTGAAACATCTGAAACTTTAGGTCAAAGCATTAGAACAAAGGAAGAGTATTCTTCTCACATAATTAACTCAAGTCATCACCTACAGAACCAAATTCATCTTCCTTCCCTCCAGTGTAAACTATACTTTTTTCTTGTGTTTCCCATATCAGATTGATGTTTCCTTAATTACTGTCAGATTTATCTGAATAACATTGAGTAACACAGGTTTATGGGGTAGCACTGCCCTTCACTACTCCTGTTTTTACCAAATAATTTTGATTTTCTGTTTATAATTCTTCTCATATGTGATCTACATATTTACAGTCTTGTACAGGTATTAAGAATGGAAATTCTGAGGCAGGGTGCCTGAGTTCAAATTCAAACTCCATCTCTGATAGTGTACATGAGACAAGTTCCATAACCTCTGTGTGTCTCAGTTCCTTTCACTGTAAAATGGGACAAATGATTATTCTTAGCTCATAGGGTGTTATGAGATCAAATGAATTAAATGTAAGGCACATAAAACATGCTTACATTTTAAGCACCATATAGGACTTAGATAGTAATAGTAATTTCCATTCTAACTGCAGTTGCTATACATTGAAGCCTTCTAGACTATGTAATAACTTCCTTACAGGCCTCCTTGTTAGACCCATCTTCCTAAATCATGAGTTGGGTCAAAATTTCTATAGTAAAATATATTTGTGACTTTTCCTTGCCATCCAAATTAAAGTTCCTATTTAGCAGTTCTCAATCTACCCTGCTTTAGTTTCCCAGGTTTATAACATTACTACATCCTTCTGCAATTGCTTTGCTTTAGTGACATGAGCTTTTACGTACTTTCATGTCTGCAAGACTTTGCTTAGTCTATTCACCTCCCCTAACTCCAGCCTTACATATACTTCAACGCTTGTCTTGTTCATTCAGACTCTTACATAAAATAATGAATTTATCTCTGACATAACATTAAGAAAAATGTCCAAAATAAATTTGGCTTAAAAATATCTCTCAGGGTTGACTGTAATCTTCCTCAGGGAATAGGCACTATCTTCACACTCATCCTCTGCCATGCTTCAGAGCACCAGTGTCTCCTGGCAGGGAGCTTTACATACATCTGATGCACTAGCTTTTATGTCTGGTTCCCCAGGTTTTGTGGTTGCCACCCAGGGGACACCTCTTAATCACCTGGTTCTGGTGGCTGGTGGAGTCCCGAGTCCCAGGGGATTATGACAATCAGAGAGATGGTTGTTGCAAGCTACCATTCTAGGGCACTTCATACACAGTGGATTGAGGAACACCCTCTAGTCTTTTTCTGAAGTAGGCCCCTTTGATTTTCCTGAAGCTTCATCCTGAGTAGCCCACTTCAAGTTTGGCCACACATTTAATGGGCTACAGAGCTGCTTTCAAGAGATGTAGGCTGTGTGTGCTTTCTTGGTGCTCTCCTTCTGCCTTGCTCAAATTTGTCATTGTCACCCTTAGAAAAGCTTATACACTCATCTGGAGCCCCTTTTTAGCAACTGCCACTCAGAGGACATCTCAGATTGGTAGGTGTGGTAAACAGCAGGTGTCATGCTCGTGGTCCCAAAGGACTGTGTATATTTGCCTAATTTAAAAAGCTGATGCTTGAGGTTCTGGCTTCCAGTCAGCCTGAATCTAGGTGCTGAGATCTTCCCCTTAGGAACACTGACAGGTCTTGGAATATCCTCAACTATTGGTAACTATTAACCACGTAATAGGTTACTAGGACAAGTACAAAGGTTTGAGAGACAGCAAGGAGTTGAGGCAGGGTTAAACAACAACATTCATCTTTCACGCAAGGCCAACACTTTAAGACTGAGAAAGGTGGTTGTTTCATGTATTGTATAGAAACCAACACAGACAGTCCAGAAAGTTTAGGAAAAATGAATATATTTCAAATGAAAGAATAACACAAAACCTTAGGGGGAAAAAGATACAAAAACTTAATAAAATGGAGATAAGTAGATAAGTAATGTACCTGAGAAAAAATTCAAAGTACTAAATAAAAAGTTCATGCAGATGCTCACTGAACTGGGGAGAAGAGGAACACAGTGAAACTTCCACAAAGAGATGGGGAAAAAAAAAAAAAAAGAAAAGAAAAAAAAATAGAGTCTCAGAGTTGAAGAATACAATAACTGAACTGAAAAATATGCAAGACATATTCAACAACAAACTAGACAAAACAGAAGAAAGGATTAGTCAACTTGAAGACAGGACAGTGGAAGTCACCTAATCAGAGCAGCCAAAAGAAAACAAAAAGGAAGATCCCTTAAGGGAGTTATGGGCACCTCAAACGGATTAATATTTGCACCACATGGTTCCCAGAAGGAAAAGAGAGAGATAAAAGGGTACGAAATGTATTTGAAGAAATAATGGCTATAAAACGTTCTTAACCTGGGAAAGAAAACAGATGTCTAGATCCAGGCAGCCCAGAGCATTTCCTTTTCCCAGAAAATGAACCTATAGAGACCTACACCAAGACTCATAAGTAAAAGGTCAAAAGTTAAAGATAAGGAGAGAATATTAAAAGCAGCAAGAGAGGGGCGCCTGGGTGGCACAGCGGTTAAGCATCTGCCTTTGGCTCAGGGTGTGATCCTGGCGTTATGGGATCGAGCCCCACATCAGACTCCTCCGCTGGGAGCCTGCTTCTTCCTCTCCCACTCCCCCTGCTTGTGTTCCCTCTCTCGCTGGCTGTCTCTATCTCTGTCAAATAAATAAATAAAATCTTTAAAAAAATAAAAATAAAAGCAGCAAGAGAAAAACAACTTGTTACATTTAATTATGTATGTAACATAAGGCTATCAGGAGAATTTTCAACACAAACTTTTCAGGTCAGAAGGGAGTAGCACTATATATTCAAAATAAAGAAAAATAATAATTTACAACCAAGAACACTCTACCCAGCAAAGTTATTCAGAGGTCAAGGAGAGAGTTTTCCAGCAACAAAAACTGAAGGAGGTCATCAGCACTACACTGACTTACAGAGAAAGTTAAAGGAACTTTGTTAAATTGAAAAGAAAGAGCACAAATTCATTAAAAAAAATGTTTAAAGAATAAATCTAGTGGAAAGGTAAATATATTGTAAAAGTAGTGAATTAATCACTTATAAAGCTACTATGACATTTACAATAATTTCTCCCATTCCATAGGTTGCCTTTTAGTTTTGTTGACTGTTTTCCTTTGCTGTGTGAAAGGTTTTTATCTTGATGAATTCCCAGTAGTTCATTTTTGTTTTTGTTTCTCTTGCCCTTGGAGTCATGTCTAGCAAGAAGTTCCTATGGCCAAGGTCAAAAAGGTTGCTGCCTGGATTGCTGGAGGGAAGGTTGGTGGGGGGGAAGGGATAATTGGGTAATGAGCATTAAGGAGGGCACTTGATGTAATGAGCACTGGGTATTATATGCAACCGATGAATCATTAAATTCTACCTCTGAAAGTAATAAAACAAAAATGAACAACGAACAAAAGAAACAAAAAGACAAAGCTAGTATGAAAGGTTAAAAGATAAAAGTAGTAAAAACTATGATTACAATAGTTACTTAAAGCATACACAATATAAAAAGATGTGAAATGTGACATCTAAAACAAAGTGGGGGGTAGTAATAATGTGAGCTTTACAGTAGGATAAAACTTACGTTGTTATTAGCTTACAATAGACCATTCTAGATATAATTTGTTATAGGTGAGCCTTGTGGTAATCACATAGCAAAAACCTATATGAAATACATAAAATATAATGAGAAAGTAATATAAGCACATTACTAAGGTCATTAAGCCACAAAAGAAGAGAGCAAGAGAAGAAAGAACAGAGAGGAACTACAAAAATAGCCTGAAAATAATGAAAAAATTGTCAATAAGCGCATATACCTATCGATGATCACCTTATATGTAAGTGGACTAAATTTTCCAATCAAAATACATACAGTAGGTGAATGGATTTAAAAATAAAAACAAAAACAAGACCAAGACCCATCTATATGCTGCTCTCAAGAGACTGACTTTAGGTGGAAGGACATGCAAAGACTAAAAGAAAGCTGGGGTAGCTATTTAGACAAAAAATAACCCCATTAAAACAAAGACAGTAGTTAGAGACAAAGAAAGGTGTTATATATATATATATACATATATATATAAACTGGTCAATCCAAAAGGAAGATAGAACATTAGTATATATTTTGTTCCCAACATAGGAGCTCATATATATAAAGCATGTATTAATAGACCTGAAGGGATAAACAGACAGTAATACAATAATAGTAGGGAGCTTTAATACTCTATTTATGTCAGTGGACACATCATCCAGACAGAAAATCAAAAAGGAAACATCAACCTTAAATACCATGTTAGATCAAATGGACTTAACAGACACTTAAAGAACATTCCGACGAAAAACAGCAGAATACACATTCTTCCCAAGTGCATATAAACCATTCTCCAAGATAGATGATATGTTAGGCCACAAATAAGTCTTAATAAATTTAGAGGACTAAAATCATAACAAGCATCTTTTGTGACCACAGTGTAATGAAACTAGAAATTAATTACATGAAGAAATGGGAAAATTCACAAATGTGTGGAGATTAAACTACATGCTATCAAACAACCAATGGGTCAAGAAAGAAATCAAAAAGAAGTTTAAATACCTTGAAACCAATGAAAATAGAAATATAACTTACCAAAATTTATGGATGCAGCAAAAACAATTTTAAGAGAGAAGTCGATAGCAATAAATATCTTCCTCAGGAAATGAGAAGAGTCTCTGATAACCTAACTTTACACCTCAAGGGACTAGGAAAAAAGAGCAAATGAAACTCCAAAATAAGAGAAGGAAAAAAATGCAAAGATTAGAGCAGACATAAATGAAATCGAGTCTAAAAAAGACTATAGAAAAGATCAGTACGAGTATGAGCTATTTCTTTGAAAAGATAAACAAAATTGACAAAACTTTAGCTAGACTCAAGTAAGAAAGAAGACTCAACTAAACAAAATCACAAATGAAAGTGGAGATGTTACAGCTGATACCACAGAAATACAAAATACCCTATGGCATTACTATAAATAATTATATACCAGTAAATTGGACAACCTAGAAGAAATCAATAAATTCCTAGAAGCATACAACTTGCCAATACTGAATCATGAAGAAATAGAAAATAAACAAATTGATTACTAGTATGGAGATTAGATTAGTAATCAAAAACCTTCTGACAAAAGGCCAGGACCAGATGTCTTCACAGGTGAATTCTATCAAATATTCAAAGAATAATTAATATCAGTCCTTCTGAAACCCTTCAAAAAAAAAAAAATAGAAGGGACCCCCTTCCAAACTCCTTTTATGAGGTGCATTACCCTGGTACCAAAAACAGCTGAAGATGCCACAAGAAAAGAAAATTACAGGCCAATATCCCTAATGAATATAGATGCAAAAATTCTCATCAGGGGATGCTTGGGTAGCTCAGTTGGTTAAGTGTCTGGTTTTGGCCCAGGTTATGATCCCAGGGTCCTGGAATTGAGTACCACATTGGGCTCCTTGCTCAGCGGGGAGCCTGCTTCTCCCTCTGTCTGCTGCTCCCCTGCTTGTGCTCTCTCTCTCTCTCTCTCTCTCCCTTTCTCCCTCTGACAAATTAAAAAAAAAATTCTCATTAAAATATCAACAAAGCAGATTCACCAATACATTAAAAAATCATACACCATAATCAAGTGGATTTATTCCACATATGTAAGTGTGGTTTAGTACCTGCAAATCGGCTAACATGACACACCACATTAACAAAATGAAGGATAAGAAATCATATGATCATCTTGATAGATACAGAAAAAACATTTAACAAAACTCAATATCCTTTTATAATAAAACACTTAAAACAGAATATCTCACATACCTCCATACGGTAAAGGCCATATTTGACAAGCCCACAGCTAACATCATACTTAACAATAAAAAACTGAAAGCTTTTCCTCTAAGATTAGGAAAAGACAAGGATGTCCACTCTTGCCACTTCTGTTCAGCATAGTGTTGGAAGTCATAGCCAGCCAGAAGTCATAGCCAGAGCAATTAGATCAGGGAAAGAAAGATGTAAAATTGTCACTATTGGAGGATGACATGACTTTATATATAGAAAACCCTAAAGACACCACCAAAAAACTGTTAGAACTAATAAATTCCATAAAGTGGTAGGATACAAAATCAATACACAAAACTCTGTCGTATTTCTATACACTAATAATGAACTATCTGAAAGTGAAATAAAGAAAATAATCCCATTTATAATTGCATTAAAAATGATAAAATACCTAAGAATAAATTTAAACAAGGAGGTGAAACACCTGTGTATTGAAAACTACGAGACGTTAATGAAAGAAATTAAAGAAGATAAAAATAAATGAAAGGATATTCTCTGCTCATGGATTAGAATTAATATTGTTAAAATGTCCAAACTACCTAAAGGAATGTCCATATTTAGTGAAACGCTTATCAAAATTCCTATGTCATTTTATCAGAGATAAAGAACGAACAATCCTAAAATTTCTATAGAACCATAAAAGACCAAAAACAGCCAAAGCATTCTTGATAAAAAACAAAACTGAAGGCACTGTGCTCCCTGATTTAAAACAATATTGCAAGTATAGCAATTAAAATAATGTGGTATTGGCATAAAAACAGATACATATCAAAGGAACAGAATAGAGAACCCAGAAATAAACTCACACATATATGGTCAATAAAATTATGACAAAGGAACCAAGAATATACAAGAAAGAAAGGATAGTCTCTTTAATGAAAAGTGTTTGGAAAATTGGACAACTACAAGCAAAAGAATGAAACTGGACCATTGTCCTATACCATATACAAAAATTAACTTAAAATGAATTAAAAATTTGAATATGAGACCTGAAACCACAAAACTCCTAGAAGAAAACATAGACAGTAAGCTCCCTGACATAGGGCGTTGCCAAAGATGTTTTGAATCTGACAGCAAAAGGAAAAAACACAAAAGCAAAAATAAACAGGTGAGACTACACAAACTAAAAAGCTTCTACACAGCAAAAGAAGCCATCAACAAAATGAAAGGCAACCTATTGAATGGGAGAAAATACTTGCAAATCATGTATCTGATATCTAAAACATATAAAGAACTAATACACTTCAAAAGCAAGAAACACAATCCTAAATTGGCCAACAGGTACATGAGAAGATACTTTATATCATTAATCATCAGGGAAATTGAAATCAAGACCTCGGCGAAATATCATCTTACATGTGATATATGTAATGGAATATCATTCAGCCATTAAAAAAAAATGTAATCTTGCCATCTGTGACCAGTAAATTGTGAACTCCTTAGATGTCTGGCATTCTGGCCGGGTACAGTACATTGTAACAAATACGGTGCAGATTTAACATTCTTGAGTAATTCACTCTTTGAGGTGAAATTTATTTCAGAGTCATAGTTTGAGATTTGCAGGTTCAATGGAAATTTATACAATAAACTGTCAGGTTCTAGTGCTCAATCCCTTTGTGCTTTCCTGTGAAGCGTCACAGTAAGGGATCAACCTTATAGAGAATGAAGCAGAGACATAGGATGAGTGGAAGCTAGTCGTGTCCAGATGCTCTGCATTGACAATAAATTATGATCATTGTTGTTGACAAAAATTCTGAAATCAGAACTGACAAAGTAGGATGATACTTGTTTCTGATTTCAGTTGTATGTCTTTTTAAAAATTATTTGCATTGAGGATATTTAAAAATAATTTGATCCGTTGAGTTAGAGTACTTTTTTTTTTTTTTTTTTTTTTTTTTTTTTTTTTTTTTTTTTTTTTTTTACTGAATTGATCTTAACTTGCAAATGTTACTCAGTGCTTAGTATACTGTTTTTCAATCCTTCTTCCTTGTCTCAACTCGTTATGCAGGCACACACACACACCTAGGTCTATGTTTACACTATTTATTCAGGTTAATACCACTTTCTGCTGTGTAGGGAACGGACCACTTGTTCTATTCCTCACAGTTTTGGTAAAATCTAAATATTTAAGAATTGTTTTAGGAGCCGCCTGGGTGGCTTAGTCAGCATCCAACTCTTGATGTCAGCTCATGTCCTGATTTCAGCAACATGAGTTCAAGCCTCATGTTGGGCTCCATGCTGGGCTCCATGCCAGGCATGGAGCCTATTTAAAAAAAAAGAAAAAAAAAGAAAGAAAGAAAAAGAATTGTTTTAATACTACATGGTAATTAGTTTGAATTTTGGAACATTCAGTGTGTTATTGATATGAAAGAAATATATATTTACCTTTCTGCTTAATTATTTTTCAAGAGTTCTACCTGGTATGATCTCCCCAATATATATGAACGTATGCTAATAACGAGAACAATAGTTGGGAAGTGGAGGAGGAGTGAGGTCTCCCTTTTGTTTTTTGGTTTTAGTCTAGAAAAAAAAAAGTCGTGGAAGTTCTTCATGTATTTAAATATTTAAGGACCTAGATGCAACTTTTAGTGCTACAAAATAAAAAGGAAAGTAAAAAGAAGTGGTAAGAAAGAGAAGAAGGAAGGAAGAAAGGAAAGATGGAAGGAAGGAAGGAAGGAAGGAAGGAAGGAAGGCAGGAAGGAAGGAAGGAAGGAAGATATACAGTATTACATTTATGAAGTAATACAGTTTGGCCAAAAATCAGTTGGGTTTTTTTCCCTCCCTTGCTTTCAGTTCTCATAAACAAGTGCCTCAAAATATTAAATTTTCTCAGTTGTCCTTCATTACAGAAATGAAGAATAGAATGCAGTAAATCTGCATTCATCTACCTTTAAACTATTGTAGATCAAGTGATTAGGTAGTAACTACAATAACTTTGCTTTACTCCAAAATATTTGTGCTGCCTCTATATATCTTCCTAAAATTGTCATTAACTTGGACATATTTCACTCTACGTTGCCTGATAAAGTAGTCTGTGGTGTGCTGTGAATAAACCCGTTATTGTTGAATGAACTCATGAGTAACTTCAAGTATCAGAATTAAAATCTAGGGAATTTATGTCGCATTAGACATGGCA